>NC_012879.2:37422806-37722806 GCF_000003195.3 Sorghum bicolor
AAAAAACAAAAAAAAAAAAAAAGAGGGACGCGGTGCCCTCGCTACTAGCCTGCCCCAGGACGAACGAACTACCAAAATTCCAAGATTTGCGAAGAACCGAGATCGGTTCCTATTTGTAGAGAATCAATTTTGTGTGAAAAACTGAAGAACCGAATACCGAACCGAACCGAAGAAGCGAACGCGCAGGCTAATGTCAGATGTGTGGTGGATGCACCGCACGCGCTATAGTTCGATTTTTTCTTTATTTACCACTTGCTTGTCTGACTGAAGCAGGAAGGCACGCGACAGCATTATATGGTCGGTCGGCCTCGGCCGTGACCTCTATGGCTCTATGTCTATGTCCCGAGCTTAGAATGATGCCCTTCGCCGCCTCTGTCCGTCCGGCCGTCGACTCTGCGCAAATGCCAAAAAAGCCCAAAAGCACGGACGAGCCAAAATAAAAGAGAGACGGACCATGCATGCATGCGCGCGGATAAGAAATGTAGAGTGGTCCGAGTAGAGCAACCTTCATTTTTGGCCCATGGTCGAAATCGGCCGAGAAATGGCCCAAATCGGCTTCCCACGTCGGCCACACGGTCAGCCGCCACCTGTTCGAGGGGTTGTCTCTAAGGGCGACACGCATCCTCGACGTGCCAACCATGCACAGAGCGCGCCTCACCATTGCCAACCTTCGGTGCCGCGCGTCTTGAGCCCCTGCACTCCCCAGAGTGGAAGCCTGACCCTCCTCACTCGCCTCTCCACTCCCTCTACCTTCCCCATTGTCATTCTCGCTCTCCAAGCAAGCTCCGGAGCAAGCACAGCCATGGCTGCCGCCATGGCCAGTGAGCTCGAGCTACTACAGGTGTTGCTTTCTCTCCTCTGCCCCTGCACAGCTCTGCCGTAACCTACTTCATCTTCCACGCCGCGCCATGCCAAAACCCTAGCCACGTCGGCCCTCTTCATTTCCTTCGCGTGGAGCACTGGTGGTTTCATCGACATTGCCCTGCTGTTCCTATTATGCCACTACTGTCTGCAGCTTGGGGCTGGTTAAGTGCCCGACACAGTGGCAACCCCACTGCTAGGCCGCAGCACTCTTCCTCTGTGGCCGGAAGTGCCCACGGCCGGGCTGCTCCTTTCTCGTGTCTCCTCTGTTCGGTAATAGGAAGAAGAAGGACCTCGGGTTAGAATAAGAAATAACTCAGGGTTCCAGATGCGAAGCCAAGACTCACAGTGTTTCTGGGTTATAGCGTGATTCATGGCAAATCCAGCGTTCCCGGTGCAAGATCTGTTTTCCTTTTCTTTTGTTTTTGCAGATTTCTGGGTGAACTTTGGAAATCCATAGTAATTCGTAGAAAAGTCATAAAATAGCAAATGTGGACTTTATGGAATTCTTGTGAAATTCTCTATGCAGTAGATCTATAATATGACATGGTTTAGTTTGTAGTTTTAGCGGTAAAAATAGATTTGTGCAGTTCGGTTTTAATTGCTTATTATATTTGTCTTTTTCATAACCACTGTATTATTGCTCAAATAAATGTGCAAATATTATGACAAGCTTTTCATATGATACTTGATGTCTGGTAAAAGTTTCATGAATTTACGCATGACAAATTAAGAGGTCTAAAAATAAAAAATGCTCTGTGTTGCCTTGCTCCTATTCTGAGTGGATCTGCATGTTTATATTGTTTGACTCAGTTAGGTTGTGAATCATGCCTGGACGAAATTATATGAGTTGTAGTACTTTTTATAAGCTTTCCATCAAGCTAAATAGCATAATTTTTGGTTAAGCATATCTTTAGTTATGGTGGTTTAAATTACTAATTCAGTTTCTGTCTAAACCCAGACAGGAATACATTGTTTGTTATGTAAGACCTTGTTAGTGCTAGATTCAGCTCTATATGTTAATAACAAAGTTGTTCAAAATTTAGTAAGCTTCCTAGAAAGTACATAACCATAATTTATGGGAATATGAAACTCAAGTTATGGCTGTTTGATGTGGCATGATAGATTCTATCCATGTTTTGAATAGAGATGTCTTTATGGAGCTTGATAAATGGTTTATACTTATAATTTAAAATATAAAAATGGAAAATGTTGGTCTAGTACAATCCTATGATATTGTTGTATCATGTTTATATATAATATGGCCATGTGTTTGAAGAAAATATGATTTGTGCATTTATCTTGCTCTCACATGGTTAATTGCAATAACAATATGTCTTTTCCATAGATGTTGCTATGTTTATCCAAATGCATTGAAATTTGTACAGTAGACCATGGATGGTATGTAGTAGCTACTGTAATTTTTGTAGAGTTTACTATGCACTTTTGGTATATGTTCATTAATTCACCTTATTACCCAGTTAAATTAAGAAAGGCATTAAATAAATTTATTTGGTAATGGCCACTATGTTTTCTGGTGTTCTTTAGATATATGTAAACTGTTAGTAACAATTGTTTTGCTCAAATGCATGTTTGAAACATAAGTTAATAATTAAATGTTTGCAATTGTTGTTTCTGGACAGTTTGTGGAACTGTTTGGATTACAATATGTAAATGATGTTTTTTGGGAATCTTGTTATTATCAAAGTTGTAGATAATTTATTTATCTAGCTGCTATTAAGATCTGATAGTATTTGGCCTTGTGGTTTGAGAGGTATGTCTGTTCAAAGTTTGAATTCAGAAATAGCTGCTCTCTGTTTGTCAGGGACAGATTCTGGAACTTTATAATTTCGACCAGCTTAAATTGAGAATCATGCTTTGATATCTAAATATAAAATGTAGATAATTGCTTAAGCTTTCCAGAATGTCTTCTTGCATGTCTTTTGGAGTTGTGTAACTCCAGTTATGATTTATTTTCTCAGCTGCTGTTAACAGTCCTAAAAATGACAGATTCCTTGTATTGTTGTTGCTTGGTATATTGCTATGTATGACACATGTCTTTGGTAATGGCTAAGTTAATATACCGGAGACCTTGTGAAACATGTATGCCATATCTAATATGTTTAGTGTTGCATTCCTTGTTGACTTAGCATGTGGTTGTGTAATCATTAAGTTGAGCAATGAGATGTGCTTAAGTATGTTTAGTGTAACCATGCTATTGCCATGCTTTTTGTGTGTGATGCTTTGTCTATTGCACTTCTATATATTCATGCACTTGCATCTTGTATCTCATTTAGGTACGCTAGATGAACCACGTGAAGGACATGATGGTGGATCTATCGGGATGATGGATGGACTACACAAGTGTTGCGAACTTGGATGTCGTCAAGATGGTGCAAGCTAACTTAATTGACTTGTGTCGGATTCCAGGCAAGCCCCGGAGCATTCTAAGTCTCCTACCCTCTCTTTTTATAAAAGCACAAGAGTATTACTTTATATGATGCATTAGGTGATAGGAGTTGAATGAAACCGTTGGTGCATATATTCCTACCTTGTCCACTATATGAAACTACCTGAACCCTTACTAGTATAAGGAAAACGTTCTATGCTTAGCTATGCTTAGCTCGATAGAAGCCGGGTGAATTCCTATCAGCTGCGAGAAATAGGTGGATACGTGATTACGGTTGGCTATATTTGCTATCGTGGAAATAACCATGTGCTAATAATGAATTTGAGTCCGGGCGGGATGACAATAGTGCAGCAAGGCATGGAGGTCTTGGGTGTGAATCTATCCCCGTCTGTGTCGGTTAAGGACCAATTCACTGTAACGTCCTCGTGTCATGTTGAACGCATGCCTACCAGTTAGCTGGCCGGATAAGTCGTTCCGACCGCGAAGCCTACGAGTGCATCTCCGGCCGGATACCCCGTTCGGTTTAAGTGCGCACCCCGGTTGGTAGCAAGGATGTGCGGGGAATCAATGGTGTAAGACCGAGGAGTCAGGTTAGAGTCCTGACCCTGGCAGATTGGCGGTCCCTGGGGGTGCGGCACTGTACGGACCCGAGAATTGGTCCGGAGTTGTGCTAAAGGTGATCCAAGCTACTCTAGCTTAGTACGCCTGGGTGAGTGCTAGGAATGCCCCTCCAGCTGGATAGGAATCGATTCGAATCGCCGTCTCTCCCGGATAGTGAGAACTTGACTCGGGCAGTCGCAACGTAGAACTCACTAAATGAAACTTAATGGTTATGATGATGATGATGATGGCTACATGATAAACCGGATATGGTTATTAATGTGATGCTTATTAATCAAGTGATTGCTAAAGAATAGGTGCAAGTCTAGCTATGGTAGCTTTATTGAACTTGATGCTAAAATATTGACTAAAAGGTTGAAAGTAAGGACTCATGGTAGTAATGTTCTTTTTGGCAAAGTTATGCTATCCAACCAACTCCACCAAATATCCTTGCATATCCTTGAGAGTCTTTTATTTTCTCTCCTATCGGGTAAGTCTAGCTGAGTACATTCGAGTACTCAGGGTTTATCCCACCATGTTGCAGGTGAAGTCTTCAGTCTGCTAACGATGGTGGCTAACCGCCGGTGGGCTCGGTGATTCTATATAGTGTTCTCATCTACATGCTTTTGTCAGAGGATGCCACTTATGCTAGCAATGTATTTATAACTTATGTTATTGTAATCATTTTAAAGCTATGTTGTTTTCTAATCGATTTGGAAAATCCAAACTTGTATTATCATTTGTGAACTCTTTTGTAATATTATTTCCGCTGCAAATCTCCGTGTATGTGATGTGTATTTGCTTAATCATGCGATCTTGGTGTAAAGTTGATTTAACGAGGTCCTTCGTGACACTCGGCAGACTACCGGGTTTATATAAGTGAGAGTATGCGCGTGTCAACATGTTAAACGGGGACAGTCGTACTTGAACTTGTATAAATTGGGCGGTTCTGTCACACTCTGTCGATGAAATTCCAACTGCTTGGGAAGAGCTTGCTTCCTCTCCTTCATCTTCAGAAATTTTGCTAGCAAAGGAGAACAGGCTGTCGGGAGAATCTTGTTCCTGAAAGGAAAAAGAGATGAGTTATTTGATGATGAAATATTAGTAAACTAAAGAATGATAATCAGATAACTTACTTGTTTTAGAGCTATCTCTCGCCTCTGACTAGTTGAAGCCAGTGGTACTACCGGTTGATCGGCTGGAGCTGCCGATGGGACTATGTCAGCTGAAAGATTGACAGATAATTATAAAGTGAAGAAATAGGTCCATCGGCAATAATTTCATAGACAGTACTTTACCTTGAGGGGGTGTAGTACTTGTCTAAATCGAGGAAACCACCGATGCTATGATTAAGCTTGCTGGATCGGCGGTCTGCTCGTGTACATCAGCCGATGTTTCTTCTGGCTGAAGTTCTTCTAGCTGGGATGCTTCTTGTAGCTGAGGAGGAGACGGTGCTTGTTGTGTTTGAGCTTCTGGAGAAGAGGGGGATGATTCCACCGGGATCGGTGACATTGGAGGAGGGGGAGGCGCTGCTGTTCTCTGGCTCTTTGCTTGTGATCTGGTACTCTTGGAACCTTTTCTCTTTGGTTGGCTGGACTGGGGGGCATCGGCAATCGTACTTCTGGTCTTTGCCGATTTGCCAGTGTGCTAATACAACAATGAAAGTTTTATGAGTACAAGTGTAATATGGTATTGATAACGTTCTAATAAAAATAATAAAGTTACCGTTTAAGTTCCCATGCTAGCCGATGTGTCCTGAAAAATTGTGTAAGTATAAGAATGGAATCGGTATAAGTTGAAGAATTCAAGAATTTACCTTGAAGGCTTGTGCCAAAGCAGTGGCAGCTACCGACGGGGATGTTTTCATCCGCTTGGTGGTGATTTTCTTGAGACGCACACCCCGGTGCATTAAAGTGGCCAAAGTTGGAGCGTTGTTGCCGATCAAAGTGATCGGGCCCGATGGAAGGAGTTCGATCGGCCTGCCACTTCTGCTGACTGATGATGGCGTATCATCGACCTGAATAAAACAAAGAGAGTAAGTTACCGATAGAAAATGGGAATGTAGGGATTGAAACATCGGTTAAAATACTTACAGTATTATCGGGGACCTTGTATTTGGGATCAATCATGCCACGATATGTGAGTGCTGATCTGCAAAACAGATGCTCTTTCCACTCTTCCCACCACTGTTTGTATGCCTGAGTAATGAAGAGAGCTGGGATCCAAGCCGATAGATCGACATCTGTATCGGCATTTGGCGGAAGTTGAGCTATCCTGATCCATTCAAGATTGCTGGTGATGGTTTCCCTCGGCTTTATCACATCGACGTAGCAAAGTGCAATCGGCAGTTGGCAGAAAGCCAGTTGGGAGCTAGTGCCGATGGGTTATAAAATTCATAGGTCAAATTGGAAGCTTTCCCACTACCAAAGAAGTTCGTTGGTATGGCTCTTGGGGTGATAGTTGCCATCATCACGTCACGGTCCTTGTTGGGAGCATCATTGAAGGGATGGAAAGTCAGGAGGAATCTGGTGTCTAGATCTTCATAAGGCATCCATGCCCGCTGTTCTCTGGTCAGACCTTCATACAAAGTTTGAAAGATTCGGCTAACCAGGTCTTCATTACCACCAGTGCCAGGTAAGACTATGGCAGCTTTGCCAAAGTTCAAGGGGGAGCGAGTTGCCGATTCTTCTTCATCCAATTCATAATCCTCGGCTATGACCCTGGGGAAGCGCTGTGCAAAGAGGTTGAATTCAAGGTGCTTGTGCATGTGGAGATTAAGCCACATGTTGATAAACCACCAAGGACCCCCTAAGTTGCCGATGGGTTGGCCGAGCAGAAGTTTCCTGGTTACCTGGTGGAGGAGGTGATAAATAGAGCCGAGCAGGTATCTGCCAAGAGGAAATCGGCCACCATCGGCTAATCTTTCTGCTGCCGATATGTAAACAGAAGTTGGTCCTACCGATCGGCCACAGAATACAAACTTATTCAGCCACATATTAAGGAAAGTGGTCTGTTCCTTTGCATTGACAGGTCCTGTTCTTCGGTACTTCTGAATGTACCCGGACCAACCGCCGATAGCACGAGTTTCTACCTTAGCACTGGGTTTGGTGTCAAACAGGTGGCTGTTATCGGCAGTGGATATATCTAAGCCGGTGAGCATAAGTACATCGGCAAGTGTAGGAGAAGCAGGCCCTTGGCCAAACACAAAAGCATTAAGCATGTCTGACCAGAAGTATGAAGCAGCAATTAGCAGTGACTCATTCCTCTCCACATCGTTAAGAGACAATCTAATACACTTGTCGAGGGTATCAATAAGGGGTACCCTCACCGACGCGCGTAACAAGACTATCCGTACGCAGGATGAGGCCCTCGACTCGAAGCTCTGGCCATGTGTATACGCAGCCTTCGACGTCCACAACCTCGAAGACAGAAATAGCGTCGAGCGAATCGATCAGGAGTCGAGCACTAGCTGCCATCGAATACAGAAACGGGCTCACACGAACCGGGGGGGCGTCGAGCGCAAGGACGCCGCCCGCCGCCTAACGCGCGCACGTGAGCCGGGGCATTAAATGCGCCTGACGCTTCCCCACCTAACACACAGGTCACGGGAGGCGTGATAGGGAACAGGCATCCGTCCCATCGTTCTTTTTGCAGCCTTCCCCACCAAACGATCCAGGGCGTGTCAGGACGCGGGAAAAGAGGATGGGACGTCTAATCGGTGTTGACACTTGCTAACACCACTTGAATACTAGGTTGTCATCCCCAGCGTGGCACTAGAGTGTACTATGGTATTTATACGCACACAGATAATCCGCAAGCGCACGGATACCGTTGAAGCTTTTACCCGGTTAAAGGTTTTATCGTATCCACAGGGAAACAGGAGAACCAACTACGCTCTAACTTAACCAAGATAGATAGATAGGTGTAAATAGGAAAGATGGTAGAATCGAATAAGAACAATATTAAAGGTAAGATAACAGTGAGTGATAATATGGGAATAGAGAGTAGAGCAATTCTAGTATATGGGCGATGGTAGCAGAATAGAGAGGATAACTATGGTTTCTCTACTTCAAAGGGGTATGTCTATGTCTGGGACGAACCACGTGATAAGAGTACACCACAAAGGATGCTTATCCATAGGCCGATAAACCCTACCCGTCCTACTAACGAGAGGTGGACTACAGGGGACCAACGTAACTGTCACCTACGCGGCCTACCACACGATCCAGTTAGTCAGGGGATATCCACAAGTAATCTAGGTCTAAGCACCACGCTTACACCTATACTACAACTCTAACCTATAGGGTCCTATAGATTAGAAGTACTCAAAAGAGTTGTGAACCAGAACATACATGATTAGTAATTGCATAATGAATTAGAAGTAGATTACCAGAGTCATCCCATGAGCAAGCTTGATTAGAGCTTGATCATGGCGAAGTACAACCGGAGGAAGAACCGACAGGCCGGCCTCTCCTCTAATCCTCCTTCGCTCTCCATCTCGCTACTATCTAGATCTACTCTAGTTTAGAGAAGACAGGAGAGCTCTCATCTCTAAACCCTAGCTTTTGCTCTGTCTATGAATAATGAATAATGATCAAGGGGTGCCTCCTCCAGGGGCCAGGGGGTCTGGTTTTATAGTCCCCTCAAGTGAACCTGGGCCGTCAGATCAAACCGACATTGATTGAACGGTTATTCTTGATCCTTTAGGTCGGTGGAGCATAATCTGTGAGATTGAGCGTGATTGGCCGAAAAAGGTGGGCGGGCGCCCTGTCCCTGACTCCGTTCGGACTCCGCTTCCTTCCCGTGGCTTCTGGAGTCTTCTAGATGTAAGATAATTGTGTGGCACGTTAATATCTCTATGTAATCCCGACGTGTGGGCCTTTCTTCCGTATTTCCTGATAACCCCCTGCAGAAATAGACAAACACCAAAACTCATGGAATTCTGTCAGATAAAACCCTAAGTCTCGATGTTGATTTCATTTGGATCCTTTTCTTTGTTTATTTGATAATTAAATTTGATACTTAAGGACCGTCAACAAACTCCCCCAAGCTTACCTCTTGCTCGTCCCTAAGCAAGGATAGACTCAGCAATGGATCAGAAGTTGTTGCAATATCTTAAAAATTTGACGGTACACATGCTTTTTAAATAAGTTCTCATCTCTAAGTTAGAGTAAACTATCAAGAACTAAAACTTACTTACTTTACCTTTCACCATGGGACTTGTAACCGTCACTTCTGTCTTGAGTAGTTAAAAGATAGAACAGTCTAGCCAAGTGCCATGTCTCTTATTCTTGATCAGCTATAGCTCTGGAGTTTTTGCAGATTTTCAAATAAAACTCAAAGATTCCTTGTATGACTCTCTCATATCTCTCTTTTGTGGTATTTCTAGATCCTTACCAAGGCAGTGATGGTACATGCCTTCTCTCAAAATATGTGGTATTTGTGGTATAAGGCATAGTGACATTGCCTTCTCTCTCACCCTACTCTAATAAGGCTTTAATATCTGGAGCCCATAGGTGGGAGATAAAGTATACATACTTACAAGACATGTATTGCATAGTCAAACCATGGATCCAAAGAAACAAATCAATAAGCCAAATCAAGATGTGCATGTGTGGCGAATGAATAGTGTATGGTGATGATGGTGATAACAATGGTGAAAGTCTAATTCTACTTTTGCTCTTTTGAGGGGATACGTACCTTCCTTGCTTTTTGAAACTTTATGAGGAGAATGAGATGCTCTTCTTTTTCTTTTCTCTCAAATGGGTATCCTGTACCCCTAATTCTACTGTCGGACACTTGTCCATTTTTACCTCTCGTCTCACACTTTCTCTTTTCTTTCGAGGTTCCGGGCACTTGCCCCTTTTTATTTCCTCGTTTATTTTTTTTTTCTTTTCTTTTTTTTTATTAGAGCACTCATCTCTTGAGATAATATAGCAAGTGGTAGTAGCAAGATAACTTGAGCATTTATTTCACAAGGGAAAAACACAGATGTTTTTGGCTATTCTCTCCCGAATTAGGAGTAGAATATTTTTAGGTGATTCTGGAGATGGAAATGGATGGATATATGTGGATGGTACTTCCGGAGTAGAAGTAGCATATATATGAGTGAACGTGCAAGTGAATCTTGATTTAACCACATGACAAGCTCCTAAGGGTCTACACAGCTTGACCACACTCAATGCTCATAAGCAGTAAATAAATGTGTGGCTCAAAGTCTAGCAAGCATGTATATATGGCTGTGGTAGGAATTTAAACTTTCATTATACAGGAACTCATCATGCAACATTTTAAAGATTTTCAAAGATAAAATTCTCCAAAATTCTAGCATCTCTAGGAACAGATAAACAGCAGCTCAACCTTCCCATATCTTATCCGTTAACAACTTAGATTTAGATTTCAGATCAAGTTTTTATCCCACAAGTTTAGATCTAGAGCAAGCTTTAAATTATAACAGTTATGTCTAAACTTGAGAGAGAACTTTAAATTTGCAAATTAGGCAGAGCAACTATTCATCATATCCATGCTAGAGTTTTATTATTAAGATTCATAGCAAACTTTATTTATTTATTTATTTATTTAGGAAACTAAGAAAAGATATATATATATAAGCATAAAATCTTTATTTGGTTTTTCATAGTTTATGTATTTTAATATTCTAATATAATATAAGTATAAAGATAGGTAGAAATACTTAGCGAGATAAATAGGGGTGCTCTCCCCCAAGCTGAATTTTAACGTAATTTCTCTTGATGTAGCTAGCAGGTGGCAGAGGTGTATTTGAAAGTCAGCAGCATTCTGACAGCTATTAGAATGTCCTCCGTCTGCTAGTCTTCTTGATTCTTAAATTCTGTGGACTTCAAATAGACAACAAAGCTTGTGGAACTAATTAAGTGTTAGCATAAATATCTAGCCTTCGTCACATTGAGCTTCCTCAATAAATATTACTCCCTGTTTTTATATTTTTATTTTATAAAGTAGAAAAGAAATAT
This sequence comes from Sorghum bicolor, assembly GCF_000003195.3. Taxonomy (NCBI): domain Eukaryota; kingdom Viridiplantae; phylum Streptophyta; class Magnoliopsida; order Poales; family Poaceae; genus Sorghum; species Sorghum bicolor. The sequence goes on from NC_012879.2 coordinate 37,433,670, forward strand.
TTGTTTTATTTTTATGCCACCACAGTGAAGGTACTTATGGGTTTTATGCCACTCGTATACTCACATGGGGCTTAGTATTTTTTTAACATTTTTATTTTCTTTTCAAGATAGCATGATTAACTAATAATCTATTTAAGGAAAGTAAATAATTAAATGGAAAAGGGAATGCAGAAAGGATAAATATGGATAACTACCAATCTTACCTTTCGGCGAGGGTTCAATGTTTTAAGTCTTCTTGTCAAGACTTCTCATCGTGTTCATTCTTCAGGTGCGTCATTTGATTCAGGTGCGGACCTTGACGTCTGCACCTTTTAATACGGTGTCACCCATGTTCTTCGTTTGCCCAGCAGTTCGAAGTGCGGTGTTAGCAGTATCTTGCTCAGTGTGTTTGTGCTCGTAGTGTACCTGCTCATAAAGACAAGGCAGAGATCAAGTGCATGGGCCCTGTTGGTGGAAAACACCAACAGAACCAAAAGTGTATTTGTTCTTCTCTAACCTTAAGCATAGTGAGCAAGACAAGTTGATGGATGATAAGTTCATGAGTGTAGCACTTATAACATTTGTCAGATCAGATCGCTCAACCTTATGGAAAGATAATCTATCTATGTATATGTCTTTTTCTTTATATCTCTCAATGATTGAATGTGTAACATTTTAGCTCATATGATTAGGAGTGTGGGATCATGGAGGTAGTACTAAGAACAAGGATTAAAGGACTAAACATGTTGAATCAGTTGGGTTGGTTAATCTAGAGTTGTAAATCATACACGTTTGTCTCTTTTATTTATATGAACGCCAGAACCAAGGAGAAGCTTATAAAAGTGATAGTCAAGTACCTTAAGATGTTACCTTGCTCGAAGAGTGATGGTACAGTATCATCTTGTGGAAGCTTTCCTTTCTTAGCGGTTGTGCGTCGTGTTTGTGGCACCCTCCATGGATCATCTCTCTATGATGAATGAGCTATGTCCTTCTTGTGCAAATTGTTAAACTTCATGTGTCACTCTCTTCGTCTCTGATGTGAGTTTATCTCAGGACTTCCCAAATCGATATTGAAAGTTTTTCTGCAGGGGTTAGTCCGACAAAATATACCAATATCTACTCAAGCAGTTTTTTTAGTTAAATAACCAAACTAGACTCCATGTCTACTCAGATTAAGGAAGGCTGTTTAACCTAAGCACCATGCTTAATTTAAATGCCAATGAAAGTATGGCGAGTACTTCCAAACCAACACTTGCTAGTAAATAGACAAAGGTAGCATGACAGTGTTTATAGAGATTTACTCAAGTGGAGATGAAGTAGTGTGATTAGTATTTAACAAATTGAGCATGTCTCAAAGGTAGGGACAACCAGCATAGCAACATGGCAAAGGATGTTTTTATGTAAAGTACTTCCCCAAGCTTGAATTTTGCAAAATTCAAGTTTGGATGAATTTAATTCAATGTTGTATGATGATTGGTTGGACATACCTTGTGCTTGTCATTCATCCGATCTTCTTGCTCCAATCTTAGAAAGGTTAGTGACAAGAATACCCAAAGGAATTTTTTTTTTTACAATTATCCTTATATGCTCAATACACAAGGTAATGTTGCAAATAATTAAAGGCTCATGTTACGATCTGATCAATGCTTATTTTAAGACACTAAGCTTGTCCTTGGGAAACCATCAGTTTATGTTGGCGAAGTGGTTTCCCCTCCGACGCCAACCTATATCTAGATCAACTCAACGAGATCTGCAATATTTATTATAGACATATGCATCGACAACCGCCCTTTTAAAGTTTTTATAAATAGAAAGGAAGAGGGGGTTGGAGAACTCAAGTGTGGTGATGTCGGAGAGACCAATAGATTGGGAAGATGTTGCATATGAGCATGGAGTAAAGGAAGTGGCTATGAAATAAATTCCATGCTCATTAATGTTATCTTCGTCTCTAATCTGAATGTTCAGAGTTTCTCCTGGATTGGTCTCACCTATGTCCTCTTCTGTAGTTGGATGAATCTCATCTTCAAAGGAAGTCAAGAACTCACCATTTGAAATTGAGCCAAAGTCAGAACCTATTAAGGCTTCTTCCTTATCCATCCATTCTACACATTCTAGCCATTTAGAACTTGTGATCAAAATAGGGGAGGTGTTAGAATTTTCTATATGGCTTAGCTCTCCTTCTATGGCATTACTTGACATGCCATCCTTATGGTCTTCATGACTCCTTTGGTTTGGTCATCTTGGTGAATTGCTAGGATCATCATGAGACTGAAAAGAAGAGGGATAAGAGGGATCTCTAAGGTCAAGGATGGATTTAGAACTTGTGAACATGGAAGGGGAGTAGATAGAATTGTCTATATGGCTTAGCTCTCCTTCACTTGATATGTCATCCTCGACTTCTTCATGATAGGAACCAGGACATTCTCTAAGAGAAACATTATTGCAATGATTTGAATTATCCCTGCTTGAAGGTCTCTTATAGAACCAGAAGTCTAAACCATCAGCATCTAAAAGATTTAAGGTCGGAATTCCTTCCTCCCTTGGAGAATTTTGGGGTATTGATGGTTTAGGATCGATAGCTAAAGTTTGGGATTGAAGTGGTTGTAATCTGGCTATCGAAACTTCTTCTTCTTGTCTAGGAACTGGTTCTTTCTCTTTCTCAGGGATATAAAAGCTAGGAGACTTTCCGCTCATTAAATCAATCAAATTCCAAGCTTTACTAGCGGATAGGTGGTGGAAAGATCCTCTAGAGGCCGCATGAAGGGTTTGCTTATTTTTCCTACTAAGGCCCTCAAAAAAGTGAATTAGAAGAACTTCTTCTAGAATAGAAAGTTTTGGGCCAGTGAGAGTAAGGTTAACAAAGCGGTCCCATGATTTGCCAAGAGATTCTTCTTCCAGTTGTCTAAAAGAAAGAATCTCACGCCGAAGTTCCACCACTTTGGAGATTGGAAAATATTTAGAAAGAAAACTACTATATAACTCCTTCCAATCTCCATGAACACTCCCTACTTTGAGTTTATACCAATGTCTAGCTTTTCCCGTTAAAGAGAACGGAAAGAGCTTCCATTTAGGGGTCTCATCGGACATGCCTTCTATGCGAAGGAGGTCACAGACTCGATAAAACTCTCTTAGGTGTGTGTATGGGTTTTCCTCACCTTCTCCTGAGAAAGGTTGTTTTTGAATAAATTCTATGTATTCGGGGTCTATCTCAAAACTAGATGCTATGATAGGCTTTGAAGATTTTGGTGGTTCGAGATGTGTGCCCATAGGTCTATGAAATTAATAGATAGACATGTTTGAATTCATCATAGACCAGAGATCAAGGATTAGATAAGAAGAAAGAATAGCAGAGATGAGGCAAAGGATAAAAGGAAAATATTTTTTTTATTTTTTTTATAAAATGATTAATCTAGATCGTAGTCAACTCAGCAACCGTTTCCCCGGCAACGGCGCCAAAAATGCTTGTTGACACTTGCTAACACCACTTGAATACTAGGTTGTCATCCCCAGCGTGGCACTAGAGTGTACTATGGTATTTATACGCACACAGATAATCCGCAAGCGCACGGATACCGTTGAAGCTTTTACCCGGTTAAAGGTTTTATCGTATCCACAGGGAAACAGGAGAACCAACTACGCTCTAACTTAACCAAGATAGATAGATAGGTGTAAATAGGAAAGATGGTAGAATCGAATAAGAACAATATTAAAGGTAAGATAACAGTGAGTGATAATATGGGAATAGAGAGTAGAGCAATTCTAGTATATGGGCGATGGTAGCAGAATAGAGAGGATAACTATGGTTTCTCTACTTCAAAGGGGTATGTCTATGTCTAGGATGAACCACGTGATAAGAGTACACCACAAAGGATGCTTATCCATAGGCCGATAAACCCTACCCGTCCTGCTAACGAGAGGTGGACTACAGGGGACCAACGTAACTGTCACCTACGCGGCCTACCACACGATCCTGCTAGTCAGGGGATATCCACAAGTAATCTAGGTCTAAGCACCATGCTTACACCTATACTACAACTCTAACCTATAGGGTCTTATAGATTAGAAGTACTCAAAAGAGTTGTGAACCAGAACATACATGATTAGTAATTTCATAATGAATTAGAAGTAGATTACCAGAGTCATCCCATGAGCAAGCTTGATTAGAGCTTGATCATGGCGAAGTACAACCGGAGGAAGAACTGACAGGCCAGCCTCTCCTCTAATCCTCCTTCGCTCTCCATCTCGCTACTATCTAGATCTACTCTAGTTTAGAGAAGAGAGGAGACCTCTAATCTCTAAACCCTAGCTTTTGCTCTGTCTATGAATAATGAATAATGAACAAGGGGTGCCTCCTCCAGGGGCCAGGGGGTCTGGTTTTATAGTCCCCTCAAGTGAACCTGGGCCGTCGGATCAAACCGACATTGATTGAACGGTTATTCTTGATCCTTTAGGTCGGTGGAGCATAATCCGCGAGATTGAGCGTGATTGGCCGAAAAAGGTGGCCGGCCTCTCCTTTCTCGGAGGCCGCGGCGCGACCGCGAGTCAGTGGTCCCGTCGCTTGGGGCCTAGCATGGCCACCCCCCTTGGGCGCGGGGGGAGGGCGCGGTGCGACCTGGCCAGTCGAGGGTGCAGGAGACGTGTCGGCCCGAGGGCGGTGGGATCCGCTCGGGCCCTCCTTCGGAGTCTCCGTCCGGGGGACGTCGACGTCACCTCGAGGCGGGCCCTCGAGGATCCGGTCAAGACGTGACGCCATCCCCTCAGAGTCGCCGCTGTCCTCGTCGTCGTCATCGTCGTTGCTGGGGGACTCTTCCTCAGGCTCCCCCCTCTGCCTGGATTTGGCTCGACACGCCTCCAATGCTTGGCAGTCGAGGTTCTTCTTCTTCTCCCCTTTCTTTGCGGAGTCCTTGGCGGACTTCAGCTTTTCGGCGGACTGGCGCCGCCTATCACGATCGACCTCGTCCTCCTTCACAGGGGGCCTCGAGGACCGGACGACAATACGCCCCTACCAGAATAAAGGAAAGTTTAAAAAAGAATCGAGGAAAATCCAAAACCAGAGCTATGTGCGAGAAAAGAACATACCAGGTTGAGCGACCCTTCGTCGGGCCTCATAGGGAAGCCATTGACGTGCTTCGACTTAAAGTCGCCGGCGATGGCCGCCCTAACACGGGCAGCGATCTCGTCGTCCGCCAGAGCCACGTTAGACATCCGGCAAGCCTCGAGATCCTAGGACAAGACGCCCGGCCCCATCTCGTCCATCCTCAATGGCCGAGACATCAAGGGGAGGACCCTTCGACGATGGACGGCCGAGAGGACGAGAGCGGCGGACAGGCCCTCCAGGCGCAGCTTCTTCATGGCGTCGAGGAGGGGGTCGAGCCGCGACTGGAGCTCTTGGACGACGACGTACGTCCAGTTGTCCGGGCGCTCTGTAATCAGACGGCCCGTGTAAGCGGGGAAGAGACCGTCGTTGTTCCTCAAGTAGAACCACTAGGAGTCCCACCCAGCGTGGTTCGACGACAGCCCCACCGGGATATACTCGCGCGGCCTCTCCGTCTTCTTCGTTTTCAGCATCAGGTTGAGGGACCCGACCCGCACGTGCTTCCTCACGCCGGTGGTTCCGGTGGGGGCGTTGAAAAGCTCGCCCCTGTAGAGGTGGAGCCACAGATCCCAGTGGGGCATCATCCCCAGATAGCCCTCACACACCGCGGCGAAGACCGCCGCGACGGTGATGGCGTTCGGGGAGAAGTGCTGGAGCTCCACCCCATAGTGGAAGCAGAGGGCCCGCATGAAGCGGCTCGGGGGCGCGCCCAGGCCATGGCGGTGGAACTTGGCAAACGACACCACGTAGCCCTCGGGCGGCTGGGGCTCCCTGTGACTCGCCGGCGGCACGATCCACTCTGGCGATGATAGCGAGGTGCGGCGGCGCAAGAGTCCCTCACCCTCAAGCTCTAGCAACCGGCGCTCCGTCATCGACGACGAGCGCCAGTCGTCGGTGGCGACGAGTGTCACAGGCATCTTGGTTGGAAGGACGATGGATCCGCTACCGCTCGAGGGGGTGCACGCGCGCGTAAGGCGACGAGAGAGCGAAGGCAACGAGAGGATGAAGGCGAGAAGGCGGAAGGAAGAAGGAAGAACGGTGGCGGCGCCATGGTGTATTTATAGGCAGCAGTCCGCCAACGGACATATCCGAGAGATGAGGTAACGCCCCCCCATAAATGCGCCACCTAACCGTCTCTTTCCCCTCACAGGCGGGGCGCTCCGAATTCCATGCCGACGCAGTGTCATAACGTCACCCACCTGAAAAGGCGCGCCCAACGGGCAAAAAGGCGAACCGCCACCTCCACTTCCTTTGTAAGCCAAGGGGCGTACACACGAAAGCCTCGAGAGGTTGTAGGCTGGCCCACCGAAAGGGTTCGATAGCCGATCTCGAGCACCGGAGTCAGGGATCCCCAGCGAGCGGTCGAAGATTGAGGCCCGCCTCGAAGACTCGCTGGCGATGTCCAAGGTAGGGTCGAGACAGTCGAGAGGAATCCCCCCGACGGGAGGCATCGAGCCGCCGGACTCTATCGAATCAGACCGGTATCCCCGACCACGTCGACCCTGCTTTATGAGAACGCCTCCGGGCTACAGCTGACCCCCTCGAAAAGGGCACAGGTTCTCACTTGGACTACCCGCTAGGAACTCAATCTGGGGGGGGAAGACGCTCGCTCTATCGAGAGCACGTCGAAACCTCCACGAAAAACGAGCCAATCAGAACCTACCACCACTGGTGTCGATAGCGTTTCTGCAAACTAGGCAATATAACCCTCGAAGGAGTCAAGAACTCCTTCAAGGGCTCGGGGGCTACCCCCACGGGGTCGCTCGCGCGCCCCCACAGAAGCTCGACCCGAGGATACAAGCCTCCACTCGAGCACCAACGCTCGAACGGAGACTCGGGGGCTACTGTCGAGGGTATCAATAAGGGGTACCCTCACCGACGCGCGTAACAAGACTATCTGTACGCAGGATGAGGCCCTCGACTCGAAGCTCTGGCCATGTGTATACGCAGCCTTCGACGTCCACAACCTCGAAGACGGAAATAGCGTCGAGCGAATCGATCAGGGTCGAGCGCTAGCTGCCGTCGAATACGGAAACGGGCTCACACGAACCGGGGGGCGTCGAGCGCAAGGACGCCGCCCGCTGCCTGACGCGCGCACGTGAGCTGGGGCATTAAATGCGCCTGACGCTTCCCCACCTAACACACAGGTCACGGGAGGCGTGATAGGGAACAGGCATCCGTCCCATCGTTCTTTTTGCAGCCTTCCCCACCAAACGATCCAGGTCATGTCAGGACGTGGGAAAAGAGGATAGGACGTCTAATCGGGACCCCCTCGAGACATCCCAGGTCAGCGCCCTGGATATCGGCACATTACACGGCTTCCGACCCTCGACCAAACAGGGTTCCATCTTGGGACGAGTTGGGCGTCGACCGATAGTACCACAACCACCCCGCCGGATCTACCGCCATACCGTACAAGCGTGCGACCGTTGAACCAACACAAGACGGCGCGTAGAGCAGAACGCAGGGGCACGCGTAATCATCACCAGGCTATCAAGACGGGACGGCTCGAGGCCATGCCGGTACGGAAGCCTCGAGTAGGTCAGCGCTCCATGCTGCTACCGACTCCTACTCTGACACCTATACATGTACCCTGGGTCTCTCCTTGGAGCTATAAAAGGAGGGACTCCGGAATAGAACGGGGCGAGACCATAGGCAGTAGAGCTCACACACTCCATACCACGATTGTATTCACCCCTGTACAATCACTTAGGTGCAAGATAATACAGACTTCCCCCCCCGCTGGATGTAGGGCCTTCTCTTGCCCGAACCAGGATAAATCTTTGTGTCTTCTTGCATCACCATCTGGGAAAGGGAGCACGCATATAAATTTACTCGTTGGTGTGACCCCCCGTGGGGAAAACACCGACAACACTGGTCCAGTTTCTGCTCGCCCCATTGAACCTCGTTTGAATGGCTAACTCTCAGAAACCAATCCTTCCATCCCTTGGTAGGACTGGGCTAGGAATGAAAGGCATCATTCAATAGATCTAGAGAGAAGTTTTCGGCTCTAAAAGGGATTCTGTTTGTTTCCGCGTTTATTATATCGGTGGGATCTGGGTTTCCTAGCGGACCAAGACACTGGAGATGAGGTTGATCGGTAGGAATAACGATCTTATCGGCCAAATCCTATAAGTTTTTGGGGATAAAAAGAAGAACAAAAAGTAAAAAGGAGTATTCAGTAAGATGAATTGCGGATGAACAGGAGTACAGTAAAAATGCAGGAGGAAGGGTGGCAAGCTGACCTCAGGAACAACGAAGTTGATGGCCATCTCCTCGTAGGGAAGAAGATCGAAGACTTAGGGGTTGGTGTAGAGAGCCTTCGTTGAAGTTCTTGGAAACCTCAGATGGTGCCGCTGCCGTGAAAGTGGATTTTGGGCTGTAGAATGACAAGATGGAGAAGGAGTACCGGAGAAGGAAGTATTTATAGGACAAAACGGGCAGGGGCAAATCTGACTTATCTCTTGCCGCATCCGTGAAATCTGAGGGTATTCAGGTGGATATGGTAACTGTTCGCACGGTAATCAAGGGATTGCGCAGGTGATTTGACAGCAAGCGGTCATGATTTTGGAGATATTTCACTGTACAGGATCTCCTGGTCGGTCCATCGGCAGTTCTCTCTAACGGTAATATTGCCGATGGGCGTATAAAGTGGAGAGATTTGGTTCGGGAGGTTGAGGAATTCAAGGAATATGCAAGAGAATCGGGCCAAGGTTGTTCGGATTTGACGAACGGTTACCAAATTGGGAGAACTAATTGCGGAAAGGCATCATTACTACAGAGAATTTTGGAGCATTAATGATTTGATACTCCGAAATTGGGGGGCATGTGTTGACACCGTTTTTGGACACGTATCTTTTGACACGTACCTGGGAATTAGTAAAGTATAGATCGGCAGTTGAAGCAATGGTAACTAGTCTGCAGGAAAGTTGCCGATGAAGGTGGTTGCCGATGAGGAGACAATTGAATGTGACTAAGTCCAAAGGTGGTGCCGTGTTCGTGTCGATGATCAGTGTTAGTGTTTGTCGATGGCCACAACAGGAGGTTTGCCGATGACTCTGAAGGAGAGCGTGAAGATTGCCGATTGATCTGTGGCGGTGCCCCGGTCGGTTACAAGGGGGTAGTTTCATGTTTTACTTAGTTATTAGAATTCGTTTTGTGTACGGGTTCCGTTTAGTTTGGAATTCGAGTCCTAGTCGTGTCTGGTTGTAGCTCTTCAGACAGGGTATAAATATAGACCCTAGGGCAATGTAATGAACAATCTATCAATCAATCAAACACAAGTTTTTACTCATAATCCAGTATCTACTTTTTTGATGACTTCGTCATATTTTCTTTTTACTACGAGTTCTTAGGAATTCGTCGGCTTAGGCTTGTTGATATTTGGGAACGCAATAAGGAATTGATCCGCAAGCGCACGGATATCGGTGAGCACTTCACCCGGGAAATTATCCAGAGTATCGTATTTATTTTTTTACCACTAGGAGAAAGAGTGCATCTGACTAACCGGTCTATGACTACTAACCTTTAGGCACAAAGAATGTCTTTCGATGTGAGTGATAAATAGAGAAGACTGCAACCGTAGTCTCCTTCTAACCTTGGTAAGGATGATCTACTGTTCTAATGGGGAGGCTAACGGAATCTAGACACCACAAAGGATGTTCAACCCGCACCTATAAACCCTATCCTTCCTGCTAACGAGATGTGATCTACAAAGGTAGCTCGGAATTGTCACATTCCTCACTACTACCACGGTCCAGCTAGTCAGGGAATATTTATGAGTACCCCAGCCTAAACACCACGTTTACGCCAGCAATGATTACTCTAAACTCTACGCGAAGAGATTAAAGTAAACTCATAAACCATAAGAACAATAAAACAAGAACTTACTATAATTTAGAAGTCGAAATATTGAAGAATCCTAGGAGCAAGCTTCGGGTTAGGAGAACTTGATCCCGCAGGTACAAGCTTGGAGTAGACACCGACAAGCCGGGCTTCCTCCACTCTTCACCTCCACTCTATCTCTCTCAATCTAGTAGAAACTAGAAGATCTATTTCTACCTTACATTGGTTGCTAAGCCTAAAAAGAAATATTAATTAGAGAAGAGGTTTTCCTTCGAGGGTACCCCTCAGTCTCTATGATAATTTCTTCATGTCTTCTCCAGGGGCCAGGGGGGCCTTGCTTATATAGTCCTCCCCTTCTATGCGTTTTTGGGTCGATAGACGAGGTGGTACTATGTTTTCTTGATCCAATAGGTCGGTGGAATATCCCGAACGAAAGAGTCCTGATTTGGCTCCAGCAGGGGGGCGGGCGCCCAGGCTTCCAGGGCGGGCGCCCTGGGCCTGGCCCAGTTTTGCCTCCGCTTCGGTCTCGTGGCTTCTGGAGTCTTCTAGATGAAGTAAAATTGCGCGGTGCGTTGATATCTCTATGTAATCCCGACATGTGGGCCTTTCTTCCTTATTTCCTGATAACCCCCTGCAGAAATAGATAAACAACAAAACTCGTGGAATTCTGTCAGATCAAACCCTAATTCTAGGTGATGGTTGCATATTGGTCCTTTCTCTTGTTTATTTGTTAATTAAAATTGATACTTAAGAACCGTCAACAAATACCCCCATACTTAGGCTTTTACTCGTCCTCGAGAAAAGGATGGTTAAGAACAATATCTGGGGTAAACATTTAAAACATTCTCTTTATATAATTGCAGGGTGTTAAAATTCCACTGTGTACCATAGTCAGGGAAGTTTATGATTAAGAGTAAAGATCCTTTCTTCTCGATCCTGTCACTTGGAGTTTTTGTATATTTTTGAAAGAAAGTTAGCATACCTTTTTATCCTCATAGGTTCTCTCAGATCACTCATTATCTTTTATATATATCTCACTGAGGCTGTTTTATTTTGCAAAAATTCTCAAGCATACTTACTTTGCATTTATTGCCGGATCAAAACGGTATCCGAGGAGGGGAATGTCATACTCTTAGATCAAAGACTTTGAAAATTAAAAACTTTGTCAACTCTTGCTGGCATATTGCTTATTAGAGGGACCATGGGCTATCATTTTTTTTAAGTGGATACCGAGGTACCCCTAATTCTACTGCCGGACACTTGTCCATTTTTTTCTGCGAGGTTGTCGAGCACTTGCTCCTTTTTATTTCCTCGAAATATTTTTATTTTTGCATAGCCCATGCCTCTAATGCAATAATACTTCGGAAGAGTGAATCTTACTGAAATAGTGTCTTGATCTTGGGAGCATGATAAATCTCTCAACAAGGGTCTAACTCATTTTGAACAAACTCAATACAGAGCAGATAGCTTTTATAATCATAATTAATATTTTTATTTTTATCAGGCATATAAAACACTGAGGATGGTAGCTAGAATTTTGAATATTTTGAAATAAATTCTCCAAGCAACAATGATATCAAGAATAAGAAACTCATACTCTACCATCACATATTCCATATTGACTTAAGTAACACAGGGTTTTAAAATGATTTTATAATAATTGTAAGTTTTTAGGGAATATCACAGATTGAGATTAATCATGATTAGAAATATTTTAATCTTTTTATTTTATCATGCCGGAAACAGTAATCTGCATAATTCAAAATAAATGTATGTATGAAGTAAAGTGTGCAGAGTGTGTACCTGAATCGTGGAGTGGTGTAGTCGGAGTGTGTTTAGCATGTCGAGGGATCTCCCCCATACTTGTTTTCTGCTTTCTTGCACAAAAATAAAGTAGAGACACACAAGACATAATAATAATAGTAATACCCTTTATTGATCTTGAGGCATTTAGTACAAAAGACTGATAACAAACTGATAGCAAACTGATAATAATAGTAAACTGATGATAATTGCAAACCTAAACCGAATTTAAAGATAGATGACTAAGATGCATTGCCTCAAGGTCTAATCTAGATAACTTAACGGCGCTCTAATTCCTTGATCTTCTTGTTGGCACTGGCAAGATCCTGCCTAAGGCCTAGTATAATGGTGTTGTGGTTAGAGAGCTGCCTAGTGAGGGAATTAATTGAGGACTGGAGGTCTATGATAACTCTATCTAGCCTGCGAACTTCCTCATCAATATCCATTATAGTCTTGCGACGCTTGGGAGGTGTTTCAAAAGCATTGGGAGCGTGCTTCGGGGCTGCCTTTGGAGGGATGAAACGGACTTTGGCTGCTCTAATCCCTTCAAAGTAAGGCCTTTCCTCTGAAGTGTAGCGTACGCTGCTAATCTCGCCGCTTCGGTTGGTCTTGACTCCAACGACCCTCTCATTGGGTCTAGGTGGAAGGATCCTTGTGCCGGTTGGCACCTTGATAGTGGTCTTCGTCTTGGATGATGGTCCTTTGAGGAGTAGGGGTTGTGGTGGTGCGGTGAGAACTGGTTGAGCATGGTAAGATTGGGCGGAGCTGCGTTGACGTAATGGCATGGCTTCTAGCTGACGCTCTGTGTCGGCCGGGACGAGAGCACGGGCATCGGGGTCTTCCACTGGCTCCATGTTGAGGTTGAAGGGGACGACTTCCCAATCGTCGTGGTACTTGTCGGCCATTGGAGTAGCAAGGAACTAATAAAATTTTAATTGAAGTAGAGCTAATTAAGCTCTAATTAAAGGAGAGCTAATCAAGCTCTAATTGAAGGAGAGAAAGCTTGGTGGCTTGGTGTTTGAAAACTGAGGTCAGGGGTCTGTTTATATAGGGGTCAAAAGGATGCCTCTATGGGTTGTTCGGGTTGCTCCCGTCGATGTGCGTGCGAAACTTTCCATCCGAGGGATTATTCGGATCACCCTAAGTGCATTTTCCATAACAGAGAAAGTCGGGACCGAGGGGGAACAGGGGCTGGGCGCCCGCCCACTTGACCTGGGCGCCCGCCCTCTCTCTGGCTCCTCTGTGGGCCCACTTCTCCGAGCGCGTTTCTAGATGCGAAATTATTTAGAAAAATATATATATGACCCAAAACCATCAGACCAAAAGTGTCGGGCTCTAATTCTCCATGGGAAGGTAAAAATGGACTACGTCTATTTCTTCAAATTCCTCATTGGGCTCTAAAAATAATTTAAGACGTTGACCATTTACCTTGAATAACGTACCTTCGCTGTTTTGAAGTGTGATAGCTCCGTGGGATGATGAATTGATTACCTTGAATGGTCCTTCCCATTTGCTTCGGAGTTTTCCATGCCCGAAAAGCTTCACCCTGGAATTAAAAAGTAATACCTTATCTCCGGGTGTGAACTCCTTCTTCTTGATTCTCTTGTCATGCCACCTCTTGACTCTTTCTTTGTAGATCTTTGAATTGTGATATGCCTTCTCTCGCCATTCTTCCAATTCTGATAATTGCATTCTTCTATAATCTCCAGCAACATCTAGGTCCATATTCCATCTCTTTATGGCCCAGTGTGCTTTGAATTCTAGTTCAACAGGTAGATGGCAAGTCTTCCCGTACACCAATTGGTATGGAGACATTCCAATTGGGGTCTTGTATGCTGTCCGGTATGCCCAGAGTGCATCGGGTAACTTGTCTTTCCACGCCGTTCCCATTTCATTTACTGTCTTCTAAAGAATATTCTTGATTTGTTTGTTGGAAGTCTCTGCTTGGCCACTTGTCTGAGGATGATAAGGGGTAGCGACGTTGTGACGGATTCCATGTCTTGATAGATATTGCTTGAAGCGTTTGTCGATGAAGTGTGCTTCTCCATCACTTATCACTACTCTGGGGACTCCAAATCTTGGAAATATAATTTCTTCAAACATCCTCTTTGAACTGACATTGTCGGCATGCTTGCAAGGTAATGCTTCTACCCACTTGGAGACATAGTCAACCGCCACCAAGATGTACTCACACTTCTTTGATGGAGGAAATGGACCCATGTAGTCTATTCCCCAGACATCGAAGAGCTCAATCTTAAGGTTGTTGGTGAGTGGCATTGCATCCCTTGTATTTATGTTTCCGTGCCTTTGACATGGCCCACATCTTCTGATATATTGCTTCGTGTCTTCATACATTGTAGGCCAATAGAATCCACACTGCCAGATCTTTGAATGTGTACGGAATGCTCCATAGTGACCTCCATATGGTGATGAATGACATCTGTCGATGATCTTCCATCCTTCCTCAGTGGTCACACATCTCCTGAGTAAGCCATCAGAGCATACTCGGAAGAGGTATGGCTCGTCCCATATATGTGAACGACTTTCTTGAATAAGCTTCTTCTTGTTTGCTCCTGGTGGTACATACCCTGAAACCATAAAATTAACAATATCTGCATACCAGGGGTCAGACCTGTTAATCCCGTAGAGCATGTCGTCCCGGAGTGAATCATTGATTGGGGTTTCCTGTGGACTCTTAAAATACATTCTAGACAGGTGATCAGCAACAGAATTTTCTACTCCCTTTTATCTTTTATTTCTAAGTCAAATTCTTGGAGTAATAAAATCCATCTAATCAGGCGAGGTTTAGCATCTTTTTTAGTGAGCAAATATTTTAGTGCAGCATGATCAGTGTAAACAATTATTTGAGCTCCAACTAAATAAGATCTAAATTTATCTATGGCAAAGACAACAGCCAGAAGCTCTTTTTCAGTGATTGGATAGTTAAATTGAGCTCCTGTCAAAGTTTTACTGGCATAAGCAATTGCATGATGCTTCTTATCTTTAGTTTGCCCCAATACTACCCCCACAGCATAATCACTAGCATCACACATAATTTCAAAAGGCAACGACCAATCAGGGTGTTGAATGATTGGTGCAGAGATGAGTGCTTTCTTTAATAAATTGAAAGATGTTAGACATGCATCATCAAATTCGAAAGGAGCATCCTTGGCTAGCAAAAGAGTAAGTGGTCTAGCAATAAATGATAAATCTTTTATGAATCTACGATAAAAACCAGCATGGCCAAGAAAGCTTCGAATTCCTTTTATGTTCACAGGTGGAGGTAGTTGTTCAACTACTTCAATTTTAGCTTTGTCTACCTCAATACCTCTTTCAGACACTAAGTGTCCTAGCACTATTCCTTCCCTAACCATAAAATGACATTTTTCCCAATTAAGGATTAAGTGCTTTTCTTCACATCTTTGCAAAACCTTGTCTAAGTTTTCAAGACAACTATCAAAAGTTTTTGCATAAACAGAGAAATCATCCATGAAAACTTCCATAATCTCTTCAATCATATCAGAAAATATAGACATCATGCATCTTTGAAAAGAAGCTGGTGCATTACATAACCCGAAAGACATTCTACGGTAAGCATAAGTTCCATAAGGGCATGTAAAAGTGGTTTTGCTTTGATCATCGGGATGGATCGGGATTTGATGATACCCTGAATATCCATCTAAGAAACAGAAGAATGAATGGTTTGCTAACCGCTCTAGCATCTCATCTATAAAAGGTAAAGGAAAGTGATCCTTTCTCGTGGCTTTGTTTAATTTTCTATAGTCTATGCACATCCGCCATCCTGTGACGGTGCGTTGCGGAATTAGCTCGTTCTTTTCATTCATAATAACTGTCATGCCTCCCTTTTTGGGCACAACTTGGACTGGGCTCACCCACTCACTGTGCGGCACAGGATATATAATCCCTGCATGCAGCAACTTTATAACTTCCTTTTTAACTACCTCTCTCATAGTGTTGTTAAGTCTACGTTGGGGTTCTCGAGAGGGCGTAACAGAAGGATCTGTTGGAATACGATGGGTACAAATCATAGGACTGATTCCTGTAAGATCTTGAAGTGAGTAGCCGAATACTGAGTGATGTTTCTCAAGAATGGTCATTAATCGCAGAGTTTGATCCTGAGTGAGTTTATCGCTAATGATCACAGGGAACTCTGGATTATTGTTTAGGAAAGCATAGGTAAGACCGGGTGGTAAAGTTTTAAGTTCTATGGGGGGTCTAGGTGTTTCTGCAAACTCGTCTAAGGGTTCAGGCTCAGAAGGTTCGTCTTCTTCTTCTGTGAAGAAAGGAGTTTCGTCTTCTAAGTCTGATTCATCTAAAAGCTCTAGAGATGCAGCCTTTACTTCCTCCATAGGATCAGGCAAAAAGATATGACTCGGCCTTATTATTTAAGGAGTGTGAAATTATCATTGGGAATTGAAAAGTTTTTCCAAAAGAAATGTGTAGCTTTCCAGTATGACCTTCATAAAGGAGTCTTCTAAAAGGTTGTCCTATTAACAGGTCGAAGTCCCATGTATCAAAGATATAGAAGTTCAAATGAACCATGGAGCCTTCTACCGTAAGAGGTAGGACATTAATAATTCCAAGACTGGGGACTAATCGTCCCGAAGATTCCTTTATGATCTTTGTTGTGGGGGTTAAGACAAGATTTTTAAATAGTTTAAGTGCAAAAGATTCAGACATAATGTTGATCCCCACAACAGGATTATAAAGAGCATTAAATCGATCAGAATTATAAGCACAACGTATAGTTATAGAGGGTGTGTCCAAACGGATCACATCAGAGGAAAGCTCTGATTCCTCCAACCATTCGCTACTCATTACTGAGATAAGCTCTCTCAATTGATATTCACTTGGTAATAAATGCTAAACTGGCCGTTTTGGGATTTATCAATAGAATGGTAGTTTGAAATATTTCCAAAATCGGCAAAAAGATCGGATTCTATATCCAGCATGAAGTCCGGTAGTGGAATTTCTTCCTCTTGTGGCTCAGAACTTGGGATAGCTAAAGTAGATGAAGAATTTGGCCGAGTGTCTACTTCGGCTTCGTAGGTTTCATCATGAAGGGTATTATCCATCTCAGCTTCTAGGATTCTATCTAGGATCACTCTTGCTTCATCAGCAGGGATGCGAAAGAAAGAACCTCTAGACATTGTGTGCAGCATTTGTTTATGATTTTTATGAAGACCTCGAAAAAAGTGAAATTAAAGAACAGGGTCTTCAAGATTAAGGTTTGGACCAGATTCTAAAAGATCAGAAAAACGTTTCCAGGATTTTCCCAAAGTTTCATTATCTTTTTGTTTAAAAGATAGGACTTCGAGTCTAAGGTCGGCTATACGGTCAAGGGAATAGAAATCTAGACAAAAGTTGGCTCATAAGACTCCCCATTCACCTTGTTGTTGACTTACCTTCTGACTGTACCATTGTCTAGCTTCTCCCCTTAGAGAAAAAGGAAAAAGCTTCCAACGTAAAGTCTTATCAGAAATGCCTTCAATGCGAAGACAATCACATGTTTGCTCAAAATCTCTAATATGAAGGTAAGGGTTTTCGTCTTCCTTTCCCGAAAAAGATAGGTTTTGAATCATGGCAATCAACCTAGAACTTAACTTATACTGGGATGTTTGGATAGGTTGTGATGATTCCCATGGTAAAAGGTCAGTTGCTAAAGGGATTGCAGACTCATGGATCGATTTAGAGTTTTGGTTTTCCATAGGGTAAGAGTAAAGAAAATAAATAAAGGATATAAAAGATAAGAAAAGATAAAAGTATAGATACAAGCTAATAGCAAGACACAGGTTATCTCAGCAACCGTCTTTCTCCCCGACAACGGCGCCAGAAATGCTTGTTGATATTTGGGAACGCAATAAGGAATTGATCCGCAAGCGCACGGATATCGGTGAGCACTTCACCCGGGAAATTATCCAGAGTATCGTATTTATTTTTTTACCACTAGGAGAAAGAGTGCATCTGACTAACCGGTCTATTACTACTAACCTTTAGGCACAAAGAATGTCTTTCGATGTGAGTGATAAATAGAGAAGACTGCAACCGTAGTCTCCTTCTAACCTTGGTAAGGATAATCTACTGTTCTAATGGGGAGGCTAACGGAATCTAGACACCATAAAGGATGTTCAACCCGCACCTATAAACCCTATCCTTCCTGCTAACGAGATGTGATCTACAAATGTAGCTCGGAATTGTCACGTTCCTCACTACTACCACGGTCCAGCTAGTCAGGGAATATTTATGAGTACCCCAGCCTAAACACCACGTTTACGCCAGCAATGATTACTCTAAACTCTACGCAAAGAGATTAAAGTAAACTCATAAACCATAAGAACAATAAAACAAGAACTTACTAGAATTTAGAAGTCGAATTACTGAAGAATCCTAGGAGCAAGCTTTGGGTTAGGAGAACTTGATCCCGCAGGTACAAGCTTGGAGTAGACACCGACAGGCCGGGCTTCCTCCACTCTTCACCTCCACTCTATCTCTCTCAATCTAGTAGAAACTAGAAGATCTATTTCTACCTTACATTGGTTGCTAAGCCTAAAAAGAAATATTAATTAGAGAAGAGGTTTTCCTTCGAGGGCACCCCTCAGTCTCTATGATAATTTCTTCATGTCTTCTCCAGGGGCCAGGGGGGCCTTGCTTATATAGTCCTCCCCTTCTTTGCGTTTTTGGGTCGATAGCCGAGGTGGTACTATGTTTTTCTTGATCCAATAGGTCGGTGGAATATCCCGAACGAAAGAGTCCTGATTTGGCTCCAGCAGGGGGCGGGCGCCCAGGCTTCCAGGGCGGGCGCCCTGGGCCTGGCCCAGTTTTGCCTCCGCTTCGGTCTCGTGGCTTCTGGAGTCTTCTAGATGAAGTAAAATTGCACGGTGCGTTGATATCTCTATGTAATCCCGACATGTGGGCCTTTCTTCCTTATTTCCTGATAACCCCCTGCAGAAATAGATAAACAACAAAACTCGTGGAATTCTGTCAGATCAAACCCTAATTCTAGGTGATGGTTGCATATTGGTCCTTTATCTTGTTTATTTGTTAATTAAAATTGATACTTAAGAACCGTCCACAAGGCTCGGCGTGTTCACAAGTTCCGTGTGATCACCTCTTGGCCGTGACATCCGGGCGCATCACTATTGTCGGGACCAAAGTGATCGAGTTACCACCTTTGTCGATTGTAAGGTCAAATCGGTTGGCACGTCTTAACGTTTAGATCGGGTATTAGCCCTTTGTGTTTGCAGATAAGCTTTGCATCAATAGTCATGCAAGGCCAGAGCCTCTCCCAGCTCACCTGCAGAGAGAGCTGACAGACTCCGACATAGTGTTCCCACACTATGACCCCCGGTAGATGCTGAGAGCGCACCACGACCTGAGAGCTCCACCACCTCCTCGAGCACCATGTGGCCAGGTGCCACCACCTTCTCCTAGGGGCACTCGTAGTTCAGGAGCAGTCCTAGAGACGGAGAAGGAGCAGGATATCGCCATTGGGGCATTTGCAGACGCTGAGGCTGAGGAGTTTGACTTTGCTTCAGACAGCTTAGACGATAATTATAGTCTTCCAGTGCCACCACATATACCGATTAGTGTTAACTTTTGTTTCTATGTTTGTGAGATCGTAAGTGGTTGGGCTGAAATAAGTTTTCTGCAGGTACACTAACCACGTTCTCGCTTAGAACACTAGTTACGTTATGAGAGAACGTTGTGTGCCACCACATATACCGATTAGTGTTAACTTTTGTTTCTATGTTTGTGAGATCGTAAGTTCGTGCATGCATCATGTTCTTTCGATATCATTGCTTACTTCCTTCCCTTAATTAAATCTGTCCCAATTTCAATTAAGACAGTAAAAGATAATCCTCAATCTTACCCGAGGTATTCTATTTTCAGCAGATGGCACGCACTAGGCTCACCGCTCGCAAGTCCACAGGTGGGCAGGCCCCTCACCATCAGTTGGCAGCCAGGAGCTCGCGTCATAAGAGCAAGTTCCTGCAGAAGTTTGGGATGCCCTCCTTGTTTTGGAGGGTGCTCAGTTCGATGGGGTATCCCGAAGGAAGGGAACCTCGCTACTGTTGACACTAGCTAACACCACTTAGATACTAGGTTGTCATCCCCAGCATGATGCCAGAGTGTACAAAGGTATTTATAAATGTAAAGGCTCTCTAGAAAATAATCTATTCTATCCACAAGCGCACAGATAAAACACCTCATTGTAGCATTTCACCGGGATAAGTATTCCAGGTATCGTTATTTATAATTCTTCTTAAGAGAACAAAAGGGATGAAATTAAATTAAGGACAAAATCTATCAAGGCATAGACTAGAGATAAACTTGCAAGAATATGATTACTAATGAGAAACTCGTCACACAGTCACTTACTTTAGTAGGGGGTAAACCATAAAGATAATGATAATGAATTATAAGTTCAAGGGTAAATAACACAGCGATTAGAAAATAGACTACTCCTCATATATGTAGGTGATGTCGGATTAGCTAGAGAATGGATTCTAAGTTATCTACTATCTACTATGTCATAATCGACTATTGTTATCTACAAGATCATATATAGCATAAAAGACTCTTCATTCATGTATAAGGAACATTGCTAAAGTAAATCAGAGCATCGCAAGACTTACTCCGCAATACATGTTCTGCCTGTCCTATCAACAGAGGTTGGACTATATAAGAATCAACGAAGCTGTCACTATCACGAACTACCACATGACCCAGCCAATAGGATACATTTGCAGATAAATAACATCTAAGCACCACGCTCACATGTGATCTATCACCTAACTCCCTTGCGTCAAGAGCTAAGCGCTTTGCAAACTTATACATAAACTCATTATCAATCATAACTATATCAAATATAGAACTAGAGCAAACTAAGAACATAATAATTAGAGACATAATGTAATTAGAACAAAGAATTAGAGAAAGATATGAATAATACCAATCTTTATTACCAAAGATCCGAATCTAGAGCGTGGTGCTCTACTTCTCTAATTGCTATCTAATCAAACCTCTAAACTTGAAGGATTAGGGAGTAGCTAATTCTAATTCTCTATGGGAGAGAAGCTCTAAACCCTAACTTTGATGGCTACCTCTGAATAATGATTTCTTCTCTTCTCCTCTCTCCTCCAGGGGTGGAGAGGCCTTGGTTTTATAGTCTTTTCAAGTGAATTTGGGCCGTTGGATCAAACCGACATTGATTGTATGGTTTAGATTCATCCTTTAGGTCGGTGGAACGTAGTCCCGAAAGAGAGTCCTGATTGGACTCCAACCCTGGGCGGGCGCCCTGCCCCCGAGCCCGATCGGCCTCCGCTTCCTTCCCGTGGCTCCAGGAGTCTTCTAGATTGAGGAAAATTACGCGGCACGTAATTATCTCATTGTAAACATGACATGTGCGCCTTCTCACCATATTCTCTGATAACCGCCTGCAGAAATAGATAAACACCAAAGCTTGCGGAATTCTGTCAGATAAAACCCTAATTCTAGATGTTTGGTGCATGTTGATCCTTTTCTATGTTTATTTAATTATTAACTTTAGTACTTAAGGACCGTCAACAAACTCCCCCAAGCTTACCCTTTGCTCGTCCCTGAGCAAACAACTAAACTCAGATGGATCAGGAGTTGCTTCGATGTTTTCTTTCCTGACACGCACACATGCTTTTATAAAATTCTTCCAGATTAGAGTGAAGTGTCATGGAACTTAGTGCCTGCACTTGAGTCTTAAGTAATTGAAAGACAAAATAATTAAGTCAAGCACTATTCCTCCTGTCTATACTTCACCTTTGTTCCAGAGTTTTGCATAAGTTTTCAAAAATAAAACTCAGAGTTCCCAGCAATGATCTCTCAAGTCTCTCTATATGTGGTATTTGTGGATCCTTACCAAAATGTCACTTACCTATAGCTAATAGAATATTTAAGTGGAGCTCATAGGAGTGAAAAACAACTCATACATATGTTGTCTAATGGAGCCATGGATCCAAAGGAACTCAACATATAATTAAATCAAGATGTGCATGTGTGGTGGAGTAAATTATAGTGATGGTGAAAATATAAGTAATGATAAAGCTTACTTCTTATTGCTCCTCATATTGCTATCTCTCCTCTTCTTTGATCTTTGCTTTAGGAGAACATGGGCTATCTCTTTTTCTTCTTTTTTTCAGGTGGGTAGTAGATACCCCTAATTCTACTGTCGGACACTTGTCCATTTTTTCCGCTCAAGTGGGCATCTTTGTACCCCTAATTCTACTCTGGACACTTGTCCATTTTTACCTCTCGTCTCACTCTTTTTCTTTCTTTTCCGAGGTTCCGAGCACTTGCCCCTTTTTATTACCTCACATATTTTTGCATAACCCATGCCTCTTCTGCATTGAATCTTTTTAGAGAGAGAGAATAAGAATATTTGGGATAGTGAGTGATAACAATATTTTTTTTAGCAATCTTAATGAATGGTGGTGGATGGTGTAGTAGATGTGTGCAAGTGAATATCTTCATTTAACCACATGAAAAGCTCCTAAGGGTCTACACAGCTCGATCAAACTCAATGTGAATATAAGAAAAAGATATTATAGCAAGTATGGCTGTGGTAGGTAGTTTGTTATGCTAGGAACTCATCATGTGATTTGTAAGTTTTCAAAGTAAATCTCCAGAACTTAGTGTAGTAGGAACAAGATAAACAGCAGCTCAAACTTTATATTATGTCTTTCTCCTACCTAGACTTTAGTTTTATGCTTCCCATAAATAATAATTTCACTTTTTAGTAATTCCTGGAAGAACTCTAATGTAAAAGCTAGGTACTTAAAAGTAAGCAAACAGAGCAACTGTTCATCATTTCCATCATGCATCTTTTTGGTCTTTTTATTTTTCTAGAGATTAAACTTAGCAGATAAATAAAGCACACTTATCTACGCACTCTTTTTATTTTGTTTTCATGTTTATTAAATGCAGTAAATTAAAGCAAAAAAATATTTATTGGGTTTTCTATGTTTTTTCTCTATAAGATAAAATACTAAAATAAAATAAAAAAATAAATAAGAAGAGCAAATAAAAACTTACTTGATAAATTGGGGAGAAACTCCCCCAAGCTGGATGTTGATGTCGGTCTTACCCGATGTTCCAGAACCGCATCATGGTTGTGATGTTGTCATTCATTGTTGTTGTATCTTGTCTTAGCTCATGTACTACAGTGGCGTGGTCCTGGTTCCATTTCTGCTGTTCTTCCAGGAGTCGTCCATATTCTGCTTGCGTGTTATGGATGTCGAGGAGAGTGTCGTCGGTACGGGTGAAGAAAGCACCGGCCTCTTGATAGTAGTCATTCGTGAAAGCGTAGGAGGCGTCGGAGTATCGTCCTGCATCAAATTGTGGCGGAGGTCTGGATCCTGAAGCTCCATATGGATCAGTGGAGTACCTGCCCGTAAGGAAAGGCGGGTTTGTCCATTGGTGATCTTGGCTCTCTAGCCATGTCTCCTCTGTTGGCTCTTGTGGTTGCGCATGTCGAACCCATGGGTCTCGAAGAACTCGGGGGTTGTAGTCGCAATAATGCAGGTGCGCTGCTTCTTCTAGTCCGGGGTCAGCTCCATACCAGGTGCGTTCTCGATGGGTGGTCATCCTTTCAGATGCCACTCGCTGTGGAGCTCTCTGGTTCACTGGTGTTGCTGCAATCTCAATCAAAAAATTTTGAACAACGTAGAGGCCAAGGTTCGGGTTAGGTAACCGAATCTTGCCTTCATCATCATATAGCATATACATTATATTCCCCTCTTTCTTTAACATCCGAGCTTTTCTAAATGTGTCATAGCCATGATAAATTCTTAACTCATCTATGAAGTCCAACGATGAGTTTTCTAGCAAGTGAAGATTAGAGGCTAGACGAGTGATAAGTGAAGTACATCCTACTGGTCCCTGAAGACTAGGTACACTAAGCCAATGAGAATCTAAAAGTGTAACAGGTTAAGTGGGTACTTTATTAATAGCAGCATATAAAAGTTGTAAATCTCCTACTCTTACTTTCCTAATATCATCACGATAGAAAAGATTGTACCCAAGCCATTTGTGGAACATCCTAAGAGTGGGGTGTTCCATGTCACTGGTTCGGGCTTGACTATAAAAATTATCTCTAGATATCTCTCTCGAAAACTGGTGTCTCTCAAAGTTAGGTAGGTCGGAGTCAATGTTCAGGATGCATCTTGAAGAGAAACCAAGATGGTCGCTTAGTTCTCTCCAAGACAACATAATCTCCTGTTTGAACATCCGAAAAACAATTCCCCCCACATAATATTGTAAAGTGCAAAGAAATTCGAGGGTGAGAAGACGAGAACCCAGCTCAGTTATATTCCAAAAATTTGTCCAACCTATCATCTGGAAAATTAAGTCGAATTCAGTGTCCATACCTGTTTCTTGTAGTAGGATTGGATCAAGAGTAGGGGTGTGAATGAAATCTTTATTCTTCAGTTGCTGGTAAACTTCCTTTTCCCTTCGGGTCTTTAGTCCAAGGTCTCGTATCTTGAGAAGGACCTTGACTTGCGGATCAGATGAAGATGACGGAGCTTGTGTGGGTGTCGGGTCGACACTCATCTCTGATGGGTGTGAGGAGTGTCGGGATGAACTCCTTGTACGAATGTTCTTGAGAGCCTTCCCTGCGTTCCCTGAGAGACATCCTGTAAACAAAAGTTGGCAAAAACACAACTAGTGGAAAATGTGAGAGAAAATGTTAGTGGTCAGCTAACCGGAATGTCAGTAGTCCAGGGGTTAGTCATTCAAGACAAGTTTTTATTTTGGTAGAACCTCCCCCTCAATAACTTTTACTTCCGCTTTGGACAGCGGGATCACTACTTACTTAGGTGAAACTCACTCTCTCACTCAAAACCTGCCAACTTCTTTTCCACTCTTCTATTCTTCCCTACTCTCTTCTTACTCCACTACAAGAGCTCCTTCTCTGGAAACTGAAACTTGTGTGGTGTTCTGGAGTGCTTGTGTGGAGAGGATGGAGGTAGAAGGTGGCTATTTATAGGAGGAAGAGGGGGCAGGGCGGGCGCCCTTGGTAGGTGGGCGGGCGCCCACTTGTGGTGCCCATCCTGGCTGCCCTTTCTCCACTCCTTTCTCTGCTTAATTCTCACGCAAAATAATGCATCATGGGTGGTGGTTGGCCGGTGGAAAAGTGCTGGTTAGTGGAGATATGTTGGACCCAAGGAGTGTGGGTCATGCTTCTAGAAGATTAATATAGTTAAATATAATGCTGGAAAATCTATGAGAATTGAAACTTAATTAAAATAATAATGGAAAATTATTTTTGTGCCTCCATAATAATTAATAAAATACGGGTTGTTACACACCATTAATATTATTTACATGGGTCTTTTCATTATTATTGTTGACGGTCCTTAAGTATCAAATTTAATTATCAAATAAATAAAGAAAAGGATCCAATTGAAATCAAGATCTAGACTTAGGGTTTTATCTGACAGAATTCCACGAGTTTTGGTGTTTGTCTATTTCTGTAGGGGGTTATCAGGAAATATGGAAGAAAGGCCCACATGTCAGGATTACGTAAAGATATTAACGTGCTGCGGAATTATCTTACATCTAGAAGACTCCAGAAGCCACGAGACCGAAGCGGAGGCGAAACGGGGCCAGAGACAGGGCGCCCGCCCTGCCCCTGAGTCCAATCAGGACTCTGCTTTGCGGGAGATCTCCACCGACCTAAAGGATGAATCTAAACCATACAATCTATGTCGGTTTGATCCAAGGGCCCATATTCACTTGAAGGGACTATAAAACCAGACCCCCTGGCCCCTGGAGGAGGGAGCCTCTCAACCCTAATTCATTGTTCCATCAAGGGAGAAGAAGCCTCTGATCAAGATTACAGCCACCACATCAATTAGATATCTAGATTAGCATAACTACATAGGATTAGAACTAGAAGGAGTCAATCTTCGATTGGTTTCCGGATCTGTCAAGAGGATTCTTGGTAATTCTCTAATTGTGCTTCTAATTGCTTTCTAATTATCTTTGTTCTTCAATATTATGAATATGACTTTGTTCTACTTCAATATATTGCTTATGACTTTGCTCTACTTGCTTATATTCAAGATTATATTGTTCTTAGTTTATCATAGTTATGTACTTGGCTTAGTTAGATTGGATCTATATACATGCTTAGGATCGTATAGCATTTATCCATCGGATCCATGGGTAAATGATAGATATTGTGTAGGCGTGGTGCTTATACCGTATTTATCTGCGATTGTACCCAATATGCCAGATCGTGGGGTGGTTCGTGATAGTGACAGCTTCATTGATTCTTATATAGTCCTCCTCTCGTGTATTGGGCTGGCAGAGCAACATTATTACAGGGGAGTGATTGCTATGTTTCTCATATTCCTTGCTAATATCACTATGCATGGGCGTAGTCTTGTCTTGCAGTGATTGCTAAGTATGCTTGCACTAACTATGATATGCTAGACTATATAGTTGAGAATAACTTAGGGAATATTCTTGTAGTTCATTCTAATACCATGCTAATGACTTTCTAGAGTATCTAATGGAGGTGCTTATCATATTTATTATGTGGCTAGATCAGATTAATTATCTTTGTCACTATTATTATTTCATATATCCTTTATGTGGCACTTATCCCTGTATGAAGAGTTAGATATAATGTTCTCAATTATACATGCTATGATAGATACTCAATCTCATATTCTATTCTGTAATCATTAGTGATGATTGCTAATCCCTTCCCAGTGGTAAAAATATAAATAACGATACCTAGAATACTTCCCGGTTAAAATGCTACATCGGTATTAATCCGTGCGCTTGCAGATCCAATTCATTATTTATTTAGAAGAGCAATTGCATATTTCAATACCGCGTCTCTTATATCATGCTGGGGATGACAACTTGGCTTAAGTGGTGTGAGGGATAGGTTTGGCATTTTTGGCACCGTTACTAGATTTAGAGAACTTAGTCTACTTTTGGTAATGATGTTAAGAATACCCAACAATTATCATAATGCTATGAATATATATGACTAATGCAAGGATTAATTATGCAAGAATTTAAATATGAGAAAATTAATAATGCGGATAAATACCGACTTACCTCCCGGTGAGGGTTTGGGATTTTGAGGTCCTCCAAGCTGGACCTCCAAATCTTTTATTCTTCTGAATTACCTTTCTCCGGAGATGGTGTCTCCAGTGGTTCTTCATGAACTTCCTTCACTGTAGAGTCTTTCTCTGGTTTGGGTTTGAATGTGAAGTGTTCTTCTTTTCTGTTTATGTTGAACTTGATTTCTCCTGTCCCGACATCGATGTGGGCATTGGCGGTGCTCAGAAATGGCCTTCCAAGGATGATGGACACTTTTGAGTCAGGACTCATGTCTAGTACTACGAAGTCTACTGGCAACAGGAAATCTCTCATCTTGACTGGAATGTTCTCAGCGATACCCAGCGGGTGTCGAACCGATTGATCCGCTAGTTGTAGGCACATTGATGTTGGTTCTAGGGTCGCATGCTCAAGCTTTTTGTAGACTGATGCTGGCATCACACTGACACTTGCTCCGAGATCACAAAGTGCATTGTTGAAGTGTTGGTTTCTGATCGAGCAATCAATAGTGGGACATCCGTGATCTTCCTTCTTCTTTGGTGGTCTATTGAGGATGGCTGCACTACATTCTTCTGTCAGCTTGATAACCTCAGTGGTTGGCAGTGGTCTCTTCTTGTTAAGAATATCTCTGATGTACTTTGCATATGTAGGTACCTGTATGGCATCGAGCAGAGGTATATTGCCATATAATTTCTGAATGACCTCTACAAACTTACCAAACGGCTCATCCGACTTCAGTCCTCTGTTTCTTCTGGGAAATGGCAAATAGTTGGTGTCGTAAAAATCTTTCCTCATTTCTCCAGTTCTTGGTGGTTGTAGCAGATCTTCTGCTTCAACTGGGCTTTCTTCTTCTATCACTGCTGGTTGCACTGGTGCTGATGTTCTTTGTTTCTCTTTTGGGTATGTTGGATCCCTGGTTGCTTTGCCTCCTCTAGTAGTTATGTTCTTTACCTACTCAATGTTAGTAGCAACAGGCAGTGCAGCAGCTAACTTTATTAATTTAAGCTCTACCCTTTTATTAAGAGTGTTTTGCTCATCAAAGACAGTTAATAGAAAATCTATTTTATTGTGTATATCTTTTAGAGATGATTCATTTGTATCTATCCTTTGTTTAACTTCATCATTAATTTTGGTTTGTTGAGCAATTATCTCTTTTAATGAAAGTTGCTTGAAAGTATTACATGAATTCATACCTTTGCTATTGGGTTGACTCGAGGTAGGCTGATATTTGTATGCTGTCTCAATGGCCCTTTGATCTTCTTTGAACTTGGCCCTCTGGTCAATCCAATGGAGCAAATTTTCCATCTTAGTTGATAATGCATTTACTTCTTCTGGTATTTCTTCAGTTTGATGACATTGTTGAGCTTTATCTTGGAACCAGCTCTGGTTTTCTGCTATCTTATCCAAAAGTATCTCTGCTTTTCCAATTGTAAGCTCCAAGAATGATCCTTTAGCAGATGCATCTAGACACTCATGAGCCTTCTAGGTTAATCCATGGTAGAAGGTCTGCATATGTAACCATGTGGCCATTCCATGGTGAGGACAATCTGATATGTATCCTTGAAAACGCTCCCATGCTTCTGAAATGGCTTCTGTCTTCTGTTGTTGGAAACTGACAATATTTCCTCTTAAGGCAGTTTTTTTGCCTATAGGGAAAAACTTTGATAGAAAGGCATCTGACAAGTTCGTCCAGTTGTTGATGTTATCTTGATGAGTGTAGAACCACTTCCTCGCTTTCCCTTCTAGTGAGAATGGAAAAAGGCGAAGCAGTATGACGTCTTTGTCAACTCCGTTGATGTGGATTGTGCTTCCAATCTCTAAGAAATTCTGCAAGTGTGTACTAGCATCTTCATGTGCCTTTCCACTGAATTGTGTAGCTTGCACCAAATTGATGAGGCTAGACTTGATCTCAAACTCGGGTACTCCTTCTTCTACTGCAAATCTTGGACCAGTTGGAATGTTCTCAAGACTTGGAGCAGAGAATTCTTGCAAGGTCTTTTGTGCCATAGCTTCAGCAATTGGTAGGTAGATTCTTCTTCTCTTGATTGCTTTGGTTCTGATGATGAAGAGTTGAATGTACCCAAAGTCAATCCTGATATACCCTGTATAAAAATATAAACATAGAAAACAACAGGGTGAACCTACCAAAGCAGAGGTGCCTTGTTATGATTTCTCACTTAGTAGCTGTTTTATGCAATTATTTCTCTATAGTCTAGTCTAATATTTTATATGAATAACCTTGACTGATTTTCTGACTTTCCTTACCGCTCCTATGTGTTACCCTTTTGTTCCCCGGCAACGGCGCCAGAAATGCTTGTTGACACTAGCTAACACCACTTAGATACTAGGTTGTCATCCCCAGCATGGTGCCAGAGTGTACAAAGGTATTTATAAATGTCAAGGCTCTCTAGAAAATAATCTATTCTATCTGCAAGCGCACAGATAAAACACCTCATTGTAGCAATTCACCAGGATAAGTATTCCAGGTATCGTTATTCATAATTCTGCTTAAGAGAACAAAAGGGATGAAATTAAATTAAGGACAAAATCTATCAAGGCATAGACTAGAGATAAACTTGCAAGAACATGATTACTAATGAGAAACTCGTCACACAGTCACTTACTTTAGCAGGGGGTAAACCATAAAGATAATGATAATGAATTATAAGTTCAAGGGTAAATAACACAGCGATTAGAAAATAGACTACTCCTCATATATGTAGGTGATGTCAGATTAGCTAGAGAATGGATTCTAAGTTATCTACTATCTACTAATTCATAATCTACTCTAGTTATCTACAAGATCATATATAGCATAAAAGACTCTTCATTCATGTATAAGGAACATTGCTAAAGTAAATCAGAGCATCGCAAGACTTACTCCGCAATACAAGTTCTGCCTGTCCTATCAACGGAGGGTGGACTATATAAGAATCAACGAAGCAGTCACTATCGCGAACTACCACACGACCCGGCCAATAGGATACATTTGCAGATAAATAACATCTAAGCACCACGCTCACATGTGATCTATCACCTAACTCCCTCGCATCAAGAGCTAAGCGCTTTGCAAACTTATACATAAACTCATTATCAATCATAACTATATCAAATATAGAACTAGAGCAAACTATGAACATAATAATTAGAGACATAATGCAATTAGAACAAAGAATTATAGAAAGATATGAATAATACCAATCTTTATTACCGAAGATCCGAATCCAGAGGTAGTGCTCTACTTCTCTAATTGCTATCTAATCAAACCTCTAAACTTGAAGGATTAGGGAGTAGCTAATTCTAATTCTCTGTGGGAGAGAAGCTCTAAACCCTAACTTTGATGGCTACCTCTGAATAATGATTTCTTCTCTTCTCCTCTCTCCTCCAGGGGTGGAGAGGCCTTGGTTTTATAGTCCTTTCAAGTGAATTTGGGCCGTTGGATCAAACCGACATTGATTGTATGGTTTAGATTCATCCTTTAGGTCGGTGGAACGTAGTCCCGAAAGAGAGTCCTGATTGGACTCCAACCCTGGGCGGGCGCCCAAGGGGGGTGGGCGGGCGCCCTGCCCCCGAGCCCGATCGGCCTCCGCTTCCTTCCCGTGGCTTCTGGAGTCTTCTAGATTGAGGAAAATTGCGCGGTACGTAATTATCTCGTTGTAAACATGACATGTGGGCCTTCTCTCCATATTCTCTGATAACCCCCTGCAGAAATAGATAAACACCAAAGCGTGTGGAATTCTGTCAGATAAATCCCTAATTCTAGATGTTTGGTGCATATTGATCCTTTTCCATGTTTATTTAATTATTAATTTAAGTACTTAAGGACCGTCAACAGCTACTATTGGAACAAGGAGTAACTTGGTGACGGGACCCTAGTGGGGATCGAGGTAGTGGTTCCTACCAGTGGAGGGACCCGCCTCGGGTGGCTGGGTGTACGAGTCTAGAGGTACCATGCCCTTCCAGGGTGCCAGCAGAGCAGCTTTTGCAGTTTTGAGGGACATCATGGAGAGGTTTCCATAGGAGCTGGCCCACGCCTTCGCTGGGGTGTTTCCCCGAGGTGACCCCTACACTTCGGTGTGGGATCAGTCCGAGGTGAATGCTCTAGAGAGGAGTGCGGACGAGGACCAGCACTGTGACAGCGTAGCTATGAGTGCTATGTTCGCCTTGATGAAGACCTATGGGGATCTGGAGCGTTGCTTGGGACACTTGTCCGGGTCTCTTCTCACCGTTCTGGATGAGAAGCGCCAGTTGCAGCGTGAGTTTGACACTGAGGTTGAGAAGCTGCCGGCAGAGTTGGCCCGGGTGACCCGAGAGAGGGATCAGGCAGTCCAGAAGAACAGTGAGCTGAGTCAGGACCTGCTCGCAGTGAGAGAGCAGAGGGACAGGGTGACTCTGCTCATAGGAACTGCGAGCGCATGCTAGTTCATGTGCTTGGTCAGAGGAATGAAGCCTGGCACAAGGACACCCTGAGAGCCCGACAGCTAGAGCTGGAGCAGCAGCTAGCTAATGCTGAGGAGTACAATGAGAACCTACATGAGGAGATCACCAGCTGCATAACCAGCTCCACCCTCACCACCTGCCTGGAGCAGCTGAGTTACACACTAAGGATGAGATGGATGAGGATCCAGAGTTGGAGGTAGCTGCTAGTGGAGATGAGGACGAGGAGGGCTCCGGCATGGACAGTGACCATAGCGAGTAGATGCTAGGGCTATAGAGCTAGTCCTTCTTCTTTTGATGTTGTTGTTGCATGACATGTCTTGTAATCTGTTGGATCTTGGATGAGTAAAACTTTATGTGATGACGCTGAAAGTCTAGTATATGTGTGCTGGCAATTTTGGATGTATGTGAACCTTGTTGCTCGAATAATAAGTAATCTGTTAGCGATGTTGTGTGTGTGGATGATGAATTGTTGTTCCTCTATTTATTGTGTGAATTTATTTCCTCAGTAAATTCAGTATCGAATAATTCCACATATGTCTACCATTGATGGCCACTCCTAACGACTGCTTATCATTGACGCATGCAGATGGTGCAAACACGTGGCGGCGGTAACAGCAACCTAGGTCTTGGAGCAGGTACTTCTGGAGGTGGGGCTCAACGGAATGAGGAGAGAGTACTATCACCGCCACCACCACCCCCTCCTTCATACACTGCGGACGTGTTTTTCGCGCAGTTTCTGGGGAGCCAACGCAACATGGAGCAGATGCAGCGCAACATGGAAGAAGCCCTGCCCAATATCGCTGACAACACCCGCCGTGGGGATAACCAGGGCGGCCGTGAAGCCAATCAGTACAGCTCTTTCAAGGACTTCATGGATACTAAACCACCGGTCTTTGAGGAGGCCTTGGAACAGCTCGAGGCAGACAAGTGGATCAACACCATGGAGCAAAAGTTCCGTCTTCTTCGGATGACCGAAGAGCTCAAGGCCGAGTATGCAGCGCATTAGTGGCAAAGGCCTGCTGGGATTTGGTGGTCCTATCATCGTACCACCTACCCAGAGGGGACCCCAATCACCTGGAACCACTTCACCACCGCCTTTCGGGGAAATTATATTCCTCCGAGTGTGGTGGAAATGAAGGTTGGGGAATTCATGAGGCTGTCCCAAGGAACGAAGTTTGTGAAGGAGTATCTACACGCTTTCAATAATCTTGCTCGCTACGCTCCCGAGTTTGTGAACACGGAGGCCAAGAAGATCGCTAGTTTTGAGAGAGGCTTGAGCCCAAAGATGCTGAAGACCATGGGTACAGGAACTCGGGCTACTTTCAATGCTTACATCAGTGACTGTTTGACCCAGGAGAACAATAACAACAACTATAGTGCATCCAAGTCTCGCAAGAGGGCTTTTGAAGCCGGGTTGTCTCAGTCCAGGGCACCGGTGGCAGGGCAACAGCAGTATCGTCCTCCTGCCCTAGGTGCTAGGTTCCGACCGCCACAGAAAAGGAACACGGGACATCCAACGCAACAGAAGCCGTACAAGGTAGCAATAGCTCCCACCAAGCCAAAAGCGATTCAAGCTGCAGCACCTGCCGCCAACAACTTGACCAAGGGGCCATGCTATAACTGCCACAAGATGGGGCACTTTGCTAAGGAATGTCCCTACCCCAAGAAGTAGCAGGCAACCTACCCGGCTCGGGTGCACCATACCTCGATAGAGGAGATCCCAGAAGGAGAACCGGTAACAGCTGGTATGTTTCCTGTCAACCAACATCTCGCAGTTGTTTTGTTTGATTCTGGATGACCGCATTCATTCATGAGCCAAGCATTTGCATAAAAGAATGACCAAGCAGTTATAATTTTGGGTTATGGCTATCGCATCAGCTCAGTAGGGGCAGATGTGTTGACAAATAGAGTGGTCAGAGGGGCAACCCTGGATATAAGTAACAGGGTGTTTCGAGTTAATCTGGTAGTCATGCCGGGGTTAGTTTTGGATGTTATCATGGGCATGAACTGGATGAAAGAGTGGGATGCTGTCATAGATACTGGGAAAAGGGTGTTATCTCTCAGAGAACCTCAGGGCAGTGGATCTTTTCAAGTACCTCTACCCCATCGCTTTGACTTTACTAGCATCTCTTGTGCTATGCACGTGGTTCCTCTGCCACAGATCCTAGTGGTCTGTGAGTTCCCTGATCTTTTTCCTAAGGAATTGCCAGGACTTCCCCCAGATAGGGAAGTAGAGTTTGCAATAGAGTTGATACCAGGTACCGCACCGATCTGTAGAAGGCCGTACCGGATGCTGCCTAATGAGCTTGCTGAATTGAAGAATCAACTAAAGGAGTTGCTGGATAAAGGGTTCATCCGGCCAAGTTCGTCATAATGAGGTTGTTCGGCGTTGTTTGTGAAAAAGAAGGATCAATCGCTGCGCATGTGCGTGGACTATCGTCCACTCAATGCGGTAATGATTAAGAATAAGTATCCATTGCCAAGGATTGACACCTTGTTTGATCAATTGTCCAAGGCAAAAGTGTTTTCGAAGATAGATTTGAGGTCCGGGTATCACCAAATCAAGATCCGTCCGCAAGATATCCCGAAGACTGCTTTTTCTACCAGATATGGGTTGTATGAGTATCTTATCATGTCGTTTGGGTTGACAAATGCTCCTGCATACTTTATGTATCTATTGAACTCGGTCTTTATGCTAGAGTTAGACAAGTTTGTTGTGGTGTTCATCGATGACATTCTGGTCTATTCAGAGAATGAGCAAGATCACGCCGAGCATCTAAGAGTCATGCTAACACGACTACGAGAGCATCAGTTGTATGCAAAGTTCAGCAAGTGCGAGTTCTGGCTAAAGAAAGTTCCTTTCCTAGAGCACATTCTGTCTGAACAAGGGATTGCTGTGGATCCGTCAAAGGTACAGGAAGTCATGGATTGGAAGGCACCAACTTCTGTCTCGGAAGTTCGAAGCTTTCTTGGCCTGGCTGGGTACTACCGCCGTTTCATACCCGACTTCTCCAAGATTGCTAAGCCACTGACCAGTTTACTACAAAAGGATCATAAGTTTGTCTGGACGGAAGGGTGTGAACTAGCCTTCCGCACCTTGCGAAAGTTGCTAATCACCGCTCCCGTTCTGGCACAACCCAATATCGAGAAGCCTTTTGATGTGTTTTGCGACGCATCAAAAAGTGGTTTGGGATGTGTGGTGATGCAAGACGACAGAGTTATAGCTTACGCTTCACGACAGTTAAGAAAGAACGAAGTCAACTACCCGACTCATGACCTCGAGCTAGCAGCAGTAGTGCACGCTTTGAAGATCTAGAGGCACTATTTGCTGGGAAACAAGTGTCATATCTACACAGATCATAAAAGTCTAAAGTATATCTTCACTCAGTCCGAGCTGAATATGAGGCAACGAAGATGGTTAGAGCTGATCAAGAATTATGATCTGGAGGTTCATTATCATCCAGGCAAGGCTAATGTGGTAGGAGACACCTTAAGTCACAAACCACACTATCAAGTAGTTCAACCTTTGTTTGAAGATGGTTTCAATCTCATGCATCCTGAAGTCTTATGTCACATATAGCTCAGTTGTTCACTTGAAAGTCAGGTCATCGAAGGTCAGAAAACAGATAAGGGTATTTTCCACATGAAAGAGAAGATCAAAGATGACCCAAAAACTCAGTTCCGAGTTTATGAAAAAGGGGTATTGTGGTTTTAGCACCGGTTGGTAGTTTCGAAAAATCGAGAGCTAAAGAATCGCATCATGGATGAAGCGCATCTCTTAAAACTTTCTATCCATCCTGGCAGTAGCAAGATGTATCAAGACCTGAGGTCTCACTTTTGGTGGACCAAAATGAAGAAAGAAATAGCAGCATATGTGGCCTGTTGTGACACGTGTTGCAGAGTCAAGGCTATACATATGAAACCTGCAGGTCTGTTGCAACCGTTGTCGGTTCCGGATTGGAAGTGGGAAGAGGTTAGCATGGACTTTATCACAGGTTTGCCGACAACACGAAAGGGGAATGACTTGATTTGGGTAATCATAGATCGATTGACCAAGTCGGCTCATTTTATTCCAGTTAAAAACACGTAAAGACCTCCTGAGTATGCTAATATATACATGGCTGAGATCATTAAGCTACATGGTATTCCCAAGACCATCATATCAGATAGAGGACCGCAGTTCACCGCTCATTTTTGGGAGCGAATGCATAAGAGTTTGGGGACTAGTCTGATAAGAAGCACCGCGTATCATCCCCAAACCTCAGGTCAAACGAAAAGGCTCAATCAAGTGCTCGAAGATATGCTGAGGGCTTGTGTGTTATCATCCAAGGGATCATGGGAATCATGGTTGCCCTTGGCTGAATTTTCGTAAAACAATAGCTACCAAGAGAGTATCAAGATGGCTCCGTTCGAAGCTTTGTATGGTCGAAGATGCAGGACTCCGTTATACTGGGTCGAACCCGGTGAAAGAAGATACTATGGTATCGACTTTGTGAACGAAGCTGAGAAGAAGGTGCACATCATAAAACAACACATGAGAGCGGCACAATCATGACAGAAAAGCTATGCTGACAAAAGAAGAAGACCCCTTGAGTTTAAAGGGGGAGACTATGTATACCTCAAGGTTACACCGATGAAGAAAGTTCAACGCTTTCGAGTTAGAAG
The DNA here is from genome assembly GCF_000003195.3 of Sorghum bicolor. NCBI lineage: Eukaryota > Viridiplantae > Streptophyta > Magnoliopsida > Poales > Poaceae > Sorghum > Sorghum bicolor. The sequence continues at coordinate 37,469,629 of NC_012879.2, forward strand.
CAAGCTTGCGCCTAGATACGTGGGGCCGTACCAGATACTAGAAAGAAAAGGCCCTGTGGCCTACAAGATCCAGTTACCAGAGGAGTTGAGCTCAATCTTTCCAGTTTTCCATGTGTCGCAGCTGCGAAAATGTTTGAAAGTGCCTGAGCAAAGGATCGAACCTCGAAGAATCAAGATAAAGGCAGACTTGGAGTATAAAGAACAACCGGTAGGTATCGTTGATACCAAGGAGCGGGTAACCCGGAATAGAGTTGTCAAGACTTACAAGGTGGTGTGGAGTCATCACGACGATAGAGATGCCACCTGGGAAACCGAGCATTACCTAAAAACAATTTACCCAAAATTTCATAAGAAATGGTTAGTAACCCAAAATCTCGGGACGAGATTTCCCTAAGGGGGGAAGGGCTGTAACACCCTAGGTGTTAAGCATGCACTTAGTCTCCTAAACTCTCTCATAAGCATTCTCATCAAGCATGGCATAAGCATCACATCCCATGAGCATAATCGTAATTCAAGTGTGATTTATGTGTTTTATTTTATGTGAATTAAATATGGTAAAAATATTATGCTTGCTTCTAAATTTCTTGAAATGCCCAAATTAGGTTGAAATATGTGTTAGAAGACTTAAGAGTAATTTTGTGAAATTTTTGGAGCTATAGGAATGGAGAAATGGGTTTTATACAGAATTTCCCAAAATGAATTTATTTGAAAACCTAGAACTAGTTTTGAGTGGTAATTCAAATTCTATTGGGAATTTGGATATACAACTTGGAACAAAGTTGTAGAACTTTTTATTTAGAACAACTTTTGTTTTGGGAGCAAAAGGTGAAAAGGGTTTTAAAATAGTCCAAATGAATTTAGAAAAACATTTGAGAAAAGAATTTCAAAAAAATAGAAAAAGGAAAGGGGGGCGCTAGCAGGCCGCGGCCTCACTTCTGGCCCACTGGCCGAAGCCGGCCCAGCCCGCCCGCGCTCGCCCCCTTGCCCACGCCCGCGCCATGCTCGCGCGCGGAGGGCCGCGCCGTGCCGCCGTGGCGCGCCGGCAGAGCTCGACCGCCGTGTGGCGAGCGTGCGGCAGCCTGGACGCGCCCCGGTCGGACTCCAGGAGCGCCCGGCCGCGTCCGCCTTCATCCCCGCTGCCATTTGCGCCTCTTCGCTCGCGCTCTCGCCCTCTCTCTCGCTCGCGCGCAGCAGCTGCCGCTCCGCTGCGCACCATCGTCGCGACGTTCGGAGCTTCTCTCCCGGCCAGCTCTGCGCTCCTTCCTCTCCTCCGCGACCACCAACGGCTCCGCCTCGTCCTTCCGCACCTCGTGCTCGCGCTCAATCGCGCTCGGTGAGTCCCCCGCGTCCGGTAGAGCTCACTGGAGTGAGTCAGAGCTCCGGCGACCCCTCGGTCCGCGCGATTCTCCCTCTCTACTCCACCATTTCCTGCGTTTTTAGTTGCGTTAGCTCCGCCTTGGCTTCGCGCACCTATTCCAGCCGTTAGCGCGGGCTCTACCGCCATGAGGTGGCCGGACCACGGCGAGCAGCGCCGCCTGTAACAGAACTACCCAAATTATAAGAGATTAAGCCTGATAGTTACAATTTGCCCAGTCAAACTACCGAGCTTAAGCCCATATAATCCCGGTAGTCCGTGAAATCTCGAAGGATTTCAAACCACAATTCGTACGTACAGCCAAGATCGTAATAAGTTTAGCGGTCACCATTCACAATTACATCCAGTTCACCACATTCATAAAAATACATCGAAGTACTTAAAATTATTACAAACCAAGTTCTCAAGTAGCGGAAGCTTCATAGTTCGAAAGTAACACACGCACGTTTAGTCTGGTACAGTGCCATAGTTCGGTCATTGCCACAAAAGCAAAAGAGAAGGTAGAGTGACCATCGCCCTTGGTCTATTTATCGCCCATTGCTGGGTACAAGCAGAGGATGCAATAACCATAGTATATTTGACCATCTGCAAAACAACATGGGAATAGAACCCTGAGTACGAGTATGTACTCAGCTAGACTTACCCGTCATAAACCAAAAATAAAGACTCTTCAAGGATCATGAAGGCTGTATGGTGGGGTAGCTGAGACTTTTTGCATAAAAGCATTACTCCACTAAAATATAGCCTAAAAACCATTCTTCTTTTTGTTAGCTCAAGTTTGATATCATCATTACCTATTATCTAGGTTTGCACCTGTACTATTGCAAACAAGTGTAGTAATATGATGGTACCTCATCATAGCATTTATAAATCTTTTATCATCATAACCCAAGTGTTCCATAGTCCTTACTACGAGGACAGGGCTCATGTCAAGTGCTCACTATCTAGGAGCGATGGCGATTCGAATCGATTTCTGACCAACTAGCGAGTTATTCCCCACACAAACCACGCTCACTGATCAAGTGAGCTACAGATCACCTTATTGCACTATCCAGGACCAATTCGCGGGTTCGACAGGCACCGCCCATACCTGAGGACCATTCCGGCGATCGAGGTATCCAAGGTATACCAAGGTTGCGCGCCGCGCCCTCGTCGTTTTCCTCATCCATCACCAATACGGCGCGTACATCGGGCCGATTCCCGACCCGGATAGTGCCCAGGCTTTGCGGTCGGAACGACTTATCCTTCCAGCTAAGTGTGGGGCATGCGTTCAACATGACAAGAGGGCCGTCAATGATCGGTCCTTAATCGACACAGGCAGGGGCACTACGGTCAACCCCACCATAAGACCCTGCCCGGTCTCAAATTCCTTTCCACACTTGGTTATTTTTTCCCAAAACAATTACAGCTAATCAAACAGGTGTCCTCCTATATCTCGCAGGTGACAGGGAATCACCCGACTTCTATCGGTCTAAGTAAGCTAAGTATGGACTCCGTGCCTATCTACATAGGGCAAGGTAGATAAACAAGTGGTGATACCAAAGAGTACATATGCATCAACGGTATCAAGCAATAACTATCACTTAAATGCAGCATAGTGGAACAAGCATAATATATCATTTAAGTTAGCGAGAATAGGGAGACATAGAATGCTGCGGGGCTTGCCTTTCACAAACGTGCTCGGCTTGTGATCCGGGCACTACTACAACTCTTCTCCGGGCTCTGGTCCTCCCACAAGTTCCTACTCCTGGGTCTCCTCCTGCTCCTCGTATCCCACCTCGTTATCCTGCGAGCCTGTATGATGCATGTGTGCTCATGAGTGGAGTGCGAGATGCCCGGGGTGCAATGCTTATACAAGTGGATACCAGATGACCATGACATGATGCATATATGATATAAGTGGTCATTTCTACAAAGTAGTCAACATCATCCAAGAACAAGAAATCGAACTAGGCATCTATTGCATTCTCTTCTACAAGTTGTCTTCATGGTTAACCAGCAAGCTAACATGATGCTTCAAAGATACACCAAACAATCTTTTATTCTATTTATTTCATGCACAACAATTCTTATTTTATTTAATCACTTTTGGACCTACAAAAGTAGCATATATTTTTGTTTAACAATAAATTCCACAAAAATTACAGTGGATCACTAGCCAACCATAAAGTCTACCATAAATTTTTCATAATATTTGGACATTTATATTGGGCTACAAAAATTATAAGATTAATCCATATAATTAAGTATAATTACCCTACTGTTGTGTAAGTGTCAAACAGCACATTTCATATTTTTATAATTTACTTATTAACATAAGAAACACCCACAAAAATTTTCAAATTAATTGCATGATCCAGTTATTTATTAAACATCATAAACCACTGCCATGCAAGCATTTAAATGATCATAAATTAATTCTTACAGCAAAAAATGTGTAACATATTTTTCCCAGATACTAATCATCCATACAGAGCCAACAAAACAAGTTTCATATTTTTCTGAGCTATATTTTAATTACCATGCATTTTCCAAATTTCAGCAAAAACATGGATTAAATATATTTGTACGGAAAAGTTGTTCAAACATGTCATGCAACCATACCAAACTATAGATATGAAATTATAGAACACTCCACAATTTATTTCATCAATTTTGGAGCCATATATCTCAAGATATGAATTTTATATTATTTAAACTATTTTCTGGAAATCATTTTGTGAAAACCAATTCAAAACCGGGATGAAAACACTAAAGACACCCAGATCTCTACCCGCCTTGGTCCCCTTGCGACTGACAGAGGGTCCCCGACCCCACTGGTCAGTGTGACCAAGAGGGAGAGCACCTCCGACGAGCGGATCTCGTCGGCGGTGAGGTCTCCAGCCACGGGGTGAGCACCAACGTGCTCCCCGCCGCGAGGCGCACCCGAGGGTGTCCTTGGATTGGCCAGAAGATGACCGGAGCACCCCCGCGGGCATGCATGGTGGCACGGTGGCTGTTGACGGTCCTTAAGTACCAAATATAATCATCAAATAAATAAAGAAAAGGATCCAAATGCAACCAACACCCAAACTTAGGGTTTTATTTGACAGAATTCCACGAGTTTTGGTGTTTGTCTATTTCTGCAGGGGGTTATCAGGAAATAAGGAAGAAAGGCCCACATGTCGGGATTACATAGAGATATCAACACACCACGCAATTTTCTACCATCTAGAAGACTCCAGAAGCCACGGGAAGAAAGCAGAGGCCGAAAGGGGCCAGGCCCAGGTCGCCCGCTCTGAGGACCTAGGCGCCCGCCCTCTATTGGATGCCAATCGGGACTCTTTTTGCACACGACGTTCCACCGACCTAAAGGATCAAGGATAACGTAGTACCACATCGCCTGTTGAACCAAAAACGCATAGAGGAGGACTATATAAGCAGATCCCCTGGCCCCTAGAGGAGACAAGTTTTTCATAGAGTTGAGGGGTGCCCTCGAAGGAAAACCTATTCTCTAAATAAAATTTATTTTAGGCTTAGCATCCAATGTGAGTAGAAATAGATCTTCTAGTTTCTACTAGATTGAGAGATATAGAGTGGAGGTGTAGATTGGAGGAAGGCCGGCCTGTCGGTGTCTACTTCGAGGTTGTACCTGCGGGATCAAGTCTTCTAACCCGAGGCTTGCTCCTAAGATTCTTCAGTAATTCGACTTCTAATTCTAGGAAGTTTTTGTTTTATTGTTCTTTGGTTTATGAGTTTACTTTAATCCTCTTCCGGTTGAGTATTAGAGTAATCATTGCTAGCGTAAACGTGGTGTTTAGGCAAGGGTACTCATAGATATCCCCTGACAGTAGGGGTACAATTACACACAAAAAACTGATAGGAAATTCAAAGCAGCATAACTGGAGTTGTAAACCTCCAGCAAACATAATTCTTATATTTGTGGAAATCTTATAAAGTTACCTACAACTTTATTATTATCATCTAAATATGATTCCACAGTTAACAAGGTCAATTAATCCCATGAAGGCATCTCTGTCCAAAACATAGACAGAATCTGTCATGCTACATTAAACAGCTATAACTTGAGGTTCACATGTCCATAATTTATGATTGTGTACTTTCTAGAAAGCTTACGAAATTTTGAACAACTTATTTATAAACATCTAGAGCTAAGTCTACCACTAACAAGGTCTTACGTTACAAACAATGCAATCCTGTCTGGGTTTAGATAGAAACTGGAACAGTACTTTAAACCACTATAACTCAACATGTGCTCAACCAAAAATTGTGCTATTTATCTTTTTGGAAAGCTCATGAAAAGTACTAAAACTTATATATTTTCATCCAGGCAAGATTCACAACTTAACTGAGCCAAACAATACAAACATGCAGATCCACTCAGAATAGGAGCAAAGCAACACAGGGAATTTGTTATTTTTATAACTCTTAATCTATCAATCCTAAATTGATGAAACTTTTACCAGACATCAAATCCCATATGCAAAGTATGTCACAATATTTTCACATTTATTAGAGCAACAACACAGCAGTTATAAAAAAGACAAATATAACAAGCAATCAAAACCTAACTGTATAAAACTATTTTTACGACTAAAATATCAAACTAAACCATGCCATATTATAGATCTACTGCATAGATAATTTCACAAGGATTCCAAAAAGTCCACATTTGCTATTTTACAACTTTTCTACGAATTACTATGCATTTCCAAATTTCATACAAGAAATCTGCAAAAACAAAGGATAAAGGAAAACGATTTTGCACCGGGAACCCTGAGTTTTCCACGAATCAACCGCAGTCCAAACGCACTATTCATCTGAGTCTGTGGTTCGCATCTGGAACCCTGAGTTGTTTCATATTTCAACACGAGGTCCCTGGTCGCCCAGAAAAACAGAGGACTCGCCGGAGCTTCCTGTTCCGGCCGAAGGAGGGCACATCGACGGCAGGGAAGTTGATGGGGAGCCTTAGGGGGATCGTGCGCACTTGCTGGTCGCCCTGCCTTGCTCCATTGCGGCCCGAAGCGAGCCGGCCACATGCACAGGCGGCCCGGTGGCGGACATGCCGGCAGCGGCGGCCTTCTGGTGGTTCTTCGGCTCGGCTGAGGTGCGCTGGCCGGAGAGTCAGAAGTGGTCGAGGTGGTGGTGCATGTGGCTATGGCTATGGGGGCATGGGAGAGCGAGAACGGCTGCGGCCGGAGCTCGCCGGCGGCCATGGCGACTCTGCTGCACAAGAGCGACGAGGGAGAGTTAGAGAGGGGCGAGAGAGAGTGGGGAACGACTGAGGGAGCGCAAGGCGAGCTCGACCCGCACTCAGCTCTCTCCATCGAGCAGCAGGCGATGGCAGAGAGGCGCAGCGCAGCTCGGTGCATGGAGGACATGCACCAGACGCGCGTCGCCCACAGGCGCATTTCACCGAGCACGTGGCGGGCGACGAAGTAGCCAAGGTGGGACGCCGGTTTGGGCCACTTCTGGGCCGAATTGGACCTTGGGCCAAAAACGAAGTTTGTTCACCACGTCGTGTACTACAACTTTGATTAAGACACCAAGATCATTAGACCAACAGATTAAGAGATAATTAGATGCCAATTCACAAGTGTCAACGTATTGATGGTGATTAGAAAAACCAAGAATTAATGGTCCAAACCATGTCAAACTTGATGCAACTTTTTGCATGCTCTTCTCCAAACAATTATCCACAACTTTCATTTTTGGACCAACTTGAGTTGCTTAACAAAAACATGAGAACGCGGCATGCCAACGGGTATACGTCCGTTTAACGATAAAATAACCTTTTGCTGTTTTGGGAGCTATTTTTAGATATCCAACTGAACTCCAAATTTGATGATACTTGATCTATTGCTTTCATCAAGAAGAGTACTCCAACTCATATTAAGGAATCTAATTGAGTTACCATATGAATTTGGATAGTAAAACGTCACCAAGTATCTAACGCACTGCTGTCACTTTCAGGGACTTAGCCAAAAATATGGAGGTAGCGAATCAGCACTGAATTGATTCTTGAGAGCTCAATTTGATTAGGATAGTTACCAAACTAGCTCTTGATCCTTAAACAATGTTTGTTCCACAGAAGCAATACTACAACTTTCATTTAGGGTCAAACCTCATAACTGCAATAGAAGTCAATCTTTCACTTTGGTCAAAGCAGTAACCCGATAAAGCTTCAAATAGGATTTTTAGGCCAATTGAAGCATTTTCTTGACATAAGCTCAACATGAACCCTTCATGACTTTTATTGTATAATTCATCTAGAGTCCTATGAGCAAGTTTGCAAGGTTTGGTTGGTGACCCATGATTCTATTTCCTTAATAGAGCCATTCCAACAATGATATAACTTATCATTTCATGTGACTTCTTGATTCCAAACTTAACCAAACCTTTCTAGAGACCAACATAGATTGGTATGGATATAAGACACATGAAAAAGGTTCCATTAGCATCATCAAAGCATACCTTTTTAAAAATGCATATATGCAAGCAAGGTTGCATCCACCAAGCCCAAGTTGCGGTTTACTTTCATACGTTGACTCTGACCTCTTTGTTACCATTGAGCTTGTCATGTTTGAGCTCAAACCTAGTACTTAGCAAGTGACAAACACCTAGGGTGTTACAGCCTTCCCCCCTTAAAAGAATCTCGTCCCGAGATTCGGTGCAAAAGACTTTGAAGGGAAGAAAACAATGTCATCCATCTCCCAACATCAGCGATAACAGTGGGCTACTTTGCTTGGAACATCAGAGATGCAAACTTTGTCCGAACATTTCATGATACTTGCTCTTCATAGTAAACCTTTATTTGGAGAATCTCCCTTTTTGTTTGACTTTAGTGAAGCATTGTTACTTTGGGAGGAATCCAAGACAAATTGTTCCATGTACTTTGTTTGTGGTTGTTTAGAGCCTAAGGAGCTACTTGTACCATTAGCTTCTTTAGTGAAACTAATGCAAGCCATACGAACTTCACACCACTTCACAAGCTTCTAAGGGTTGCGCATTATAGTGATTCCAGGCTCATTCACAAGATTTGAAAAGCAGTCCTCTACCAAAATGGTTGGAGTGTAACTTTCCATGCATGCAGTTCTCCTTCTCTAATGACAACATTGTACTGACCACCCGATTAAGAGAACAGTGAATGTGATAGCTGACTCTGTTGGTTTCATGCCTTCCATGATCATTTACTTTAATGGGATTCTTGTATCCAAACAACAACAGTTATCTGGGTTGAATCAGATGTAACTTCTTGGGTAACACATAGAAGGTAACCAAGGCATGTAAGAATGGATAACCACTACTGACAAAGGATGATAGTGGGGTCCATAGGTCTCCAACTGTTGCAAGTGTTCAACCAACTAAAGAAATAATTTACCACCAAGTAGGTTAAGCATGACCTTTCTTCATGATGCAGTTGCATAAGAGTTAGGTTGACTTGTTCCATAGCAAAACCAATCCAAGGGAACTACTTTTGCTTTTGAGGTTTCCTTTTTAAGATCAGTCGGTAGCTCTGATATTGAAAATCTATTGACTGACACCTTTCAAAACATTTTTTTATTTGCACTGGCACAAATGGGTACAAAGAATCTTATTTCAGCATATAAGCATTATCTATGCAGCAAGACATTGCCCACAATGTAATCCATGGCACCAAAACAAACACCACTTTCTACGCAAAGGATGATCCATATCAAAACTAAGATTGTAGATTTCTACCCCTTTTGGGTTTTGGTTCATATTTCACCAATTATCACTCACATCCCCATGAAATTTGGTAGAAATACAGATCCATGAGTCTTCTAACCTCTGACCAAAATTCAGCTCAAAGAGGTACCATTTGTGTAGGCAGAACATATACATACTAAACTTGTTCGGTGCTAAAAGGGCAGCATTCCTGACTGACAAGACATCTCTCAACTCCACAGTTTAATTCACTATTTGACGAAATATATCCTTTGCATTGTCAATCCATCATTGCCTTGCTTAAGATTAGCCTTGTGACTAGCACCCAATCAATTGGCTCTCAGCACTAAAATTTCCATAGCTCCACACTTAACCACAACAATTGCGGTTGACGCTTAACCATTAGTCACCTTCAAAGCCAGGAGATAAGGATTCATGATAAAGATGGTTGACTTTAGTCGTATCACCACGATGCACATAAAGATCAAGACTTAGGAAAACTAGATCATAAGCACAATGGTGATGACTGATGCTTGTTCAACAGATAACTTGTCCAACATTAAGTGTCGTGCGTCCTTTTGGTTCAGCGTGGACGACCCATGTTGCTCATTAAATGGCCATCATCATTGTAGGGATAGTTAAATAATGTCACTTGTCTACCATCTCTTGTAGTCTGTTAATATTTATGTCAGTGACCTATTCTTCAAAGGTTATCCTCTTTGTAACTTCATGGGTAATTCTCCTACTTGCACATGAAGTAAGAATCTTCCGATATGATCTAAAGAGATAATTGAGGACAAACTCATGATGAGATGACACCTGGGTGTAGTTCTATAATGGATCATGGCTAGCAACAACGATACCAGCGCGTGCCGAGCAGCACAACCATGTGTCGGCCGCCACAAGGGGCTCTCGGTTTCGTCGCGGCACCATCAATCGTTAACCAAGACACCATTACCGAACATACAATCCAAAAGAAATCTCCCATGGCAAAAGTTGGGTTGCATAGCAGCGAGCACCATGCATAAGAGGGATAGCAAACAAAGGTAGCCATGAGATTAGAGGTCCACAAGGAGGTGATTTAAAACATAGTACTAGAGAATATAGATCACATGATATTAAGACGGATAAACACCCAGAGACTCAAGAGAGTTGGAGATAAAACAATTGGGATTTGAAAGATTGAGTCAATACACAGATTAGGGGATGGAGACACAACATTCAAGAGCTAACAACCATGCACAAACTCAAGCTCTTTATCATTGGAATCTACTTGGAGATAACCATGAGATTAAAGTGACATGAGTGTTATTCTAAGATAAGGCTCTTCAACACTCGCATGCTTACTAAGGACAAAAAGGTCACAACTACGACACTACCTGATTAACAACACATCTATTCATGCATCATGGTTTTAAGCAAACATGTGAGAACATCAATCACAATATCTCCAACAATCATTACTAAGCACAAAATTTGTAGATAACAAGTAGTCATCTAAAGCAACACTAGTACACATGAACATACAAAACATGATGGTAAGGTGTTTTTATCTTTCACTTTCTTTTACTAGAAAGGTGTATGTTTCTTCTCCAATCGTGAAAACAAATTTTAACCTAGGTTTAAAGGACTAATTATCTTAGAGATGTGCATCATACTGACAGGGTGCACAGATCAACCACAACACGGGCAAAACAAAGCTAGTCACACCTTATCTTCAATTATAGCTATTCAAGCAACATGGAGCAAAGCATTGTATCTAACTGCACACAAGCAAGATGACACACATTGATTCACAAGTTATTTATTACTAGAACAAGGGTGAGAGAAGCATAGTTATACATAAGATAACAATCATGATGATGCATGCTTCGTCCTATTTGTCCTCACAAAATTGCCAGCCTAAGGTGGCAATCACGTTCTATGTCGGTGGCATAACACGTACACTCTCGACATATAGCTAGTCGTAATATTCAATTTACGCATTCGTGGTTAGCATACCTGCAGAAAACTCATTTCAGCCCACCCACAATATGAAACATGCAATACAAGATCAAAAAGCTATGCGGCTCCACACACGTGTATCCCCATACTCGTATGTGTAGTGCTACTACCCACATCATCGTCGTAGTGACGGCATCGCCTCTAAGGACGGAATCACCCATCATGCGATACCTTTTCATAGGCACATGTAAAATGTGTACATGATCCAGTACCAAAAGCACTTCCCTCGATCGGCGGTGTATCCGATCATGCTCTCACAACTCACACTTACCGAGGCGTAGAGGAAAAATGATCCATACATTACCATTCAAATGAATGGCACTCATACTATTGCACGCCGTATGAGCAACGAAATAGAAATATGATGCAGAAACCCCCAAGTCAGTACTTAAAAAAAGCCACCTAAGGGTCCTTAATTGGGCATAAAGGAAATGACCACTGGCATACTTAGATAAAAACTTTTTAGATTTGAACACACCTTTATCTATAATAGCTATACGTTGTAAAAAAACTGATTTTATAAAACAAAATCTTTTGTTTTAAATACACATATGACAAGTTTAATGTTGAACCTTGCTCTGATACCAGCTGTAACAGAACCGCCCAATTTACAAGAGATCAACTACGAAAAACTCCCGCTAAAGCAGTTGCTTTACCGTAATCGAACTCTCATAAACACGGTAGTCCGTGAAATCACGAGGGATTTCAAACCAACCAACATACCAGCCAAGATCGTAGTGATTCAACATAACAAGTCACATGTTACATCCATTTCACAAATAGTTTGACATACATCTGAGTTCAATATAGTTATTACAACTTAAGTTGAAAAGTAGCGGAAGCAAAGTAATTTGAAACTAATATTGCCCTCATTTCAAATACATGCCAGTATCCAGGTCAACTCCAACAAAAGCAACATAGATGAGGTAACTAAGAAGGATCATGCCCATGATCTTACTCCTCTAATATGGTAGGAGTCATCCAACTCTTGCAGTAGCCATGACACATCACAACCTACAACAAGTGGGAATAAACCCTGAGTACGAGAAGGTACTCAGCTAGACTTACCCGTCATAAACCAGAAATAATATGACACCAAGGAGTATGCAAGGCTTTATTGGTGGGGCTAGCTTGACAACACTTTTTGCATAAAAAGCTTAAGTTGCAACTAAGTAACCTTTCAGGTATTTAGCTCAAGTTGATAATCATTACCTGTCATCTATATTAGCACCTGTACTAGAGCAACCACTTGATTAAGATACAACAGTAGTACCCATATTTGATGTGGCATTTCTAACATCATCATACCATAACCATCCAAGTGTTCCATAAACATTACTACGATGACGAAGCTCAAGTCAAGTGCTCACTGTCCAGGAGCGATGGCGATTCGAATCGATTTCTAACCAGCTGGCGAGTTTATTCCCCACACAAACCACACTCACCGGCCAAAGTGAGCTACAGGTCACCATATTGCACTATCCAGGACCAATTCGCGGGTTCGGCAGGCACCGCCAGTACCCGAGGACCGTTCCGGCGATCGAGGTATCCAAGGTATACCATGGTTGCGCGCCGCGCCCTCGTCGTTCTCCTCAACCATCACCAATACAGCGCATGGCGGCTCGACTCCCGGCCCGGATAGTGTTCAGGCTTCGCGGTCGGAACGACTTATCCTTCCAGCTAAGTGTGGGGCATGCGTTCAACATGACAAGAGGGCCGTCAACGATCGGTCCTTAATCGACACAGGCGGGGATAGATAGGCACCCAAGACCTCCATGTCTTGTTACTTCTCTACCATCGTCCCGCCCGGTCTCCAATTATTCATCCTCATCACTTGGTTATTTTCATGATAGCATATATAGCCAACCTTTTTAGGTGTCCACCTATCTCGCTCAGGTGACGGGACATCACCTGGCTTCTACAGGTCTAAGCATAGCTAAGCATTTAGATTCGATCCTGAATCTACATAGGGTTATAGGTATATTTGCTGGACAAGGAGTGTTATATGCAGCAAGGGTTTCACCCAACTCCTATACTTAATACAACAATACATATATAACATATATTCTCAACTGCATTCAAAAGTAGTGGGAGACTTATAATGCTCCGGGGCTTGCCTGAGATTAACACTGAGTCAATTCAATTAGTTGCTCCGTCTTTGTGACATCTAAGGTCACAACACTTGCTTAGACCTTCCACCTTCGGGATGGGTCCACCCAACACCATCTTCGGGTTTGTTTCCACATCATGCCCTTCACGTGATTCATCTAGCGCACCTAGATGAGATGCAAGATGCAAGTGCATGAATATGCAGAATAGTGACACAACATGCATTACATAAAAGTATGCAAGACACATGCATCTAAGTTATTTAACTAACATCACACAACTAACTATAGAGAGCAAGCATATCAATAATAACACAAGTTTAACAGGGTTACAAGTGTATTACTTAATCACCACTAAAGACATGAATCATACTTAGATCACACAAAGTAAAGCAATTAAGCATTCATGTATTTCAGCAATTTTGGACACACATGCAGCAACTCAGTAAACAATTCATAACTAGAGCTACACAGCTCCAAAAACTATGCAATAGGACATTCTGGAAAGATTATAAAATCATCTACGATTCATCTTTAATCATATTAGCATGATTAACAAGTTAACCAAGTCAAACATGCATGACCATATAATCTGGTCCAGGAATTTCCAGAGAACAAGCATTTTAAAGGATGAAATTCATACTACTGTAACTCATAAACCACTTAGCCAAATGATATGCAACTTTACCACAAGATATGTTAATAAATTATCTACATATTTTATATAGAAAAGTTGCACAAGAAACATCATTTATATCATGAAATTAGTTGCACAATCAAAACTGCTCATGCTGCCCAAACAGTAGGGGTACAATTACACACAGAAAACTGATAGGAAATTCAAAGCAGCATAACTGGAGTTGTAAACCTCCAGCAAACATAATTCTTATATTTGTGGAAAGCTTATAAAGTTACCTACAACTTTATTATTATCTTCTAAATATGATTCCACAGTTAACAAGGTCAATTAATCCCATGAAGGCATCTCTGTCCAAAACATAGACAGAATCTGTCATGCTACATTAAACAGCTATAACTTGAGGTTCACATGTCCATAATTTATGATTGTGTACTTTATAGAAATCTTACGAAATTTTGAACAACTTATTTATAAACATCTAGAGCTAAATCTACCACTAACAAGGTCTTACATTACAAACAATGCAATCCTGTCTGGGTTTAGACAGAAACTGGAACAGTAATTTAAACCACTATAACTCAACATGTGCTCAACCAAAAATTGTGCTATTTATCTTTTTGGAAAGCTCATGAAAAGTACTAAAACTTATATATTTTCATCCAGGCAAGATTCACAACTTAACTGAGCCAAACAATACAAACATGCAGATCCACTCAGAATAGGAGCAAAGCAACACAGGGCAATTGTTATTTTTATAACTCTTAATCTATCAATCCTAAATTGATGAAACTTTTACCAGACATCAAATCCCATATGCAAAGTATGTCACAATATTTTCACATTTATTGGAGCAACAACACAGCAGTTATAAAAAAGACAAATATAACAAGCAATCAAAACCTAACTGTATAAAACTATTTTTACGACTAAAATATCAAACTAAACCATGCCATATTATAGATCTACTGCATAGATAATTTCACAAGGATTCCAAAAAGTCCACATTTGCTATTTTACGACTTTTCTACGAATTACTATGCATTTCGAAAGTTCATACAAGAAATCAGCAAAAACAAAGGATAAAGGAAAACGATTTTGCACCGGGAATCCTGAGTTTTCCACGAATCAACCGCAGTCCAAACGCACTATTCATCTGAGTCTGTGGTTCGCATCTGGAACCCTGAGTTGTTTCATATTTCAACACGAGGTCCCTGGTCGCCCAGAAAAACAGAGGACTCGCCGGAGCTTCCTGTTCCGGCCCAAGGAGGGCACATCGACGGCAGGGAAGTTGATGGGGAGCCTTAGGGGGATCGTGCGCACTTGCTGGTCGCCCTGCCTTGCTCCATTGCGGCCCGAAGCGAGCCGGCCACATGCACAGGCGGCCCGGTGGCGGACATGCCGGCAGCGGCGGCCTTCTGGTGGTTCTTCGGCTCGGCTGAGGTGCGCTGGCCGGAGAGTCAGAAGAGGTCGAGGTGGTGGTGCATGTGGCTATGGCTATGGGGGCATGGGAGAGCGAGAACGGCTGCGGCCGGAGCTCGCCGGCGGCCATGGCGACTCTGCTGCACAAGAGCGACGAGGGAGAGTTAGAGAGGGGCGAGAGAGAGTGGGGAACGACTGAGGGAGCGCAAGGCGAGCTCGACCCGCACTCAGCTCTCTCCATCGAGCAGCAGGCGATGGCAGAGAGGCGCACCGCAGCTCGGTGCATGGAGGACATGCACCAGATGCGCGTCGCCCACAGGCGCATTTCACCGAGCACGTGGCGGGCGACGAAGTAGCCAAGGTGGGACGCCAGTTTGGGCCACTTCTGGGCCGAATTGGACCTTGGGCCAAAAACGAAGTTTGTTCACCACATCGTGTACTACAACTTTGATTAAGACACTAAGATCATTAGACCAACAGATTAAGAGATAATTAGATGCCAAGTCACAAGTGTCAACGTATTGATGGTGATTAGAAAAACAAAGAATTAATGGTCCAAACCATGTCAAACTTGATGCAACTTTTTACATGCTCTTGTCCAAACAATTATCCACAACTTTCATTTTTGGACCAACTTGAGTTGCTTAACAAAAACACGAGAACGCGGCATGCCAACGGGTATACGTCCGTTTAACGATAAAATAACCTTTTGCTGTTTTGGGAGCTATTTTTAGATATCCAACTGAACTCCAAATTTGATGATACTTGATCTATTGCTTTCATCAAGAAGAGTACTCCAACTCATATTAAGGAATCTAATTGAGTTACCATATGAATTTGGATAGTAAAACGTCACCAAGTATCTAACGCACTGCTGTCACTTTCAGGGACTTAGCCAAAAATATGGAGGTAGCGAATCAGCACTGAATTGATTCTTGAGAGCTCAATTTGATTAGGATAGTTACCAAACTAGCTCTTGATCCTTAAACAATGTTTGTTCCACAGAAGCAATACTACAACTTTCATTTAGGGTCAAACCTCATAACTGCAATAGAAGTCAATCTTTCACTTTGGTCAAAGCAGTAACCCGATAAAGCTCCAAATAGGATTTTTAGGCCAATGGAAGCATTTTCTTGACATAAGCTCAACATGAACCCTTCATGACTTTTATTGTATATTTCATCTAGAGTCCTATGAGCAAGTTTGCAAGGTTTGGTTGGTGACCCATGATTCTATTTCCTTAATAGAGCCATTCCAACAATGATATAACTTATCATTTCATGTGACTTCTTGATTCCAAACTTAACCAAACCTTTCTAGAGACCAACATAGATTGGGATGGATATAAGAAACATGAAAAAGGTTCCATTAGCATCATCAAAGCATACCTTTTTAAAAAGGCATATATGCAAGCAAGGTTGCATCCACCAAGCCCATGTTGCGGTTTACTTTCATAGGTTGACTCTGACCTCTTTGTTACCATTGAGCTTGTCATGTTTGAGCTCAAACCTAGTACTTAGCAAGTGACAAACACCTAGGGTGTTACAGCCCTGGTTATCCCCACGGTGGGTATTGTCAGCGATATTGCGCAGGGCTTCTTCCATGTTGCGCTGCATCTGCTCCATGTTGCGTTGGCTCCCCAGAAACTGCGTGAAGAACACATCCGTAGTGTACGGAGGAGGTGGTGGTGGTGGCAGTGATGGTGCTCTTTCCTCATTCCATTGAGCCCCACCTCCGGAAGTACCTGGTCCAAGTCCGGGATTGCTGCTACCCCCGCCACGTGTTTGCATCATCTGCATGCGTCAATGATAAGCAGTCATTAGGAGTTGCCATCAACGGTAGACATATGTAGAATTATGCCGTACTGAATTTACTGAGGAGAATAAATTCACAAAATAAACAGAGACACAACAATTCATCATCCACACACAACATCACTAACGAATTACTAAACATTTGAGCAACAAGGTTCGCATACATCCAAAATTGCCAGCATACATACACTCGACTTTCAGCGTCATCACATAAAGTTTTACATAGCCTAGATCCACAGATTACAAGACATGCCATGTAACCACATCAAAAGAAGAAGGACTAGCTCTAGAGCTCTAGCATCTACTCGCTATGGTCACTATCCATGTCGGAGCCCTCCTCGTCCTCATCTCCACTAGCAGCTGCCTCTATCTCTGGATCCTCATCCATCTCATCCCCAGAGTCTAACTCAGCTGCTCCAGGTAGGTGGTGAGGGTGGAGCTGGTTGTGCAGCTGTTGGATCTCCTCATGCAGGTTTTCATTGTACTCCTCAGCATTAGCTAGCTGCTGCTCAAGCTCTAGCTGTCGGGCCCTCAGGGTGTCCTCCTCGTGCCAGGCTTCATTCCTTTGACCAAGCACATGAACTAGCATGCGCTCGCAGTTCCTATGAGTGGTGGTCACCCTGTCCCTCTGCTCCCTCACTGCGAGCAGGTCCTGACTCAACTCACTGTTCTTCTGGACCGCTTGATCCCTCTCTCGGTTCACGCGGGCCAATTCTGCCTGCAACCTCTCAACCTCAATGTCAAACTCATGCTGCAACTGGCACTTCTCATCCTGAACCGTGAGAAGAGACCCAGACAAGCATCCCAAACAACGCTCAAGACCCCCATAGGTCTTCATCAAAGCGAACATAGCACTCATAGCTGCACTGTCCGTGTGCTGATCCTCATCCGCACTCCTCTCTAGAGTGTTCACCTCGGACTGATCCCACACCGAAGTGTAGGGGTCACCCTGGGGAAACACCCCAGCGAAGGCGTGAGCCAGCTCCTGTGGAAACCTCTCCATGATGTCCCTCAGAACTACGAAAGCTGCTCTACTGGCACCCTAGAAAGGCATGGTATCTCGAGACTCGTACACCCAGCCGCCTCAGGTGGGGTCACCTCCACTGGTAGGGACCACTGCCTCGATCCCCACCAGGGTCCCGTCACTATGCTGCTCCTTGTTCCAATAGTAGCGAGGTTCCCTTCCTTCGGGATACCCCATTGAACTAAGCACCCTCCAAAGCAAAGTGGGCATCCCAAACTCCTCCAGGAACTTGCTCTTATGACGTGAGCTCCTGGCTGCCAACTGATGGTGAGGGCCCACCCACCAGTGGACTTGCAAGTGGTGAGCCTAGTGCGTGCCATCTGCTGCAAATAGAATACCTTGGGTGAGATTGAGGATTATCTTTTACAATCTTAATTGAAAGTGGGACAGATTTAATTAAAGGGAGGAAGTAAGCAATGATATGGAATGAACATGATGCATGCATGAACTTATGATCTCACAAACTTATAAACAAAAGTTAACACTAATCGGTATATGCGGTGGCACACAACATTCTCTCATAACGTAACTAGCGTTCTAGGCGGGAACGGGGTTAGTGTACCTGCAGAAAACTCATTTCAGCCCAACCATAGTATGAACATGCAAAACAAGAATTTAAAGGTATGCACAACACACACATAGACACCACGTCCATGCATATGGCATGTTACTACCCGCATCATCGCCCTAGTGATGGCATCGCCTCTCAGGACGGAATCTCCCAACATGCGGTACTGTTCCCAGGCACACCAAACATGTGTGCATGACACAGCACCTAACAACACTTCCCTAGATCGGTAGTGTATCCTGTAACAGAACCGACCAAATTATAAGAGATTAAGCCTAATAGTGACTATTTGCATAGTCGAACCATCACGCTTAAGCCCATATAATCCCGGTAGTCCGTGAAATCTCGAAGGATTTCAAACCACACATCGCATATAGCCAAGATCGTAATAAGTTTAGCGGCCGCCATCCATAAGTACATCCAAGTTACAACATTCATGAAACACATCGGAGTACTTAAGTTATTACAAACCAAGTTCTTCAAGTAGCGAAAGTTTCATAGTTCAAAATTAAAACACACACGATAAGTCTGATATAGTGCCATAGTTTGGTCATTCCCACAAAAGCAAAGGAAGAGACGGAGTGACCATCGCCCTTGGTCTAGTCATCACCCATAGCTGGGTACAGACAGAGGATGCAATAACCATAGTACATTTGACCATCTGCAAAACAACATGGGAATAGAACCCTGAGTACGAGAAGGTACTCAGCTAGACTTACCCGTCATAAACTTAAAATAAAGACTCATCAAGGATCATGAAGGCTATTTAGTGGGGTAGCTGACAACCATTTTGCAAAGACTGCAAGGTTTTATTACCCTAACCTACATAAATCTTTTCTTCTTTTAATTTGCTCAAGTTGAAAGTATCATTACCTATTATCTAGGTTTGCTCCTGTGCTATTACAAGCAAGTATGAGACTATGATAGTACCTCATCATAGCATTTCTTAAACCATTCATCATTATAACCCAAGTGTTCCATAGTCCTTACTACGAGGACGAAGCTCATGTCAAGTGCTCACTATCCAGGAGCGATGGCGATTCGAATCGATTTCTAACCAGCTGGCGAGGTGTTCCCCACACAAACCACACTCACTGATCAAGGGAGCTACAGATCACCGTATTACACTATCCAGGACCAATTCGCGGGTTCGGCAGGCACCGCCAGTACCCGAGGACCGTTCCGGCGACCGAGGTATCCAAGGTATACCAAGGTTGCGTGCCGCGCCCTCGTCGTTCTCCTCAACCATCACCAATACAGCGCATGGCGGCTCGATTCCTGGCCCGGATAGTGTTCAGGCTTCGTGGTCGGAACGACTTATCCTTCCAGCTAAGTGTGGGGCATGCGTTCAACATGACAAGAGGGCCGTCAACGATCGGTCCTTAATCGACACAGGCAGGGGCACCATGGTCAACCCACCATAAGACCCTGCCCGGTCTCCAAATTCATTCCACACTTGGTTATTCTTTTCCCCGAGCAACCAATGCTTAATCAAGCAGGTATCCACCTATATCTCGCAGGTGACAGGGAATCACCCGACTTCTACCGAACTAGCAAGCTAAGCATAGACTCCGTGCCTATCTACATAGGACAAGGTAGTTGAATGAATAGGAATAACAAGGAGTACTCATGCAACAACGGTATCAGGCAACTCCTATCACTTAATATGCAATACAGTAGAACAAGTATAGCACTTTATATAAGTTAGCGAGAATAGGGAGACTTAGAATGCTCCGTGGCTTGCCTTTCTCAAACGTGCTGGGTCGGTGATCCGGACAGTCTTGTAATTCCTCTCCGGTTTCCTGTGCTTCCGGAGGTTCCTGCTCCTGTATCTCCTCGGGTTCCTCGGGTCCCACTTCGTTCTCCTGCGAGCCTGTATGATGCATATATGCTCATGAGTGGAGTGCGAGATGCTCGAGTGGATGCTTGTATGAGAAAGTACCAAAGGACCATGACATGATGCATGGATGATACACTTGGTCATGCTCATCACAAGGTATGCAACATCATCCAAGAGCAGACACTTGGATTAAACATCTATTGCATTCTCTTCTACAGATATTTTTCAAATGCAACCAGCAACCCCCATGATGCTTCAAAGATACACCAAACCCAACTTATTTCATTCAACCTACATACACAGCCATTCATAATTTTCTTTATTCATTTCTAAGCCCATTAAAAATCACATGCAATTCTGTTCATCAATAAATTCCAGAAAAATTACAGGAGACTACTAGCTAATCATAAAGTCTGCTGTAAATTTTTCATAATTTTTGGTTACTTATTTTGAGCCACAAAAATCACAAAATTAATGGATAAGGCAAGTATAATCACCCTACTGTGATATAAGTGTCAAACAACAGATTTCATATTTTTGCAATTTATCTAATATCATAAGAAACACCCACAAAATTTTCCAGATTTATTGCATGACCCATTTAATTATTAAAAATCATAAAGCACTGTCATGCAAGCATTTAAATTACCATAAATTCATTTATACACCAAATAATATGTAACAATATTTTCTCAGTGGTTAAACACACATGCAGAGCCAGCAAAACAAGTTTTACATTTTTCTGAACCCTATTTTATTTACTATGCATTTTCCAAGTTTAGGAAAAACATGGATTAATTATATTCTTATAGGAAAGTTACTCAAACATGATATGCAATCATACTAGGCTATAGATCTGGAAATAAGGAACACACCAAAATTTATTTCACCATTTTTGGAGCTATATTCATCAAGATATGGATTTTTGAACATTTAAATCATTTCCTGGAAAAACTTTTAAAACGGAAAGCCACCCAAAACGCTAAGCGCACCCGGATTCAAACCCTCGGAGTCACTGACAGGCGGGACACGCGAGTCAGGGGACCCCACCTGTCATCCACCCCGTGACCCCGCGGCCAAAGACCGGCCGGAATCTCGCCGCCGGTGAGGTTTCCGGCGACACCGTGAGCACCTACGGCTTCGCGCGAACGAGACGAGTCCAGCCGTACCCTCTTTGGCACCGGACGAGCACCGGAACTACCTCGCCGTCGTGAATGGCGGACGCGGCGGCGCTGCTCGCCGCGGTCCGGCCGTTTCACGGCGGTAGAGCGTAAGCTAGTGACGGGAAAAGGTGCGCGAGGTCAAGGCGGACCCAAAGCACCTATGAACGCGAGCAGAGACAGAGAGGAGAGGGAGAACTGTGCGAGCCGAGAGGTCGCCGGAGCTCCGACTCACTCCGGTGAGCTCTAGCGGGCACGTAGGGCTTACCGAGCGTGGAAGAGCGCAAGCACGAGACGCGGAAGGACGAGGCGGAGCCGGTGGTGGTCGCGAAGGGGAAGGAGAGGGCCGGAGCTGGCCGAGAGGGAAGCTCCGAGCCGTTGGCGGCTATGGCGTGCGGCGGAGCGGCGAGCGCTGCGCGAGAGCGGGCAGAGAGGCGAGAGCGAGCGGTGGAGGGCGCAAATGGGAGCGGGGGCTTCGGCGGGCGCGTCCAGGGGCTCCTGGTGGCCGACCAGGGCGTCTCCACGCCGCCGCATGCCCGCCACGCGGCGGCCAGGCTCTGCCGGCGCGCCACGGCGGCACGGCGAGGCCGTCCGCGAGCGCGGACGCGGGCGCGAGCGCGAGGAGGGGGAAGGGGAAGGCGCGGGCGGGCCAGGCCGGCTTCGGCCAGCGGGCCAGAAGCGAGGCCGCGGCCTGCTAGCGCCCCCTTTCCCTTTTCTTTTTTTTTAATTTCTTTTCTCAAATTCTCTCATAAATTCATTTTGGCCATTTTCAAATCATTTTCACCACTTTCTCCCAAAAGCAAAGTGGTGCCAAACTAAAAACTCTACAACTTTGCTTTAATAGGTAAGACCAAATTCTAAATAGAATTTGAATTACAAATTAAAACTTAGTTCTAGGTTTTTAAATAAAGTTATTTTGGATATTTTGTATAAATTCCATTTCTCAATTTCCATACCTCCAAAAATTGCACAAAAATGTTCTTAATTCTTCTTACACATAAAGCAACCTAATTTGAATATTTCACAATTTTAGAAGCAAGCATCCTATTTTTAACATATTTAAAACACATGAAATGATGCACATAAAATCATACTTGAAGAGAATGACATGCTCATGATGCTTATGATTGATGAGGATGCTTATGCATTGCTTTGCCAAGGCTGAGTGCATGCTTAACACCTAGGGTGTTACAGCCCTTCCCCCCTTAGGGAAATCTCGTCCCGAGATTTTGGGTTTGTGAAATTTTGGATAAACCGTTTTTAAGTAATCCTCTGTTTCCCAAGTGGCATCCCTATCGTCATGATGACTCCACACCACCTTGTATGTTCGAACAACTCTGTTTCGGGTTACTCGCTCCTTGGTATCCACAATTCCCACTGGCTGCTCTTTATATTCCAAGTCCGCTTTTATCTTGATTCCTCGAGGTTCGATTCTTTGCTCCGGCACCTTCAAACATTTCCATAGTTGCGACACATGGAAGACCGGAAAGATCGAGCTCATCTCTTCAGGTAACTGAATCTTGTAGGCCACTGGGCCTTTCCTTTCTAGCACTTGGTATGGTCCCACATATCTGGGTGCAAGCTTGCTTCGAACTCGGAAACGTTGAATTTTCTTCATTGGCGTAACCTTGAGATACACATAGTCGCCTACTTTGAACTCAAGTGGCCTTCTCCTCTTGTCAGCATAACTCTTCTGTCGTGATTGCGCTGCTTGCATATGTTGCTGTATAATCTACACCTTTTTCTCGGCATCATTCACAAAGTCGATACCATAGTATCTCCTTTCACCAGGTTCCACCCAGTTTAACGGAGTTCGACATCTCCGCCCATACAAAGCTTCGAACGGGGCCATCTTGATGCTCTCTTGATAACTATTATTGTATGAGAACTCAGCCAAAGGTAACCATGATTCCCACGATCCTTTGGATGATAACACACAGGCCCTCAGCATATCTTCTAACACTTGATTTAGCCTTTCAGTTTGGCCTGAAGTCTGGGGATGGTATGCCGTGCTTCTTATCAGACTGGTGCCCAAACTCTTATGCATGCGCTCCCAGAAGTGATCGGTGAACTGCGGTCCTCTATCCGATATGATGGTTTTGGGGATACCATGCAACTTGACGATCTCAGCCATATATATATCAGCATACTCGGGAGGTCTGTATGTGTTCTTGACTGGAATGAAATGAGCCGACTTGGTTAATCGGTCTATGATTACCCAAATCGAGTCATTCCCCTTCCTGGTTGTCGGTAAGCCGGTGATAAAGTCCATACTGACCTCTTCCCATTTCCACTCCGGAACTGATAAGGGTTGTAACAGACCTGCAGGTTTCATATGGATGGCCTTAACTCTGCAACACGTGTCACAACGGGCCACATAAGCGGCTATTTCTTTCTTCATCTTGGTCCACCAAAAGTGGGGCCTTAGATCTTGATACATTTTGCTGCTGCCAGGATGAATAGAAAGCTTAGAGAGATGAGCTTCATCCATGATGCGATTCTTCAACTCCCGATCTTTCGGGACCACTAACCGCTGTTGAAACCACAGTACCCCCTTCTCATCAACCCGAAACTGAGTCTTTGGGTCATCTTTGATCTTCTCTTTGATGTGGAAAATACCCTTGTTCGTTTTCTGACCTTCAATGACTTGACTCTCGAGTGAACAACTGAGTTGTATATGACATAAGACCTTAGGATGCATAAGATTGAACCCATCTTCAAACAAAGGTTGAACCATTTGATAGTGCGGTTTGCGACTCAAAGCATCTGCGACCACATTAGCTTTGCCTGGATGATAGTGAACTTCCAAATCATAATCCTTGATTAGCTCTAACCACCGTCGTTGCCTCATATTCAGCTCGGACTGAGTGAAGATGTACTTCAAACTCTTGTGATCGGTGTAAATGTGACACTTATTTCCTAGCAGATAATGTCTCCAGATCTTCAAAGCATGTACCACTGCTGCTAACTCAAGGTCGTGCGTTGGATAGTTGACTTCATGCTTTCTCAACTGTCGGGAAGCATAAGCTATCACCCTGCTATCTTGCATCAACACACACCCCAGGCCACTCTTCGATGCGTCACAAAACACATCAAAAGGCTTCTCTATATTAGGTTGTGCTAGAACGGGAGCAGTGGTTAGCAACTTTCGCAAGGTGCGGAAGGCTAACTCACACCCTTCCGTCCAGACAAACTTATGGTCCTTTTGTAGCAAACTTGTCATTGGCTTAGCAATCTTGGAGAAGTCAGATATAAAACGACGATAATACCCGGCCAGACCCAGAAAACTTCTAACTTCCGAGACCGAAGTTGGTGCCTTCCAGTCCATGACTTCCTGCACTTTTGATGGATCCACAGCAATTCCTTCTTCAGACAGAATGTGCCCTAGGAAAGTAACTTTCTTTAACCAGAACTCACACTTGCTGAACTTGGCATATAACTGATGCTCTCGTAACCGTGTCAGCACGATTCTCAGATGCTCGGCGTGATCTTGCTCATTTTCTGAATACACCAGGATATCATCGATAAACACTACAACAAACTTATCCAATTCCGGCATAAAGACTGAATTCATCAGATACATAAAGTATGCAGGAGCATTTGTCAACCCAAAGGACATGACAAGATACTCGTACAACCCATACCTGGTGGAAAAAGCAGTCTTCGAGATATCTTGCGGACGAATCTTGATTTGGTGATACCCAGATCTCAAATCTATCTTAGAGAACACTCTTGCCTTGGATAACTGATCAAACAGGATATCAATCCTTGGCAAGGGATACTTATTTTTGATTGTCACTGCATTGAGTGGACGATAGTCCACGCACATGCGCAACGACTGATCCTTCTTTTTCACAAACAACGCTGGACAACCCCATTCCGATGAGCTGGGCCGGATGAACCCTTTTTCTAGTAACTCCTTCAGTTGTTTCTTCAACTCTGCGAGTTCGTTTGGTGGTATCCGGTACGGCCTTCTAGATATTGGTGCTGTACCTGGTATCAACTCGATTGCAAACTCTACCTCCCTATCTGGGGGAAGTCCTGGTAACTCCTCGGGAAACACATCAGGGAACCCACAGACTACTGGAATCTGGGGTAAAGGGACCACGTGCGTAGCACAGGAGATGCTAGCAAAGTCAAGATGACGGGGCAGAGGTACTTGAAAAGAGTTACTGCCCTGTGGTTCTCTGAGAGATAACATTCTCTTTCCAGTATCTATGACAGCATCCCATTCTCTCATCCAGTTCATGCCCATGATAACATCCAAAACTAACCCAGGCATGACCACTAGATTTACCCGAAAAACTCGGCCACTTATATCCAGGGTTGCCCCTCGGACCACTCTATTGGTCAACACATGTGCCCCTGCTGAGCTGATGCGGTAGCCATAGCCCAGATCTGTAACTGGTTGATTATGCTTTTGTGCAAATGCTTGGCTCATGAATGAATGCGATGATCCAGAATCAAACAAAACAACTGCAAGATGTTGGTTGACAGAAAACATACCAGCTGTTATCGGTTCTCCTTCCGGGATTTCCTCAATCGAGGTATGATGCACACGAGCTGGATAGGTTGGCTGCTGCCTTTTGGGGTAGGGACATTCCTTAGCAAAGTGCCCCATCTTGTGGCAGTTATAGCACGGACCCTTGGGCGCATTGTTGGCGGCAGGTGCTGCGGCTTGAATTGCCTTTGGCTTGGCAGGAGTTATCGCCACCTTGTACGGCTTCTGCTGGGTTGGATGCCCGGTGTTCCTTCTCTGCGGTGGTCGGAACCTAGCACCCGAGGCAGGAGGACGATACTGCTGTCGCCCTGCCACTGGTGCCCTGGACTGGGATGATCCTGCTTCAAAAGCCCTTTTACGTGACTTGGATGCACTGTAGTTGTTGTTATTGTTCTCTTGGGTCAGACAGTCACTGATATTGGCATAGAAAGTAGCCCTGGCCCCTGTACCCATGGTCTTCAGCATCTTTGGATTCAAGCCTCTCTGGAAACTAGCAATCTTCTTAGCCTCCGTGTTCACAAACTCAGGGGCATAGCGAGCGAGATTGTTGAAAGCGTGTAGATACTCCTTCACAGACTTCGTCCCTTGGGACAGCCTCATAAACTCCCCAACCTTCATTTCAACCACACCAGGAGGAATGTAATTTCCCCGGAAAGCGGTGGTGAAGCGGTTCCAGGTGATTGGTGTCCCTTCTGGGTAGGTGGTACGGTGATGGGACCACCAAATCCCAGCAGGTCCTTGCAACTGATGTGCCGCATACTCAGCCTTGAGTTCTTCTGTCATTCGGAGAAGACGAAACTTCTGCTCCATGGTGTTGATCCACTCATCTGCTTCGAGCGGTTCCAAGGCCTCCTTAAAGATTGGTGGCTTGGTATCCATGAAGTCCTTGAACGAACTGTACTGGTTGACCTCCTGGCCACCCTGATTATCTCCACGACGGGTGTTGTCAGCTATGTTGCGCAAAGCTTCTTCCATGTTGCGCTGCATCTGTTCCATGTTGCGTTGGCTCCCCAGAAACTGCGCGAAAAACACATCCGCAGTGTACGGGGGAGGTGGTGGTGGTGTTGGTGCTCGGTCCTCATTCCGTTGAGCCCCACCTCCGGATGTACCTGCTCCAAGACCCGGATTGCTGTTACCCCCGCCACGTGTTTGTACCATCTGCATACGCCAATGATAAGCAATCGTTAGGAGTTGCCATCAACCGGTAGAAAATGTGTAAAATCGTGCCATACTGAATTTACTGAGGGAATAAATTCACACAATAAACAAAGGCACAACAACTCATCATCCACGCACAACATCACTAACAGATTACTTAACATTCACGCAACAAGGTTCGCGTACATCCAACTTGCCAGCATACATACACTGGACTTTCAGCATCAACTCATAAAGTCTTACACAGCCCAGATCCAAAAGTACATGACATGCCATGCAACATACATCACAAAAGAGGAAAGACTAGCCCTAGAGCCCTAGCATCTACTCGCTATGGTCACTGTCCATGCCAGAGCCATCCTCATCTTCATCACCACTAGCAGCTGCTCCTATCTCGAGATCCGCGTCCATCTCGCCCTCAGAGTCTAGCTCCGCTGCTCCAGGCAGGTGGTGAGGGTGGAGCTGGTTATGCAGCTGGTGGATCTCCTCATGCAAGTTCTCATTGTACTCCTCGGCATTAGCTAGCTGCTGCTCTAGCTCCAGCTGTCGGGCCCTCAAAGTGTCCTCCTCGAGCCAGGCTTCATTCCTCTGTCCAAGCACATGGACTAGCATGCGCTCGCAGTTCCTGTGAGCAGTAGTCACTCTGTCCTTCTGCTCCCGCACTGCAAGCAGGTCCTGACTCAGCTCACTGTTCTTCTGGACTGCCTGGTCTCTCTCTCTGGTCACACGAGCCAACTCTGCCTGTAGCCTCTCAACCTCAGAGTCAAACTCACGCTGCAACTGACGCTTCTCATCCTGGACGGTGAGAAGAGACCCGGACAAGCGACCCAAACAACGCTCCAGGCCTCCATAGGTCTTCATCAACGCGTACATGGCACTCATAGCTGCACTGTCACTGTGCTGGTCCTCATCCGCACTCCTCTCTAGAGCATTCACCTCGGACTGATTCCACACCGAAGTGTAAGGGTCACCCCGGGGAAACACCCCAGCGAAGGCGTGGGCCAGCTCCTGTGGAAACCTCTCCATGAGGTCCCTCAAAACTGCGAAAGCTGCCCTGCTGGCACCGTGGAAAGGCGTGACACCTCAGACTCGTACACCCAACCGCCCCAAGCAGGGTCTCCTCCACTGGTAGGGACAACTGCCTCGATCCCCACCAGGGTCTCGTCACCAAGCGGCTCCTTATCCCAATAGTAGCGAGGCTCCCTTCCTTCGGGATACCCCATCGAACTGAGCACCCTCCAAAGCAAAGTGGGCATCCCAAACTCCTCTAGGAACTTGCTCTTCTGTCGCGAGCTCCTAGCTGCCAACGGATGGCGAGGGGCCCGCCCACCAGTGGACTTGGGAGCGGTGAGCCTAGTGCGTGCCATCTGCTGCAAATGGAATACCGTGGGTAAGAGCGAGGATTACCTTTATTTATTTCATTTAAAATTGGGACAGATTAAATTAAGGGGGAAAGTAAGCATAGATATGAAATGCACATGATGCATGTACGAACTTACGATCTCACAAACTTAGAAAACAAAGGTTAACACTAAGCGGTATACGCGGTGGCATACAACGTTCGCTCATAACGTAACTAGCGTTCTAAGCGAGAACGTGGTTAGGGTACCTGCAGAAAACTCATTTCAGCCCACCCACAGTATGATCGTGCAAAACAAAATTTAAAACTATACACTTCACATACACAGACACCCATCCATGCATGTGACGTGTCACTACCCACATCATCGCCCTAAGGACGGCATCGCCTCTCAGGACGGAATTCCCAGCATGCGGTACTGTTCCCAAGACACACCAACATGTGTGCATGACACAGCACCTGACAACACTTCCCTAGACCGGCAGTGTATCCTATCATGCTCTCACAACTCCCACTTACCATGGCGTAGAGGAAGAATTGATCCATACATTACCACTCAAATGAATGGCACTCATACTATTGCACGCCGTATGAGCGACGAAATAAAAATATGATGCATTAACCCCCAAGTCAGTACTTAGCTAGCCACCTTAGAGTCTTTAACTGGGCATAAAGGATATGACCATGGCACACTAGATAATTTTCCCAAAACTTAGTTTAACACCTTGATCATTATTAATTAATTAATTAAATCTTTTACTAAACCGGTTTAGATTTTTGTTTAAAACGTACTTATGAACAGTAACTCGCTAAACCTTGCTCCGATGCCAGCTGTAACAGGACCGACCAAATTATAAGAGATTAAGCCTAATAGTGACTATTTGCATAGTCGAACCATCACGCTTAAGCCCATATAATCCCGGTAGTCCGTGAAATCTCGAAGGATTTCAAACCACACATCGCATATAGCCAAGATCGTAATAAGTTTAGCGGCCGCCATCCATAAGTACATCCAAGTTACAACATTCATGAAACACATCGGAGTACTTAAGTTATTACAAACCAAGTTCTTCAAGTAGCGGAAGTTTCATAGTTCGAAATTACAACACACACGATAAGTCTGATACAGTGCCATAGTTTGGTCATTCCCACAAAAGCAAAGGAAGAGACGGAGTGACCATCGCCCTTGGTCTAGTCATCACCCATAGCTGGGTACAGACAGAGGATGCAATAACCATAGTACATTTGACCATCTGCAAAACAACATGGGAATAGAACCCTGAGTACGAGAAGGTACTCAGCTAGACTTACCCGTCATAAACTTAAAATAAAGACTCATCAAGGATCATGAAGGCTATTTAGTGGGGTAGCTGACAACCATTTTGCAAAGACTGCAAGGTTTTATTACCCTAACCTACATAAATCTTTTCTTCTTTTAATTTGCTCAAGTTGAAAGTATCATTACCTATTATCTAGGTTTGCTCCTGTGCTATTACAAGCAAGTATGAGACTATGATAGTACCTCATCATAGCATTTCTTAAACCATTCATCATTATAACCCAAGTGTTCCATAGTCCTTACTACGAGGACGAAGCTCATGTCAAGTGCTCACTATCCAGGAGCGATGGCGATTTGAATCGATTTCTAACCAGCTAGCGAGGTGTTCCCCACACAAACCACACTCACTGATCAAGTGAGCTACAGATCACCGTATTACACTATCCAGGACCAATTCGCGGGTTCGGCAGGCACCGCCAGTACCCGAGGACCGTTCCGGCGACCGAGGTATCCAAGGTATACCAAGGTTGCGCGCCGCGCCCTCGTCGTTCTCCTCAACCATCACCACTACAGCGCATGGCGGCTCGATTCCCGGCCCGGATAGTGTTCAGGCTTCGCGGTCGGAACGACTTATCCTTCCAGCTAAGTGTGGGGCATGCGTTCAACATGACAAGAGGGCCGTCAACGATCGGTCCTTAATCGACACAGGCAGGGGCACCATGGTCAACCCACCATAAGACCCTGCCCGGTCTCCAAATTCATTCCACACTTGGTTATTCTTTTCCCCGAGCAACCAATGCTTAATCAAGCAGGTATCCACCTATATCTCGCAGGTGACAGGGAATCACCCGACTTCTACCGAACTAGCAAGCTAAGCATAGACTCCGTGCCTATCTACATAGGACAAGGTAGTTGAATGAGTAGGAATAACAAGGAGTACTCATGCAGCAATGGTATCAGGCAACTCCTATCACTTAATATGCAATACAGTAGAACAAGTATAGCACTTTATATAAGTTAGCGAGAATAGGGAGACTTAGAATGCTCCGGGGCTTGCCTTTCTCAAACGTGCTGGGTCGGTGATCCGGACACTCTTGTAATTCCTCTCCGGTTTCCTGTGCTTCCGGAGGTTCCTGCTCCTGTATCTCCTCGGGTTCCTCGGGTCCCACTTCGTTCTCCTGCGAGCCTGTATGATGCATATATGCTCATGAGTGGAGTGCGAGACGCCCGAGTGGACGCTTGTATGAGAAAGTACCAAAGGACCATGACATGATGCATGGATGATACACTTGGTCATGCTCATCACAAGGTATGCAACATCATCCAAGAGCAGGCACTTGGATTAAACATCTATTGCATTCTCTTCTACAGATATTTTTCAAATGCAACCAGCAACCCCCATGATGCTTCAAAGATACACCAAACCCAACTTATTTCATTTAACCTACATACACATCCATTCATAATTTTCTTTATTCATTTCTAAGCCCATTAAAAATCACATGCAATTCTGTTCATGAATAAATTCCAGAAAAATTACAGGAGACTACTAGCTAATCATAAAGTCTACTGTAAATTTTTCATAATTTTTGGTTCCTTATTTTGAGCCACAAAAATCACAAGATTAATGGATAAGGCAAGTATAATCACCCTACTGTGATATAAGTGTCAAACAACAGATTTCATATTTTTACAATTTATCTAATATCATAAGAAACACCCACAAAATTTTCCAGATTTATTGCATGACCCATTTAATTATTAAAAATCATAAAGCACTGCCATGCAAGCATTTAAATTACCATAAATTCATTTATACACCAAATAATATGTAACAATATTTTCTCAGTGGTTAAACACACATGCAGAGCCAGCAAAACAAGTTTTACATTTTTCTGAACCCTATTTTATTTACTATGCATTTTCCAAGTTTAGGAAAAACATGGATTAATTATATTCTTACAGGAAAGTTACTCAAACATGACATGCAATCATACTAGGCTATAGATCTGGAAATAAGGAACACACCAAAATTTATTTCACCATTTTTGGAGCTATATTCATCAAGATATGGATTTTTGAACATTTAAATCATTT
The DNA here is from genome assembly GCF_000003195.3 of Sorghum bicolor. NCBI lineage: Eukaryota > Viridiplantae > Streptophyta > Magnoliopsida > Poales > Poaceae > Sorghum > Sorghum bicolor. Next base: position 37,501,665 of record NC_012879.2, read on the forward strand.
CCTGGAAAAACTTTTAAAACGGAAAGCCACCCAAAACGCTAAGCGCACCCGGATTCAAACCCTCGGAGTCACTGATAGGCGGGACACGCGAGTCAGGGGACCCCACCTGTCATCCACCCCGTGACCCCGCGGCCAAAGACCGGCCGGAATCTCGCCGTCGGTGAGGTTTCCGGCGACACCGTGAGCACCTACGGCTTCGCGCGAACGAGACGAGTCCAGCCGTACCCTCTTTGGCACCGGACGAGCACCGGAACTACCTCGTCGTCGTGAATGGCGGACGCGGCGGCGCTGCTCGCCGCGGTCCGGCCGTTTCACGGCGGTAGAGCGTAAGCTAGTGACGGGAAAAGGTGCGCGAGGTCAAGGCGGACCCAAAGCACCTATGAACGCGAGCAGAGACAGAGAGGAGAGGGAGAACCGTGCGAGCCGAGAGGTCGCCGGAGCTCCGACTCACTCCGGTGAGCTCTAGCGGGCACGTAGGGCTTTCCGAGCGCGGAAGAGCGCAAGCACGAGACGCGGAAGGACGAGGCGGAGCCGGTGGTGGTCGCGAAGGGGAAGGAGAGGGCCGGAGCTGGCCGGGAGGGAAGCTCCGAGCCGTTGGCGGCTATGGCGTGCGGCGGAGCGGCGAGCGCTGCGCGAGAGCGGGCAGAGAGGCGAGAGCGAGCGGTGGAGGGCGCAAATGGGAGCGGGGGCTTCGGCGGGCGCGTCCAGGGGCTCCTGGTGGCCGACCAGGGCGTCTCCACGCCGCCGCATGCCCGCCACGCGGCGGCCAGGCTCTGCCGGCGCGCCACGGCGGCACGGCGAGGCCGTCCGCGCGCGCGGACGCGGGCGCGAGCGCGAGGAGGGGGAAGGGGAAGGTGCGGGCGGGCCAGGCCGGCTTCGGCCAGCGGGCCAGAAGCGAGGCCGCGGCCTGCTAGCGCCCCCTTTCCCTTTTCTTTTTTTTTAATTTCTTTTCTCAAATTCTCTCATAAATTCATTTTGGCCATTTTCAAATCATTTTCACCACTTTCTCCCAAAAGCAAAGTGGTGCCAAACTAAAAACTCTACAACTTTGCTTTAATAGGTAAGACCAAATTCTAAATAGAATTTGAATTACAAATTAAAACTTAGTTCTAGGTTTTTAAATAAAGTTATTTTGGATATTTTGTATAAATTCCATTTCTCAATTTCCATAGCTCCAAAAATTGCACAAAAATGTTCTTAATTCTTCTTACACATAAAGCAACCTAATTTGAATATTTCACAATTTTAGAAGCAAGCATCCTATTTTTAACATATTTAAAACACATGAAATGATGCACATAAAATCATACTTGAAGAGAATGACATGCTCATGATGCTTATGATTGATGAGGATGCTTATGCATTGCTTTGCCAAGGCTGAGTGCATGCTTAACACCTAGGGTGTTACATATCCGATCATGCTCTCACAGCTCCCACTTACTGAGGCTTAGAGGAAGAATTGATCCATACATTACCACTCAAATGAATGGTACTCATACTATTGCACGCCGTATGAGCGACGAAATAGAAATATGATGCATTAACCCCCAAGTCAGTACTTAACTAGCCACCTTAGAGTCCTTAACTGGGCATAAAGGATATGACCACGGCACACTAGATAGTTTTCCAAAAACTTAGTTTAACACGTTGATTATCATTAATTAATAATAATCTTTTATTATACGGGTTTAAGCTTAGTTAGAACGTACTTATGAACAATAACTCGCTAAACCTTGCTCCGATGCTAGCTGTAACAGAATCGCCCAAATTAGAAGAGATTAAGCCTGATAGTGACCATTTGCACAGTCAAACTACCGAGCATAAGCCCATATAATCCCGGTAGTCCATGAAATCTCGAAGGATTTCAAACCACAATTCGTACGTACAGCCAAGATCGTAATAAGTTCAGCGGTCACTATTCACAATTACATCCAGTTCACCACATTCATAAAAATACATCAGAGTACTTAAAATTATTACAAACCAAGTTCTCAAGTAGCGGAAGCTTCATAGTTCGAAAGTAACACACACGTTTAGTCTGGTACAGTGCCATACTTCGGTCATTCCCATAAAAGCAAAAGAGAAGGTAGAGTGACCATTGCCCTTGGTCTATTCATCGCCCATTGCTGGGTACAAGCAGAGGATACAATAACCATAGTACATTTGACCATCTGCAAAACAACATGGGAATAGAACCCTGAGTACGAGAATGTACTCAGCTAGACTTACCCGTCATAAACCAAAAATAAAGACTCTTCAAGGATCATGAAGGCTATATGGTCGGGTAGCTGAGACTTTTTGCATAAAAGCATTACTCCACTAAAATATAGCCTAAAAACCTTTCTTCTTTTAATTAGCTCAAGTTTGATATCATCATTACCTATTATCTAGGTTTGCACCTGTACTATTGAAAACAAGTGTAGTAATATGATGGTACCTCATTATAGCATTCATAAATCATTTATCATCATAACTCAAGTGTTCCATAGTCCTTACTACGAGGACATGGCTCATGTCAAGTGCTCACTATCCAGGAACGATGGCAATTAGAATCGATTTCTGACCAGCTGGCGAGTTATTCCCCACACAAACCACACTCACTGATCAACTGAGCTACATATCACATTGTTGCACTATCCAGGACCAATTCGTGGGTTCGACAGGCACCGCCCGTACTCGAGGACCGTTCCGGCGATCGAGGTATCCAAGGTATACCAAGGTTGCGCGCCGCGCCCTCGTCGTTCTCCTCAACCATCACCAATACAGCGCGTAGGCTTCGCGGCCGGAACGACTTATCCTTCCAGCTAAGTGTGGGGCATGCGTTCAAAGTGATAAGAGGGCTGTCAACGATCGGTCCTTAATCGACACAGGCAGGGGCAGTACGGTCAACCCCACCATAAGACCCTGCCCGGTCTCAAATTCCTTTCCGCACTTGGTTATTTTTTCCCAAAACAATTAAAGCTAATCAAACAGGTGTCCTCCTATATCTCGCAGGTGACAGGGAATCACCCGACTTCTACCGGTCTAAGCAAGCTAAGCATTGACTCCGTGCCTATCTACATAGGGCAAGGTAGATAAACAAGAGGTGATACCAAGGAGTACATATGCATCAACGGTATCAAGCAATTCCTATCACTTAAATGCAGCATAGTGGAACAAGCATAATATATCATTTAAGTTAGCGAGAATAGGGAGACTTAGAATCCTCCGGGGCTTGCCTTTCTCAAATGTGCTCGGCTTGTGATCCGGGCACTCCTGCAACTCTTCTCCAGGCTCTGGTCCTCCTAGAAGTTCCTCCTCCTAGGTCTCCTCCTGCTCCTCGGGTCCCACCTCGTTCTTCTGCGAGCCTATATGATGCATGTGTGCTCATGAGTGGAGTGCGAGATGCCCGGGGTGCAATGCTTATACAAGTGGATACCAGATGACCATGACATGATGCATAGATGATATAAGTGGTCATTTCTACAAGGTAGTCAACATCATCCAAGAACAAGAAATCGAACTAGGCATCTATTGCATTCTCTTCTACAAGTTGTCTTCATGGTTAACCAGCAAGCTAACATGATGCTTCAAAGATACACCAAACAATCTTTTATTCTATTTATTTCATGCACAACAATTCTTATTTTATTTAATCACTTTTAGACCTACAAAAGTAGCATATATTTCTATTTAACAATAAATTCCAAAAACATACAGTGGATCACTAGCCAGATAAAGTTTACCATAAATTTTTCATAATATTTGGACATTTATTTTGGGCTACAAAAATTACAATATTAATCCATATAATTAAGTATAATTACCCTACTGTTGTGTAAGTGTGAAACAGCAGATTTCATATTTTTATAACTTACTTATTAACATAAGAAACACCCGCAAAAATTTCCAGAATAATTGCATGATCCAATTATTTATTAAAAATCATAAACCACTGCCATGCAAGCATTTAAATCATCATAAATTAATTCTTACAGCAAATAATGTGTAACATATTTTTCCCAGAGAGTAATCATCCATGCAGAGCCAAGAAAACAAGTTTCATATTTTTTCTGAGCTATATTTTAATTACCACGCATTTTCCAAATTTCAGCAAAAATATGGATTAAATATATTTATACAGAAAAGTTGTTCAAACATGACATGCAACAATACCAAACGATAGATCTTAAATTATAGAACACTCCACAATTTATTTCATCAATTTTGGAGCCATATATCTCAAGATATGGATTTTATATCATTTAAACTATTTTCTGGAAATCATTTTCTAAAAACCAATTCAAAACCGTGATGAAAAACACTAAAGACACCCAGATCTCTACCCACCTTGGTCCCCTTGCGACTGACAGTGGGTCCCCGACCCCACTGGTCAGTGTGACTGAGAGGGAGAGCACCTCCGACGAGCGGATCTCGTCGGCGTTGAGGTCTCTGGCCACGGGGTGAGCACCAACGTGCTCCCCGCAGCGAGGCGCACCCGAGGGTGTCCTTGGATCGGCCGGAAGATGACCGGAGCACCCCCGCGGGCATGCATGGCGGCACGGCGGCGCTGCTCGCCGTGGCCAGGCCGCTCCGGTGGGGTAGAACGCCCGTCAAGAATCGTCCGAGCTTCCTCACCATGCTAGGAACCTAACGTGCTCAAAAGCAAGCGAAACGAGCTAGAAACGAGCAGGTTTCGACGCGGCGGAGCACTCCGACGAGGTCGGGAAAACTCCGGCAAGCGATTCAGGGCTCGTGGCGGTTTCTCACCTCGGTAGAGCGTGTGCAGGGGCTTACCGCGGCGAAGACGAGTGCAGCGGTGGTTTTGCCGCGGAGAATGGGCCACTAGCGTGGCCGGCGGCGAGCGGCGGAGCTCGGCGAGCAATGGCGCCGCGGCGGCCGCTGCTGCTGCTGCTGCGCTCGCGAACGGGGGAGGAGAGGGAGCAGGGAGGGGACAGAATGGGGGTGCTTGGGGCGCGGGGTGGCGTCCCAACCGGGATAAGCCGGTCGGCCGCGGCGCGTCCACGACGCCGGCGTACGGCCGTCACTTGGCCGGCGTCGGGTGGATCAAGGCGGGCGCCCGCGCGCTGGAGAGAGGGGAGGGGAAAACGGGCCGCGCGGCTTCACTGGGCCGAATGGGAGGCGGGTCGGCCCAGCAGCGCCTGCCCCCTTTTCTTTTTTTTTCAATTTCTTTTCTCCAAAAAGCTTAAAGAAGATTTTTGAAGCCTTTGCAGAACTTTTCAGGGGTTGGGGTAAAAAGAAGAATTGTTCTCCACAAAATTCCCTACAACTTTGCTTAAATAAGCAAATTCAAATTCCAAATAGAATTTGAATCACAAAATAAAACTAGTTCTAGGTTTTTAATAAATTTATTTTTGGGATTTTTGGTATAAATTCCATTTCTCAATTTCTATAGCTCCAAAAATTTCACAAAATTACTCTTAAATCTTCTAACACATATTTCAACCTAACTTGGGCATTTCAAACAATTTAGAAGCAAGTATAATATTTTTACCATATTTAATTTACATAAAATAAAGCACAAAAAATCACACTTGAATGAATGACATGCTCATGTGATGCTATGCTTGATGAGGATGCTTATGGATGAGTTTATGAGAGTAAGTGCAAGCTTAACACCTATGCTGTTACACCGCCGTTCCGCCATGGCCGGTGGCGAGCTTGCTCCGGTCCGTTTCAGGCTGCGCAAAAGGGTTCGCCGAGTTCGCCTTGAGCCGTAGAACGTGTAGGGTCGTTCGGTTCGCCGAAAGAGGTCGACGGCGGTGAGCTCCGGCTCGCCGGAGTTCTCCCCTCTCTGCGTTCTGGCTAGCGGGCTCGGCTGGCAGGCGGGTCCGCTCGTCAGTGACCGTGGGTGCACTGCACCGGGTGCACCGAGCTGGTCCCGGGGGTGGATTTGAAATAGGTTTTCAGAAAATGTTTTCCAGAAATTGATTTAAATAGTATAAAATCTATATCTTGAGATCCATGGCTCCAAAATTGATGAAATAAATTTTGATGTGCTCTATAATTCTAGATCTACAGTTTGCTATGGTTGCATGTCATGTTTAAACAACTTTTCTGTACAAATATATTTAATCTATGTTTTTGCTGAAAATTGGAAAATGCATAGTAATTAAATATAACTCAGAAAAATATGAAACTTGTTTTGTTAGCTCTGCATGGATGATTAGTCTCTGGGAAAAATATGTTGCATATTATTTCTTGTATAAATTGAGTTATGTTGATCTAAATGCTTGCATGACAGTGGTTTATGATTTTTAATAAATAATTGGATCATGCAATTAATCTGGAAATTTTTGTGGGTATTTCTTATGTTGATAAGTAAATTATAAAAATATGAAATCTGCTGTTTGACACTTAGACAACAGTAGGGTATTTATACTTAAATATATGGAGTAACCTTGTAATTTTTGTAGCCCAAACTTGTTACGAATCCGATGAACAAGAGGAGATAGAGACACACGCGATCACAGGTGGTACACACAATGATTTGGTGCTGCAAAGCGGCAGCTTTTCTGACTGTTGTTTATTACTATATATAAGAGAATTACATACTCAAATAACAGAATTACAATCAGCTGAGAGAATCACGGCATGCTCATGATTAGTTGTTGCCATCCCAACAACCTGGGACATGCCTATCCTGACGCAGCCGCTAATGGCGCTAACCGCCTCTTTCTATCTATACCAGCTCTGGACTTATTCAAACATTCTCCTCCTAAGTCCATGAGCAGCTACACTAATTTCTTCATGCCGATCAGGTTGCGAAGTTCCTAAAAACGAACGCGCCCGAGAGCTTTCGTGAGGAGATCTCCCAGTTGCAATTCAGTCCCAACGAACTCAACGTCGATCAGCTTCCTGTCACAGCACTCCCGGATGAAGTGAAACTTTACATCTATGTCGGTCGTGGTGTACAGGGTTTTTCATTAGAGCAATGGCAGACTTGTTGTCTACCCGGAGCTTGGGTGCGAGGATCGCTCCTCCGACGAGCTCGGACAGCAAACGTGCTAACCAAACCGCCTCGCACGCAGCTCCTGCAGCCGCGATATACTCCGCCTCGCAGGAAGACAACGCGACCACCTTTTGTTTGGCTGATTGCCATGCAACTGCGCCTCCAGCAAGGAAGAAGATGAGACCGCTTGTGCTCCTCCGGTCATTGACATCACCGGCGAGGTCGCTGTCAGAGTATCCCACCAGCTTCGGAGTGCCTTCGTTCTTCCTTCCTGGACGGTAGTGAATACCCCAGTGAACTGTGCCGGCAACGTAGCGCAGGACACGCTTGACCGCTGCCAGATGCTCTTCCCGAGGCGCTTCCATGAACCGGCTAAGGTACCCCACGGGATACGCCAGGTCCGGCCTGGAGTTGCACAGGTATCGCAGACTCCCGATCAAGCTGCGATACTCAGTGGTGTCAACGCTCGGTGTAGAGCCCTCCTTCATCAGCTTCAGCTTAGCTCCATCGGCGTTGCACTGGCGTTGCAGCCCGCCAGCCCCGCCTTCTCCAATACCTTGAGAGCATATACGCTCTGCCGCAGAGTAATCCCCTCGACCCCTTGTGTAACTTCAAGGCCGAGATAGTACGAGAGAAGACCGAGGTCACTCATCCGGAACGTGCTCAGCATCTGCTTCTTGAATTGCACCAGAGCATCAGCATTGCCTCCCGTGATGATAAGGTCATCGACATATACACCGACGATCAATCGACTTGGACCTTGGCCACGGGTGTACATACCATGCTCATCGACGCAGCGCTGGAAGCCAAGTCGCAGCAGCTCGGCGTCGAGTTTTTGGTTCCACGCACGCGGAGCTTGGCGAACGCCGTAGAGCGCTTTGTGGAGCCGGAGAACCTTGTGCTAATGCTTGCCGTTGACGAAACCTGGAGGTTGTTGGACGTACACCTCCTCTTGGAGGTCGCCTTTCAAGAACGCCGATTTGACGTCCATGTGGTGGACGCCCCACCCGTAGTGGGCTGCGATGGCGAGCACCAAACGCACTGACTCAAGTCGTGCGACCGGTGCATATACTTCCTCGAAGTCGACACCAGCTCGCTGAACGTAGCCCTTGGCGACGAGGCGGGCCTTATACTTGACGATGTTGCCGTTCTCGTCGCGCTTGACTTTGTAAACCCACTTCAAACCGATGGCGCGATGCCCTCGCGGGAGCTCTACCAGCGACCAGGTGGCGTTGTCGTGGATCGAGTTCATCTCCTCCTGCATCGCGGCGACCCAGTTGTGATCGCCTTCGGCCTCCTTCAAGGACTTGGGCTCTTCAACGCTCACGGAGTGACAGAGCGAGTGGAGCTCAGCCTCCACGTTGTTGCGCTGCGCTAGCCCGGGCGCTGCATCCGAGCCGAGGATGTTGTCCAGCGTCCGGTACTGGTGTTCCCCTTCCTGATCATCATCTGTGTCGAGGTTGGGATCCGTGGTGAGCGGGGTCACGAACTCGATGTGTGTACCTGCCGCTGGTGGAGTCCTTGGTGACGGCGCGACCAGTGAGGAGCTCGACGCTGCTGGTGACGCGTCGGGTGGTGGTGAAGGAGAAGTCCGCCGTTCTGGCGAGGCCGGCTCAGGAGCCGATCCCCTGACTTGGCGTTGTGGCAGTTCGTAGTCGTCTTCTAGGGTGAACATGGGCGAGTCACCGCTGGCCATGTCCGTATCCCAGTCCCAACGCGTGCCTTCGTCGAACGTGACGTCACGAGAGACATGGACACGCTCGGTGACGGGGTCGTAGAAACGGTACGCCTTCGACCCTTCCTGATAGCCAATGAAGACTACCTTCTTGCCACGGTCGTCCAGCTTGCCGAGATGTGGGCGCTGACTCTTGATGTACGCCACACAGCCGAACACTTTGATGAAGTGCACAGCCGGCTTCCTCCCGTGCCACGCCTGGAACGGCGTCTGCCCGTCGAGCGCGCTCGTCGGAGCACGGTTGAGCAGGAACACCGCAGTGTGCACCGCCTCGCCCCAGAAGCGTCCTGGCATGCCGCGAGCACACAGGATACTCCTGGCCATCGCAACGATGGTCTGATTCCGGCGTTCCACAACACCGTTCTGCTGCGGTGTGTACGGTGCTGTGTGATGGTGCCGGATTCCATCACCTGCACAGTATTCACCAAATTCCACCGATGTGAACTCACCACCATTATCGGTACGGAGTACCTTCAGCTTCTTGCCACACTCCCGCTCAGTGCACGCCTGGAACGCCATGATCGCAGCTGGCGCATCCGCCTTTGAGCGCAGGAGAGTGAGCCACATGTATCGACCCATGTCGTCGACAAGCAGCAGGAAGTAGACGTTGCCCGCTGGCGTGGGTGGCGAGATCGGGCCACAGAGGTCGCCATGGACCAGTTCAAGCTCCTCGTGAGCCCGGTACATGGCGACTTTCGGGAATGCCGCTCTTTTCTGTTTCGCCAACACACAATCCTCGCAAACTTGGTCCACATGATCAATCGCTGGCAGTCCTCGCACCATCTCCAAACGCTTCAACTTGCGCAGCGCCTGGAAGTTGAGGTGGCCGTAGCGCTCGTGCCAGCGCCACGCCATGCCACCGACGCGCGCTGTTAGGCACACCGGTGCGGCGATGTTCATGTCGAGGAGGTAAAGCCGGCTGGGTGATCGATACACCTTCGCCAGCAGCCGGCGCTGCACATCGTAGAGTCGCAGCACGCCGCCCTCGATGTCGACCTTGTACCCATCTTCATCCATCTGTCCAAGACTAATGATGTTGGTGGTGAGGCGCGGGATGTAGTAGACCCCGTCCAGCCGGCGATGCTTGCCTGACTTGCACGCGAAGAGGATGGAGCCTTTGCCTTGAATGTCCACCACCGACCCGTCGCCGAATTTGACGGTGCCGGTGATGTCATGGTTCAGCTCGGCGAAGATGGAGCGTGTTCCTGTCATGTGGTTCGTTGCCCCGGTGTCTAGCACCCAGTGGCAAGGTACCGCGGCCTCCTCCTTCTGGCTGAGATGGAGATGCACCTTCGGTTCGACGAGGTGGACAGTCGAGGACCTGAGATGAGAGCAAGATGCGTCCGTCGCTTTTACCTCGGTGTCGGCAGCGATGTACATGAGCGCGTGCTCGTCTTCCTCGGCCTGCGCGACGTGCGCCGCGCCCTTCTTCTTCGAGCGGCAATCTCTGGTCCAATGGCCAGCTTTGCCACACTTCTTGCATGGGTCACCCGACGGTGGTCTGCCGCCTCCCGCGTTCTTGCCAGATGCATCCTGGCCCTCGCGACCACCGTCACGAGAGGGACCATGTTGACGGTCCTTAATGCTCACATTTAACCATCAACTAATCATGAAAAAGGATCCAAATGCAACCAACACCTAGACTTAGGGTTTTATCTGATAGAATTCCACGAGTTTTGGTGTTTGTCTATTTCTGCAGGGGTTATCAGGAAATATGGAGGAAAGGCCCACACGTCGGGTTTACATAGAGGTATTAACGTGTCGCGCAATTTTCTACCATCTAGAAGACTCCAGAAGCCACGGGAACGAACGGGAGGCCGAGTGGGCCCGGAAGCAGGGCGCCCGCCCTACCCCCCTGGGCGCCCGCCCTCCTCTGCTGGCCAATCAGCACGAGTCTCGGGGATTATGCTCCACCGACTCTAAGGATCGAGGAAAATCACACGATTAAGGTCGGTTTGATCGGATGGTGGAGAATAACGTGGAAATTCCGTGGGAGCTACTCTTTCTAGATTTCTTGGGAGCTACTCTTCCTAGATTTCTTGGGGGCTACTCTTCCTGGACTATATAAGCAGAACCCCACCAGCCCCTGGAGGCATACCTCTTCTACAGAATCAAAGTTAGGGTTTCAATTCTTCATCCAAGTAGAGAGGATCCCTCTAGTTCTTTTAGTTCTACCTCTAGTTCATCTAGATCTAGTTCTAGTTCATCTAGTTCTAGTTCTAGTTCCTCTAGTTCTAGTTCTAGTTAGTTCTAGTTGTAATCTAGAAAATAGGGAGAGAGAAGAGGAGAGCGGAGGAGGAGCCGGATCTGTCGGATTTTCCTCAACATTGTACTTTTGCAGCAACTGGTTCGTTCTTCGTCGTTCTCCAGGTTCTTCAATTCATAATCCTGAGTTCTTTAATTACTTTTATTTACATTCAAGTTATTTATTGGATTCCCGCTTGCAGCAAGTGCTCTAATCTTTGCAATATTAGAGTAGTAATTAATAGATTAGACGTGGTGTTTAGTCTTGCAATTACCTGAAATTGCACCCAATCTTGCGGATTGTTGTGGTAGCCCTAGGGTAGTGACAGCCCTAACGGTCGACGTATTCCACCTCGTTCGGATCGGTGTTTGTAGGACCGTAGTCAGACCTTCCTAGCCCCCTTCTCATCTCTTTCTGTGGTTAGTGTTCTGATGTCCCGATATAGATAATCTTGAAGTAATTCTTGATTCTTAGATCAACTAGAGAACTCTCAGGAAACTTCCTCTCTTCCCACCAAAAATAATTATATAGTTATCCTTGGGCGATCTTGGATCTTAATTAGTACACTCACGTTCCCTATGGAAAATCGATACTCTGGAATACTCCCGGGTGAAGGCTACATCGATATCCGTGCGCTTGCGGATTTTTCTGTTTGCGTTTAAAATACCCAACAAGCTTTCTGGCGCCGTTGCCGGGGAACGGTAGCTGTGCTAGTTTCGAACCAAGTCGTCCGTGTATCCTTTTTTCTTTTCCCTTTTACCACACTCACCATACCATTTTCACCACACCACATGGATTTCACTCCTATCTATAAATTCTTTGCTCCAAAGGGCGAGTTATTAGAGCCACCACCATCATCACATCCAATTCTTACAGATGGCTACGACCTCGGCCCTGATCTAATAGCCATGATTCAGGAGCAATCCTTCTCTGGGCAAGTAGATGAAGATCCATACACCCACCTTAGAGAATTCGAGCAGTTGTGTTCTTGCCGATCTATTTCCGGCATGACACAAGAAACCCTTAAATGGAAGTTATTTCCGTTCTCCCTTTTGGAAAGAGCAAAAAAATGGTATGCTCATTCTGTAGGAGGCGTTAATGGAAATTGGGATCAACTTCGGGACAACTTTTGTCTCGCTTTCTTCCCACTTTTTTGAATTGCTGACCTTAGAATAGAAATTCTTACATTCAAACAAAGAGAGAAGGAAACTTTAGGAGCAGCTTGGGCTAGGTTCACAAGCCTTACCAATTCCGGTCCAAACCTTTCCCTGCCTGACCATGTACTGTACTACCACTTTTATCGTGGTCTAAGTAAGGAGGCTGCTCTTCACCTCGACATTGCTTCAGGAGGCTCATTCACACACAAACTCACAGATGAGGGGAGAGCTATCCTAGAGAGAATCCTTGAAAATACCCCTTACACAGGCATTTATGATGAGTTTCCTGAAGAAGAAGTCGAGCTTGATCCTAAACCAAAAGATGAGGAACTTGCAACCGAGTTAGAAATTCCACCTGACCCACCTATTAATTTGGTTATAGAGAAACCTCCTGATAAGGGAATGCAAAACCAACTAAAGGATGATGAACCACCACCTTTAGAGCATCCCTTTGAATTCGAGGAAGATCTTTTTGAAGATTATGGAAACACCTTGAATTTTCCTATCCAAACACGACCCCTAGCAAGGACCACTCAATCCATTCTAAGAGTAGAATCTGTTGACATAGAACACATCAAAAACCTTTCGGCTATTCTGAGTTATGAATGGCTAACAGAAACTGAGCTGTCTCCTGAGGTAGCTCGAATCATCACTCCTTCAACCATTCTTCAGTGCCAAATTAGAGGGTCCCCTAGGAAGGTCCACTACAGTCCATATGTTGGGATAAATGTTATTTCCAAGGAGTTAGCTGACACTCTTTATCCCAACGAGTCCATAACCCCATCTCAAAAACTTTTACAAAGTTCATCTAGATTAATTCTAGAGAGCCATGGGGTATTAAGGGCAGTTCCTATTAGAATCAAGGACTCTGGAATATGTCTAGATTTTCACATTTATGACATACCGGAGATTCCTCTCTTGATCGGTAGACCAATCATGAAACTTCTAGAAGAACAACCACAACGAGGTCATTTAGACTTCAAAGTTGGGAATTCCACTATTGTTGTTCCTTTAGCTAGATCAATTAACACGATAGTGGAACCCAAACTTGACCCAGATCCTATTGAGGAGGTCTTAATGGTGACTCAAGAGGAGATGACCCAACCATTCTTTAATCATGAACACTTTGTTCAAGAAGAAGAAGAGTTGGTAGTACCCATTGAGCTAGACAAAAATGAACAACCTTCACCTCCTTTGATAGAATTAAAACCTCTTCCTTCTGGCCTTAGATATGTCTTCTTGCACAATAACCCAAAAACTCCAGTAATTATCTTTCCGATTATGAAACACAACAACTTGTCACTGTTCTTGAAAGGCATAGGTCAGCATTTGGCTACTCTCTCGAGGATCTCACGGGCATTAGTCCCATTCTTTGCACTCATCGTATCCCTATTGATCCCAATTTTACACCTTCAAGGGAACCACAACGGAGACTTAACAATGCTATGCGAGAGGTTGTTAAGAAAGAGGTCCTCAAACTCTATCATGCTGGGATTATTTATCCTGTGCCACATAGTGAGTGGGTTAGCCCTGTCCAAGTAGTGCCAAAGAAAGGAGGAATGACGGTCGTTAGGAATGAGAAGAATGAACTCATCCCTCAACGAATTGTCACTGGGTGGCGTATGTGTATTGACTATCGAAAACTCAACAAGGCTACAAAGAAAGATCACTTTCCGTTACCCTTCATTGATGAAATGTTGGAACGGCTTGCAAACCACTCTTTCTTTTGTTTCCTTGATGGTTATTCTGGATATCACCAAATCCCAATCCACCCAGATGACCAAGAAAAGACTACCTTTACATGCCCATATGGAACTTATGCATACCGACGAATGTCGTTCGGATTGTGCAATGCTCCAGCTTCTTTCCAACGGTGCATGATGTCTATTTTCTCAGACATGATTGAGAAAATCATGGAGGTTTTCATGGATGATTTTACCGTCTATGGCAAAACCTTTGATCATTGTTTGGAGAATTTAGATAGAGTTTTGCAGCGATGTGAAGAAAAACACTTAATCCTGAACTGGGAGAAATGCCATTTTATGGTTCAGGAAGGAATAGTGCTAGGACATAAAGTGTCCGAACGTGGTATAGAGGTGGACAAAGCAAAGATTGAGGTTATTGAAAAACTTCCACCTCCCACGAATGTGAAAGGAATCCGTAGCTTTTTGGGACATGCAGGGTTCTATAGACGCTTTATCAAGAATTTCTCTCAAATTGCTAGACCCCTAACTAATCTCCTAGCTAAGGACGCACCTTTCATCTTTAGTGATGAGTGTCATGAATCTTTTCAAACTCTTAAGAAAGCACTCATCTCAGCCCCGATTATCCAACCACCTGATTGGAATCTTCCTTTTGAGATCATGTGTGATGCTAGCGATTTTGCGGTTGGTGCCGTTTTAGGACAAACCAAGGATAGAAAGCATTATGCCATATCCTATGCTAGCAAAACCTTGTCTGGACCACAGCTCAATTACACTACAACTGAAAAAGAGCTTTTGGCTGTTGTCTTTGCTATAGACAAGTTTAGATCATACTTAGTGGGGGCAAAGATAATCATCTATTCAGACCATGCTGCTCTCAAGTACCTCCTCACTAAGAAAGATGCTAAGCCTCGTCTAATTCGATGGATTCTTCTACTCCAAGACTTTGACATAGAAATCCGAGATAGGAAGGGAGTTGAGAATTCCGTAGCCGACCACTTATCTAGGCTTCAATATAAGGAAACACATGATGAGCTTCCCATAAATGACTACCTAAGGGATGACACCCTACTTAAGATAACACATGCAGATCCATGGTACGCAGACATCGTAAACTTTATAGTAAAAGGCTATGTCCCACCTGGTGCAAACAAAAGGAAGTTGCTTCACGATAGTCGTTTCCACCTTTGGGATGAGCCATATCTTTTCCGAGTCTGCGCTGATGGACTCTTGAGAAGGTGTGTTCCTATGGCTGAGGCTACTCAAATTATGGAAAGATGCCATGCCTCGCCATATGGAGGACACTATGGAGCATTCCGGACACATGCTAAAATTTGGCAAAGTGGCTTTTTCTGGCCAACGATGTATGAAGATACAAAAGACTTTGTCAGGAGATGCCACCGATGTCAAAAACATGGGAATATCAACTCACGAAATGAAATGCATCTCACAAATAATCTTCAAGTAGAACTTTTCGATGTATGGGGCATTGATTTCATGGGGCCATTCCCTATGTCCGGGAATTGCGAGTATATCTTAGTAGCTGTGGACTACGTGTCCAAATGGGTAGAAGCCCTACCTTGTCGATCAGCTGATTCAAAACATGCCAAGAGAATGTTCCATGAAGTAATCTTTCCTCGCTTTGGTATACCCCGGATAGTTATAAGCGATGGAGGTTCCCACTTCATCGACAAAATCTTCCGGAAGTACCTAGCTGATCATAGAGTTCGACACAATGTCGCAACACCATACCATCCTCAGACTAGCGGTCAAGCCGAAACATCTAACAAACAAATGAAAAATATTTTACAAAAGACCGTAGATGAGATGGGTAAGGGGTGGAAGGACAAACTTCCTGATGCACTTTGGGCATATAGAACTGCATTCAAAACACCCATAGGCATGTCACCTTATCAACATGTATATGGAAAAACTTGTCACTTGCCTGTGGAAGTAGAGTTTAAGGCTCATTGGGCACTAAAGAAATGGAACATGGATCTCCACCTCGCTAGTGAGAATCGTCTGATGCAACTATCTGAGCTAGAAGAATGGAGAGAGAAAGCCTACCACAATTCAAGGATCTATAAAGAGAGAACAAAACGATGGCATGATAAGAGAATCAAGCACAAAGAGTTTAAGCCTGGAGATAAGGTTCTACTATTCAACTCAAGAGTTAAGCTCTTTGGGCATGGTAAGCTACGAAGTAAGTGGGATGGACCATACAAGGTTATTGACACTTCAACACATGGAGCCATTACCATCCAAGACGACATAGGTAACACTTTTAAGGTAAATGGTCAACGCTTGAAAATCTATCTTGAGCCTCAAAACAACCGGGTAGAGGAACTTGATGTGATTGAGTTTATAGAATTCTCATATTAAGCTCTCATAAGCTCTAGACAATAACCTAACCCTTAACATGTTCCACGAGTTTTGTTGTCTATTTGGGTTGTGCAGGATTTTGAGGCTTAAGAAGAGTGAGACCGAACATGCAGGCCACAAGAGTGAACGACTATGTCAACATCCAGCTTGGGGGAGGCACCCCCACGTGTATCTAGATAAGTATTACTTTTCTTTCTTGGGTTTATTTACTAGTATTTGGAAATAAAAAAATGCATAACCATGAAACCAAGCAAAGTTTTTCTTTTGAGTAATATAGAATAGTTTTGTGTAATCCTAAGTTTAAAATAAAAAGAAAGTTTGATTCAAGTCTAGGTAATTGACAAACATGATATGAGAAGGTCTGAGCTACTATTTAACTTGTTCCAAGTTTTGCTAGAGTTCTGGAGATTTTATCTTTTGAAAATCTAAAAATTCAAAAAAAAATATATGAGATCATAATACCTAGAGTCTTATAAGATATAAATATTAAAACTGTGGGCACTTGCTTTGTTCAAGCCATTGTTAATTCTTGTAGTTTTGGTTGAGAGAATTATCATGCTCCCAAGATCAAGATCTTTTTGTTTTAAAAATATAAAAGATTCACTCTTCCGAAGTATTATTGTGTTAGAGGCATGGGACTATGCAAAAATTTGATTCGAAAAAAAAGAGAGTGAGACGAGAGGTAAAAAATGGACAAGTGTCCGAAGTAGAATTAGGGGTACAAAGATACCCACCTGAGTGGAAAAAATGGACATGTGTCCGACAGTAGAATTAGGGGTACTTGCTGCCCACTTGAAAAAAAAGAGACTGAAAAAAAGGAGAAAAAAAAGAAAAAAAATGATAGCCCATGGTCCCTCTAATAAGCAATATGCCAGTAAGAAATGACATACTTTTCAAAAAGGTCAAAGGTCTTGATCTAGGAGTATGACATTCTTCTCCCTTACTCCGAGCGTTGACATAGCAAAATGCAAAGAAAGTATGCTAAAACTTTTAAAGCTCCACTTATATATCTTCCGAGAAGAAGGCAATGCCTCAGTTTCATTTTGCAGACTTATAAAAAAAAACTCCAGAACAAAGGTAAGACAGAAGAACTTAAGACATAGTGCTTGACTTGATCATTCTGTTTTTCAATCACTTAAGACCTTAGTGATAACTTAAAAACCCTGTAGTAAGAGGCATAAAAGTAACCCCTGTTTTCTTGTTGATTTTAGCTTTGCTCAGGGACCAGCAAAGGTTAAGCTTGGGGGAGCTTGTTGACGGTCCTTAATGCTCACATTTAACCATCAACTAATCATGAAAAAGGATCCAAATGCAACCAACACCTGGACTTAGGGTTTTATCTGATAGAATTCCATGAGTTTTGGTGTTTGTCTATTTCTGCAGGGGGTTATCAGGAAATATGGAGGAAAGGCCCACACGTCGGTTTTACATAGAGGTATTAACGTGTCGCGCAATTTTCTACCATCTAGAAGACTCTAGAAGCCACGGGAACGAACGGGAGGCCGAGCGGGCCCGGAAGCAGGGCGCCTACCCTACCCCCCTGGGCGCCCGCCCTCCTCTGCTGGCCAATCCGCACGAGTCTCGGGGATTATGCTCCACCGACTCTAAGGATCGAGGAAAATCACACGATTAAGGTCGGTTTGATCGGATGGTGGAGAATAACGTGGAAATTCCTTGGGAGCTACTCTTTCTAGATTTCTTGGGAGCTACTCTTCCTAGATTTCTTGGGGGCTACTCTTCCTGGACTATATAAGCAGACCCCCACCAGCCCCTGGAGGCATACCTCTTCTACAGAATCAAAGTTAGGGTTTCAATTCTTCATCCAAGTAGAGAGGATCCCTCTAGTTCTTCTAGTTCTACCTCTAGTTAATCTAGATCTAGTTCTAGTTCATCTAGTTCTAGTTCTAGTTCCTCTAGTTCTAGTTCTAGTTAGTTCTAGTAGTAATCTAGAAAATAGGGAGAGAGAAGAGGAGAGCGGAGGACGAGCCGGATCTGTCGGATCTTCCTGAACATTGTACTTTTGCAGAAACTGGTTCGTTCTTCATCGTTCTCCAGGTTCTTCAATTCATAATCCTGAGTTCTTTAATTACTTTTATTTACATTCAAGTTATTTATTGGATTCCCGCTTGCAGCAAGTGCTCTAATCTTTGCAATATTAGAGTAGTAATTAATATATTAGACGTGGTGTTTAGTCTTGCAATTACCTGGAATTGCACCCAATCCTGCGGATTGTTGTGGTAGCCCTAGGGTAGTGACAGCCCTAACGGTCGACGTATTCCACCTCGTTCGGATCGGTGTTTGTAGGACCGTAGTCAGACCTTCCTAGCCCCCTTCTCATCTCTTTCTGTGGTTAGTGTTCTGATGTCCCGATATAGATAATCTTGAAGTAATTCTTGATTCTTAGATCAACTAGAGAACTCTCAGGAAACTTCCTCTCTTCCCACCAAAAATAATTATATAGTTATCCTTGGGCGATCTTGGATCTTAATTAGTACACTCACGTTCCCTGTGGAAAATCGATACTCTGGAATACTCCCGGGTGAAGGCTACATCGGTATCCGTGCGCTTGCGGATTTTTCTGTTTGCGTTTAAAATACCCAACAAGCCACTGCGGCCATGGCCGCGTCCGCGACGCTTGCCGCGCCCGGCGGGTCCGGAACCGCTTCCTGAGCTCTCCTGATCCCGGCGTGACTTGCGTCGGGCTTCCCAATCTTCTTCGCACAGCATCAGACGCCCCATGGCGTTCGTGACTTCCTTCGGCTTTGTTCGTTCCTCGAACAGACGTAGACGACCGATGACCTCGTCAATCGTCGTCTTGTTGAGGTCGGAGAACATCTCGATTGCGACGGCGGCCTGAGTCAGCCTCTCCGGCACAACCTGCAAAAGCTTCTTCACTACCTCAGAATCAGTGATGTGGTCGCCGAGAGTGCGAAGATTGGTGGCGATGGCCTTGATCCGGATGCCGAACTCGCTGATGGACTCCCCATCTTTGAAGGAGATCTGGGCGAGTTCGCGACGAAGTCGCGGCGCGCTCGCATCGCGCGAGCGTTCATCGCCGATCCGCAGATTTCGGATCGCGTCCCACGCCTCCTTGGCCGACTTCTTCCGGCCGAGTGTACTCCAGAGCTCGGAGGGTACCGAGCGTAGGAGGGCCGACATCGCCTGCCGATCGTCGTGGTACTCGTCATCATCTCGATCGTCGGAGATGCCGATGTCGACGGCGTCCCAGACCCGGAGGGTCTGGAAGTTGACTTCCATCACCAGGGCCCAATCCGGATAGTTAGTCCGCGTCAGCATCGGCCACACGACGTTGGCGGATGGCCGCTCCACCACGCGCTCGACGACGCGCGACCCAGCGTCCCGGGTGCGCGAATGGCGGCGGCGGGAGCGTCCGCGACGTCGTGGCGGCGAACGCGACGGCTCGGGCTTCTCGTCGTAGTCTCCAGCCTTCCCGTCGGTGCCCAGAGGTTTCTTCGTCGATGGGCTAGACATGACTGCGACACGTCCTGGCTCTGGTACCAAATGTTACGAATCCGATGAACAAGAGGAGATAGAAACACACGCGATCACAGGTGGTACACAACAATGATTTGGTGCTGCAAAGCGGCAGCTTTTCTTACTGTTGTTTATTACTATATATAAGAGAATTACATACTCAAATAACAGAATTACAATCAGCTGAGAGAATCACGGCATGCTCGTGATTAGTTGTTGCCATCCCAACAACCTGGGACATGCCTATCCTGACGCAGCCGCTAATGGCGCTAACCCCCTCTTTCTATCTATACCAGCTCTGGACTTATTCAAACAAAACTAAGTGTCCAAATATTATGAAAAATTTATGGTAGACTTTATGGTTGACTAGTGATCTACTCTAATTTTTGTGGAATTTATTCATAAACAGAAACATATGCTACTTTTGTAGGTCCAAAAGTGATTAAATAAAATAAGAATTGTTGGGCATAAATTAAATAGAATAAAAGGGTGTTTGGTGTATCTTTGAAGCATCATGTTAGCTTGCTGGTTAACCATGAAAGCAATTTGTAGAAGAGAATGCAATAGATGTACAATTTAAGTACATGTTCTTGGATGATGTTGACTACCTTGTAGAAATACCACCTATGTCTTTATGCACCATGTCATGATCATTTGGTACCTACTCGCATAAGCATTGCACCCCGGGTATCTCACACTGCGCTCATGAGCACACATGCATCATACAGGCTCACAGGAGAATGAGGTGGGACCCGAGGAGCAGGAGGAGCCTTAGGAGCAGGAACTTCTGGGAGGACCAGAGCTAGGAGAAGAGCTGCAGGAGTGCCCGGACCACAAGCCGAGCACGTTTGAGAAAGGCAAGCCCCGGAGCATTCTAAGTCTCCATATTCTCGCTAAATTAAATGATATATTGTGCTTGTTCTACTATGTTGCATTTAAGTGATAGGAATTGCTTGACACCGTTGATGCATACTTACTCCTTGATATCACTATTTGTTTATCTACCTTGTCCTATGTAGATAGGCACGGAGTCTATGCTTAGCTTGCTTAGTCCGGTAGAAGTCGGCTGTAACACCCTAGGTGTTAAGCATGCACTTAGTCCTACCAAAGTCATGCATAAGCATTCCCATCAAGCATAAGCATCATGAGCATTACACTCTTTTAAAAGTATGATTTTATGTGCATCATCTCATGTGTTCTAAATATGTTAAAAATATGATGCTTGCTTCTAAAATTGTGAAAAATTCAAATTAGGTTGATTTATGTGTGAGAAGAATTTAGAATATTTTTGTGCAATTTTTTGAGCTATGGAATTTGAGAAATGGGATTTATACAAAATATCCAAAATAACTTTATTTAAAAACCTAGAACTAAGTTTTAATTGGTAGTTCAAATTCTATTTAGAATTTGGTCCTACCTATTAAAGCAAAGTTGTAGAGTTTTTAGTTTGGCATCACTTTGCTTTTGGGTGAAAATGGTGAAAAGGGTTTGAAAATGGTCAAAATGCTTTTGGAAGAGGATTTAAGAAAAGAAAATTTAAAAAAAAATGGAAAAGGGAAAAGGGGGCGCTAGCAGGCCGCGGCCTCGCTTCTGGCCCACTGGCCGAAGCCGGCTCGGCCCGCCCGCGCTCTCCCCTCCCCCTTCCCCGCGCTCGCGCCCGCGTCCGCGCGCGGACGGCCTCGCCGCGACGCCGTGGCGCGCCGGCAGGACTCGGCCGCCGCGTGGCGGGCATGCGGCAGCGAGGACGCGCCCCGGTCGGCCACCAAAGCGCCCCGGTCGCGCTCGCCTCCGCCCCCGCTCCCATTTGCGCCCCTCAGCTCTCTCTCTCTCGCTCTCTCGCCCTCGCCCCGCACGCGCAGAGCGCCGCCGTCGCCATTGGAGCCCGAGCTCCGCCTCGGCTGTTCCTCCTCCGTGCGTGCGCCATTCTTCAATTAGTTCTTCCCCGAGCTTCGCCTTCGCTCCGCCGTTGCGAAACGCTCATCTGAGCGCTCGGTAAGGCACGGTGAGCCCCGCTCGCCCTCGCTTTCTTCTCCGGCGAGAGCTCCGCCGCCGCACGCGTGGTCCGCGCGTCTCCATGCCTTCCGGTGCTGCGTAGTTGGCGCATCGTGTTCGCCTTGGCACCGCGATGCTCGCAAGCCCCTCCAGCCACGCTCTACCGAGCCGGCGTCCCGTACCGACGACGAGCAGCGCCGCCGCTCCGCCATGGCCGGTGGCGAGCCTGCTCCGGTCCGTTTTAGGCCGTGCAAATGGGTGCCCTAGGTCCGCTGTGAGCCGTAGAGCGTGTAGAGCCGCTTGATTCGCCGAAAGGGGTCGCCGACGGTGAGCTCCGGCTCGCCCGAGCTCCTCCCCCTCTGCGCTCTGACCAGCGGGCCCTGCTGGCAGGCGGGTCCGCTCGTCAGCGGCCGCGGGTGCACTGCACCGGGTGCACCTAGCAGGTCTCGGGGTGGAATTGATTTGTTTTTAGAAACATAATTTCCAGGAAATGATTTAAATGTTCAAAAATCCATATCTTGATGAATATAGCTCCAAAAATGGTGAAATAAATTTTGGTGTGTTCCTTATTTCTAGATCTATATCCTAGTATGATTGCATGTCATGTTGGAGCAACTTTTCTATGTGAATATATTTTATCCATGATTTTGTTAAACTTGGAAAATGCATAGTAAATGAAATATGGCTCAGAAAAATGTAAAATTTGTTTTGCTGGCTCTGCATGTGTGTTTAATCACTGAGAAAATATTGTTACATATTATTTGGTGTATCAATGAATTTATGGTAATTTAAATGCTTGCATGGCAGTACTTTATGATTTTTAATAATTAATTGGGTCATGCAATAAATCTGGAAAATTTTGTGGGTGTTTCTTATGATATTAGACAAATTGTAAAAATATGAAATCTGTTGTTTGACACTTATACCACAGTAGGGTGATTATACTTACTTTATTACTTAATCTTGTGATTTTTGTGGCTCAAAATAAGTAACCAAAAATCATGAAAAATTTTCAGTAAACTTTATGCTTAGCTGGAAGTCTCCTGTAATTTTTGTGGAATTTATTGATGAACAGGATTGCATGTGATTTTTAATGGGCTTAGAAATGAATAAAGAAAATTTTGAATGGTTGTGTATGTGGGTTGAATGGACTAAGTTGGGTTTGGTGTATCTTTGAAGCATCATGTAGGTTGCTGATGTCATTTGAAAAATAATTATAGAAGAGAATGTAACAGATGTTTGATTCAACTGTTTATTCTTGGATGATGTTGACTACCTTGTAATAAGCATGACCAAGTGCATTACCTATGCATCATAACATGACTCCTTTGGTACTCTCTCATATAGGCATCCACTCGGGCATCTCGCACTCCACTCATGAGCATATATGCATCATACAGGCTCGCAGGAGAACGAGGTGGGAACCGAGGAACCCGAGGAGCTTCAGGAGCAGGAACCTCCGGAAGCACAAGAACCCGGAGAGGAACTGCAGGAGTGTCCGGATCACCGACCCAGCACGTTTGAGAAAGGCAAGCCCCGGAGCATTCTAAGTCTTCCTATTCTCGCTAACTTATATAAAGTGCTATACTTATTCTACTGTATTGCATATTAAGTGATAGGAGTTGCCTGATACCGTTGCTGCATATGTACTCCTTGTTATCCCTACTCGTTATCTACCTTGTCCTATGTAGATAGACGCGGAGTCTATGCTTAGCTTGCTTAGTCCGGTAGAAGTCGGGTGATGTCCTGTCACCTGCGAGATATAGGTGGATACCTGCTTGATTAAGCAGTGGTTGCTTGGGGAAAGAAATAACCGAGTGTGGAATGTAATTGGAGACCGGGCAGGGTCTTATGGTGGGTTGCCCATAGTGCCCCTGCCCGTGTCGATTAAGGACCGATCGTTGACGGCCCTCTTGTCATGTTGAACGCATGCGCCACACTTAGCTGGAAGGATAAGTCGTTCCGACCGCGAAGCCTGAACACTATCCGGGCCGGGAATCGAGCCGCCATGCGCTGTATTGGTGGTGGTTGAGGAGAACGACGAGGGCGCGGCGCGCAACCTTGGTATACCTTGGATACCTCGGTCGCCGGAACGGTCCTCGGGTACTGGCGGTGCCTGCCGAACCCGCGAATTGGTCCTGGATAGTGTAATACGGTGATCTGTAGCTCACTTGATCAGTGAGTGTGGTTTGTGTGGGGAATACCTCGCCAGCTGGTTAGAAATCGATTCGAATCGCCATCGCTCCTGGATAGTGAGCACTTGACATGAGCCCTGTCCTCGTAGTAAGGACTAGGGAACACTTGGGTTATAATGAAACGGGTTTATGACTGCTGTGATGAGGTACTATCATAGTCTCATACTTGCTAGTAATAGCACAGGAGCAAACCTAGATAATAGATAATGATACTTTCAACTTGAGCAGATTAAAAGAAGAAAAGATTTATGTAGGTTCGGGTAATAAAACCTTGCGGTCTTTGCAAAATGGTTGTCAGCTACCCCACTAAATAGCCTTCATGATCCTTGATGAGTCTTTGTTTTAAGTTTATGACGGGTAAGTCTAGCTGAGTACCTTCTCGTACTCAGGGTTCTATTCCCATGTTGTTTTGCAGATGGTCAAATGTACTATGGTTATTGCATCCTCTGTCTGTACCCAGCTATGGGTGATGACTAGACCAAGGGCGATGGTCACTCCGTCTCTTCTTTTGCTTTTGTGGGAATGACCGAACTATGGCACTGTATCAGACTTATCGTGTGTGTTGTAATTTCAAACTATGAAACTTCCGCTACTTGAAGAACTTGGTTTGTAATAACTTTAAGCACTCCGATGTATTTTATGAATGTTGTAATTTGGATGTGCTTGTGGATGGCGACCGCTAAACTTATTACGATCTTGGCTGTATATGTGATGTGTGGTTTGAAATCCTTCGAGATTTCACGGACTACCGGGATTATATGGGCTTAAGCGTGATAGTTTGACTATGCGAATGGTCACTATTAGGCTTAATCTCTTATAATTTGGTCGGTTATGTTACCGCTGGCATCGGAGCAAGGTTTAGCGAGTTACTGTTCATAAGTACGTTTTAAATAAAAATCTAAACCGGTTTAGTAAAAGATTTTATTAATTAATTAATAATGATCAAGGTGTTAAACTAAGTTTTGTAAAAAAAAAATTATCTAGTGTGCCATGGTCATATCCTTTATGCCCAGTTAAGGACTCTAAGGTGGCTAGCTAAGTACTGACTTGGGGGTTAATGCATCATATTTTTGTTTCGTCGCTCATACGGCGTGCAATAGTATGAGTGCCATTCATTTGAGTGGTAATGTATGGATCAATTCTTCCTCTACGCCATGGTAAGTGGGAGTTGTGAGAGCATGATCGGATACACTGCCGGTCTAGGGAAGCGTTGTCAGGTGCTGTGTCATGCACACATGTTGGTGTGTCTTGGGAACAGTACCGCATGCTGGGAATTCCGTCCTGAGAGGCGATGCCGTCATTAGGGCGATGATGTGGGTAGTGACACGTCACATGCATGGACGGGTGTCTGTGTATGTGAAGTGTATAGTTTTAAATTTTGTTATGCACGACCATACTATGGGTGGGCTGAAATGAGTTTTCTGCAGGTACCCTAACCACGTTCTCGCTTAGAACGCTAGTTACGTTATGGGAGAACGTTGTGTGCCACTGCATATACCGCTTAGTGTTAACTTTTGTTTCTAAGTTTGTGAGATCGTAAGTTCGTGCATGCATCATGTTCATTTCATATCATTGCTTACTTTCCCCCTTAATTTAATCTATCCCAATTCTAAATAAAATAATTAAAGGTAATCCTCACTCTTACCCACGGTATTCCATTTGCAGCAGATGGCACGCACTAGGCTCACAGCTCGCAAGTCCACTGGTGGGCGGGCCCCTCGCCGTCCGTTGGCAGCTAGGAGCTCGCGACATAAGAGCAAGTTCCTAGAGGAGTTTGGGATGCCCACTTTGCTTTGGAGGGTGCTCAGTTCGATGGGGTATCCCGAAGGAAGGGAGCCTCGCTACTATTGGGATAAGGAGCCGCTTGGTGACGAGACCCTGGTGGGGATTGAGGCAGTTGTCCCTACCAGTGGAGGAGACCCTGCTTGGGGCTGCTGGGTGTACGAGTCCCGAGGTGTCACGCCTTTCCACGGTGCCAGCAGGGCAGCTTTCGCAGTTTTGAGGGACCTCATGGAGAGGTTTCCACAGGAGCTGGCCCACGCCTTCGCTGGGGTGTTTCCCCGGGGTGACCCTTACACTTCGGTGTGGGATCAGTCCGAGGTGAATGCTCTAGAGAGGAGTGCGGATGAGGACCAACACAGTGGCAGTGCAGTTATGAGTGCCATGTACGCGTCGATGAAGACCTATGGAGGCCTGGAGCGTTGTTTGGGTCGCTTGTCCGGGTCTCTTCTCACCGTCCAGGATGAGAAGCGTCAGTTGCAGCGTGAGTTTGACTCTGAGGTTGAGAGGCTACAGGCAGAGTTGGCTCGTGTGACCAGAGAGAGAGACCAGGCAGTCCAGAAGAACAGTGAGCTGAGTCAGGACCTGCTTGCAGTACGGGAGCAGAAGGACAGGGTGACTACTGCTCACAGGAACTGCGAGCACATGCTAGTCCATGTGCTTGGACAGAGGAATGAAGCCTGGCACGAGGAGGACACTTTGAGGGCCCGACAGCTAGAGCTAGAGCAGCAGCTAGCTAATGCCGATGAGTACAATGAGAACTTGCATGAGGAGATCCACCAGCTGCATAACCAGCTCCACCCTCACCACCTGCCTGGAGCAGCGGAGCTAGACTCTGAGGACGAGATGGACGCGGATCCCGAGATAGGAGTAGCTGCTAGTGGTGACGAGGATGAGGATGGCTCTGGCATGGACAGTGACCACAGCGAGTAGATGCTAGGGCTCTAGAGCTAGTCTTCCCTCTTTTGTGATGTATGTTGCGTGGCATGTCATGTACTTTTGGATCTGGGCTGTGTAAGACTTTATGAGTTGATGCTGAAAGTCCAGTGTATGTATGCTGGCAAGTTGGATGTATGCGAACCTTGTTGCGTGAATGTTAAGTAATCTGTTAGTGATGTTGTGCGTGGATAATGAGTTGTTGTGCCTTTGTTTATTGTGTGAATTTATTCCTTCAGTAAATTCAGTATGGCACGATTTTACACATTTTCTACCGATTGATGGCAACTCCTAACGATTGCTTATCATTGGCATCGCAGATGGTACAAACACGGGGCGGGGGTAGCAGCAATCCGGGCCTTGGAACAGGTACATCCGGAGGTGGGGCTCAACGGATTGAGGACAGAGCACCAACACCGCCACCCCCACCACCGCCTCCCCCGTACACCGCGGATGTGTTTTTCGCGCAGTTTCTGGGAAGCCAACGCAACATGGAACAGATCGAGCGCAACATGGAAGAAGCTTTGCGCAACATAGCTGACAACACCCGTCGTGGAGATAATCAGGGTGGCCGGGAGGTCAACCAGTACAGTTCGTTCAAGGACTTCATGGATACCAAGCCACCAATCTTTAAGGAGGCCTTGGAACCGCTCGAAGCAGATGAGTGGATCAACACCATGGAGCAGATGTTTCGTCTTCTCCGAATGACAGAAGAACTCAAGGCTGAGTATGCGGCACATCAGTTGCAAGGACCCGCTGGGATTTGGTGGTCCCATCACCGCACCACCTACCCAGAGGGGACACCAATCACCTGGAACCGCTTCACCACCGCTTTCCGGGAAAATTACATTCCTCCTGGTGTGGTTGAAATGAAGGTTGGGGAGTTCATGAGGCTGTCCCAGGGGACGAAATCTGTGAAAGAGTATCTACATGCCTTCAATAATCTCGCTCGATATGCCCCTGAGTTTGTAAACACGGAGGCCAAGAAGATTGCCAGTTTCCAGAGAGGCTTGAATCCAAAGATGCTGAAAACCATGGGTACAGGGGCCAGGGCTACCTTCAATGCTTACATCAGTGACTGTCTCACCCAGGAGAATAACAACAACAACTACAGTGCATCCAAGTCACGTAAAAGGGCTTTTGAAGCTGGATCATCCCAGTCCAGGGCACGAGTGACAGGGCGACAGCAGTATCGTCCCCCTGCCCCAGGTGCTAGGTTCCGACCACCGCAGAGAAGGAACACCGGACATCCAACACAGCAGAAGCCGTACAAGGTGGCGATAGCTCCTGCCAAGCCAAAGGCAATTCAAGCTGCAGCACCTGCCGCCAACAATGCGCCCAAGGGTCCATGTTATAACTGCCACAAGATGGGGCACTTTGCTAAGGAATGTCCCTACCCCAAGAGGCAGCAGCCAACATATCCAGCTCGTGTGCATCATACCTCGATTGAGGAAATCCCGGAAGGAGAACCGGTAACAGCTGGTATGTTTTCTGTCAACCAACATCTTGCAGTTGTTTTGTTTGATTCTGGATCGTCGCATTCTTTCATGAGTCAAGCATTTGCACAAAAGCATAGTCAACCAGTTACAGATCTGGGCTATGGCTACCGCATCAGCTCAGCAGGGGCAGATGCGTTGACCAATAAAGTGGTCCGAGGGGCAACCCTGGATGTAAGTGGCCGAGTTTTTCGGGTAAATCTAGTGGTCATGCCTGGGTTAGTTTTGGATGTTATCATGGGCATGAACTGGATGAGAGAATGGGATGCGGTCATAGATACTGGAAAGAGGATGTTATCTCTCAGAGAACCACAGGGCAGTAACTCTTTTCAAGTACCTCTGCCCCGTCGTCTTGACTTTGCTAGCATCTCCTGTGCTACGCACGTGGTCCCTTTACCACAGATCCCAGTAGCCTGTGAGTTCCCCGATGTGTTTCCCGAGGAGTTACCAGGACTTCCCCCAGATAGGGAGGTAGAGTTTGTAATCGAGTTGATACCAGGTACAGCACCAATATCTAGAAGGCCGTACCGGATGCCACCAAACGAACTCGCAGAATTGAAGAAACAACTGAAGGAGTTACTAGAAAAAGGGTTCATCCGGCCCAGCTCGTCGGAATGGGGTTGTCCAGCGTTGTTTGTGAAAAAGAAGGATCAGTCGTTGCGCATGTGCGTGGACTATCGTCCACTCAATGCAGTGACAATCAAAAATAAGTATCCCTTGCCAAGGATTGACATCCTGTTTGATCAGTTATCCAAGGCAAGAGTGTTCTCTAAGATAGATTTGAGATCTGGGTATCACCAAATCAAGATTCGTCCGCAAGATATCCCGAAGACTGCTTTTTCCACCAGATATGGGTTGTACGAGTATCTTGTCATGTCCTTTGGGTTGACAAATGCTCCTGCATACTTTATGTATCTGATGAATTCAGTCTTTATGCCAGAATTGGATAAGTTTGTTGTGGTGTTTATCGATGATATTCTGGTATATTCAGAAAATGAGCAAGATCACGCCGAGCATCTGAGAATCGTGCTGACACGGTTACGAGAGCATCAGTTATATGCCAAGTTCAGCAAGTGTGAGTTCTGGTTAAAGAAAGTTCCTTTCCTCGGGCACATTCTGTCTGAAGAAGGAATTGCTGTGGATCCATCAAAAGTGCAGGAAGTCATGGACTGGAAGGCACCAACTTCGGTCTCGGAAGTTAGAAGTTTTCTTGGTCTGGCCGGGTATTATCGTCGTTTCATACCTGACTTCTCCAAGATTGCTAAGCCAATGACAAGTTTGCTACAAAAGGATCATAAGTTCATCTGGACGGAGGGGTGTGAGTTAGCCTTCCGCACCTTGCGAAAATTGCTAACCACTGCTCCCGTTCTGGCACAACCTAATATAGAGAAGCCTTTTGATGTGTTTTGTGACGCATCGAAGAGTGGCCTGGGGTGTGTGTTGATGCAAGATGGCAGGGTGATAGCTTATGCTTCCCGACAGTTGAGAAAGCATGAAGTCAACTATCCAACGCACGACCTTGAGTTAGCAGCAGTGGTACATGCTTTGAAGATCTGGAGACATTATCTGCTAGGAAATAAGTGTCACATTTACACCGATCACAAGAGTTTGAAGTACATCTTCACTCAGTCCGAGCTGAATATGAGGCAACGATGGTGGTTAGAGCTAATCAAGGACTATGACCTGGAAGTTCACTATCATTCAGGCAAGGCTAATGTAGTAGCAGATGCTCTAAGTCGTAAACCACACTGTCAAGTGGTCCAACCGTTGTTTGAAGATGGGTTCAATCTTATGCATCCTGAGGTCTTATGTCATATACAACTCAGTTGTTCACTCGAGAGTCAAGTCATTGAAGGTCAGAAAACAGACAAGGGTATTTTCCACATCAAAGAGAAGATCAAAGATGACCCAAAGACTCAGTTTCGGGTTGATGAGAAGGGGGTACTGTGGTTTCAACAGCGGTTAGTGGTCCCGAAAGATCGGGAGTTGAAGAATCGCATCATGGATGAAGCCCATCTCTCTAAGCTTTCTATTCATCCTGGCAGCAGCAAAATGTATCAAGATCTAAGGCCCCACTTTTGGTGGACCAAGATGAAGAAAGAAATAGCAGCTTATGTGGCCCGTTGTGACACGTGTTGCAGAGTTAAGGCCATCCATATGAAACCTGCAGGTCTGTTGCAACCGTTATCAGTTCCGGAGTGGAAATGGGAAGAGGTCAGTATGGACTTTATCACGGGTTTACCAACCACAAGGAAGGGGAATGACTCGATTTGGGTAACCATAGATCGATTGACCAAATCGGCCCATTTCATCCCTGTGAGGACTCGTTACCGACCTCCTGAGTATGCCGATATATATATGGCTGAGATCGTCAAATTGCATGGTATTCCCAAAACTATCATATCGGATAGAGGACCGCAGTTCACTGCTCACTTCTGGGAGCGCATGCATAAGAGCTTGGGGACCAGTCTGATAAGAAGCACGGCGTATCATCCCTAGACTTCAGGTCAAACCGAGAGGCTAAATCAAGTGTTAGAAGATATGCTGAGAGCCTGTGTGCTATCATCCAAGGGATCATGGGAATCGTGGTTACCTTTGGCTGAATTCTCCTACAATAATAGTTATCAAGAGAGCATCAAGATGGCCCCGTTTGAAGCTTTGTATGGTCGAAGATGTCGAACTCCGTTAAACTGGGTTGAACCTGGTGAAAGAAGATACTATGGTATCGACTTTGTGAATGATGCCGAGAAAAAGGTGCAGATTATACAGCAACATATGCAAGCAGCGCAATCACGACAGAAGAGTTATGCTGGTAAGAGAAGAAGGCCACTTGAATTCAACATAGGTGACTATGTGTACCTCAAGGTTACGCCAATGAAGAAAGTTCAACGTTTCCGAGTTCGAAGCAAGCTTGCACCCAGATATGTGGGACCGTACCAAGTGCTAGAGAGGAAAGGCCCAGTGGCCTATAAGATTCAGTTACCTGAAGAGATGAGCTCGATCTTTCCGGTCTTCCATGTGTCGCAACTACGGAAATGTTTGAAAGTGCCTGAGCAAAGAATTGAACCCCGAGGGATCAAAATAAAAGCAGACTTAGAGTATAAAGAGCAGCCAGTGGGAATCGTGGATACCAAGGAGCGAGTAACCCGAAACAGAATTGTCAAAACATATAAGGTGGTGTGGAGTCATCATGACGATAGGGATGCCACTTGGGAAAAAGAGGATTACTTAAAAACAGTTTACCCAAAGTTTCATAAGAAATGGTTAGTAACCCAAAATCTCGGGACGAGATTTCCCTAAGGAGGGAAGGGCTGTAACACCCTAGGTGTTAAGCATGCACTTAGTCTTACCAAAGTCATGCATAAGCATTCCCATCAAGCATAAGCATCATGAGCATGACACTCTTTTAAAAGTATGATTTTATGTGCATCATCTCATGTGTTCTAAATATGTTAAAAATATGATGCTTGCTTCTAAAATTGTGAAAAATTCAAATTAGGTTGATTTATGTGTGAGAAGAATTTAGAATATTTTTGTGCAATTTTTCGAGCTATGGAATTTGAGAAATGGGATTTATACAAAATATCCAAAATAACTTTATTTAAAAACCTAGAACTAAGTTTTAATTGGTAGTTCAAATTCTATTTAGAATTTGGTCCTACCTATTAAAGCAAAGTTGTAGAGTTTTTAGTTTGCCATCACTTTGCTTTTGGGTGAAAATGGTGAAAAGGGTTTGAAAATGGTCAAAATGCTTTTGGAAGAGGATTTAAGAAAAGAAAATTTAAAAAAAAATGGAAAAGGGAAAAGGGGGCGCTAGCAGGCCGCGGCCTCGCTTCTGGCCCACTGGCCGAAGCCGGCTCGGCCCGCCCGCGCTCTCCCCTCCCCCTTCCCCGCGCTCGCGCCCGCGTCCGCGCGCGGACGGCCTCGCCGCGACGCCGTGGCGCGCCGGCAGGACTCGGCCGCCGCGTGGCGGGCATGCGGCAGCGAGGACGCGCCCCGGTCGGCCACCAAAGCGCCCCGGTCGCGCTCGCCTCCGCCCCTGCTCCCATTTGCGCCCCTCAGCTCTCTCTCTCTCACGCTCTCTCGCCCTCGCCCCGCACGCGCAGAGCGCCGCCGTCGCCATTGGAGCCCGAGCTCCGCCTCGGCTGTTCCTCCTCCGTGCGTGCGCCATTCTTCAATTAGTTCTTCCCCGAGCTTCGCCTTCGCTCCGCCGTTGCGAAACGCTCATCTGAGCGCTCGGTAAGGCACGGTGAGCCCCGCTCCCCCTCGCTTTCTTCTCCGGCGAGAGCTCCGCCGCCGCACGCGTGGTCCGCGCGTCTCCATGCCTTCCGGTGCTGCGTAGTTGGCGCATCGTGTTCGCCTTGGCACCGCGATGCTCGCAAGCCCCTCCAGCCACGCTCTACCGAGCCGGCGTCCCGTACCGACGACGAGCAGCGCCGCCGCTCCGCCATGGCCGGTGGCGAGCCTGCTCCGGTCCGTTTTAGGCCGCGCAAATGGGTGCCCTAGGTCCGCCGTGAGCCGTAGAGCGTGTAGAGCCGCTTGATTCGCCGAAAGGGGTCGCCGACGGTGAGCTCCGGCTCGCCGGAGCTCCTCCCCCTCTGCGCTCTGACCAGCGGGCCCTGCTGGCAGGCGGGTCCGCTCGTCAGCGGCCGCGGGTGCACTGCACCGGGTGCACCTAGCGGGTCTCGGGGTGGAATTGATTTGTTTTCAGAAAAATAATTTCCAGGAAATGATTTAAATGTTCAAAAATCCATATCTTGATGAATATAGCTCCAAAAATGGTGAAATAAATTTTGGTGTGTTCCTTATTTCCAGATCTATATGCTAGTATGATTGCATGTCATGTTGGAGCAACTTTTCTGTGTGAATATATTTTATCCATGATTTTGTTAAACTTGGAAAATGCATAGTAAATGAAATATGGCTCAGAAAAATGTAAAATTTGTTTTGCTGGCTCTGCATGTGTGTTTAATCACTGAGAAAATATTGTTACATATTATTTGGTGTATAAATGAATTTATGGTAATTTAAATGCTTGCATGGCAGTACTTTATGATTTTTAATAATTAATTGGGTCATGCAATAAATCTGGAAAATTTTGTGGGTGTTTCTTATGATATTAGACAAATTGTAAAAATATGAAATCTGTTGTTTGACACTTATACCACAGTAGGGTGATTATACTTACTTTATTACTTAATCTTGTGATTTTTGTGGCTCAAAATAAGTAACCAAAAATCATGAAAAATTTTCAGTAAACTTTATGCTTAGCTGGAAGTCTCCTGTAATTTTTGTGGAATTTATTGATGAACAGGATTGCATGTGATTTTTAATGGGCTTAGAAATGAATAAAGAAAATTTTGAATGGTTGTGTATGTGGGTTGAATGGACTAAGTTGGGTTTGGTGTATCTTTGAAGCATCATGTAGGTTGCTGATGTCATTTGAAAAATAATTATAGAAGAGAATGTAACAGATGTTTGATTCAATTGTTTATTCTTGGATGATGTTGACTACCTTGTAATAAGCATGACCAAGTGCATTACCTATGCATCATAACATGACTCCTTTGGTACTCTCTCATATAAGCATCCACTCGGGCATCTCGCACTCCACTCATGAGCATAAATGCATCATACAGGCTCGCAGGAGAACGAGGTGGGAACCGAGGAACCCGAGGAGCTTCAGGAGCAGGAACCTCCGGAAGCACAAGAACCCGGAGAGGAACTGCAGGAGTGTCCGGATCACCGACCCAGCACGTTTGAGAAAGGCAAGCCCCGGAGCATTCTAAGTCTCCCTATTCTCGCTAACTTATATAAAGTGCTATACTTATTCTACTGTATTGCATATTAAGTGATAGGAGTTGCCTGATACCGTTGCTGCATATGTACTCCTTGTTATCCCTACTCGTTATCTACCTTGTCCTATGTAGATAGGCGCGGAGTCTATGCTTAGCTTGCTTAGTCCGGTAGAAGTCGGGTTATGTCCTGTCACCTGCGAGATATAGGTGGATACCTGCTTGATTAAGCAGTGGTTGCTTGGGGAAAGAAATAACCGAGTGTGGAATGTAATTGGAGACCGGGCAGGGTCTTATGGTGGGTTGCCCATAGTGCCCCTGCCCGTGTCGATTAAGGACCGATCGTTGACGGCCCTCTTGTCATGTTGAACGCATGCCCCACACTTAGCTGGAAGGATAAGTCGTTCCGACCGCGAAGCCTGAACACTATCCGGGCCGGGAATCGAGCCGCCATGCGCTGTATTGGTGGTGGTTGAGGAGAACGACGAGGGCGCGGCGCGCAACCTTGGTATACCTTGGATACCTCGGTCGCCGGAACGGTCCTCGGGTACTGGCGGTGCCTGCCGAACCCGAGAATTGGTCCTGGATAGTGTAATACGGTGATCTGTAGCTCACTTGATCAGTGAGTGTGGTTTGTGTGGGGAATACCTCGCCAGCTGGTTAGAAATCGATTCGAATCGCCATCGCTCCTGGATAGTGAGCACTTGACATGAGCCCTGTCCTCGTAGTAAGGACTAGGGAACACTTGGGTTATAATGAAACGGGTTTATGACTGTTGTGATGAGGTACTATCATAGTCTCATACTTGCTTGTAATAGCACAGGAGCAAACCTAGATAATAGATAATGATACTTTCAACTTGAGCAGATTAAAAGAAGAAAAGATTTATGTAGGTTCGGGTAATAAAACCTTGTGGTCTTTGCAAAATGGTTGTCAGCTACCCCACTAAATAGCCTTCATGATCCTTGATGAGTCTTTGTTTTAAGTTTATGACGGGTAAGTCTAGCTGAGTACCTTCTCGTACTCAGGGTTCTATTCCCATGTTGTTTTGCAGATGGTCAAATGTACTATGGTTATTGCATCCTCTGTCTGTACCCAGCTATGGGTGATGACTAGACCAAGGGCGATGGTCACTCCGTCTCTTCTTTTGCTTTTGTGGGAATGACCGAACTATGGCACTGTATCAGACTTATCGTGTGTGTTGTAATTTCAAACTATGAAACTTCCGCTACTTGAAGAACTTGGTTTGTAATAACTTTAAGCACTCCGATGTATTTTATGAATGTTGTAATTTGGATGTGCTTGTGGATGGCGACCGCTAAACTTATTACGATCTTGGCTGTATATGTGATGTGTGGTTTGAAATCCTTCGAGATTTCACGGACTACCGGGATTATATGGGCTTAAGCGTGATAGTTCGACTATGCGAATGGTCACTATTAGGCTTAATCTCTTATAATTTGGTCGGTTCTGTTACAGATTCCCTGTCATCTGCTAGATATAGGTGGACACCTGTTTGATTAGCGGTAATTGCTATGGGGAAAGGTAACCAAGTGTGGAAAGGAATTTGAGACCGGGCAGGGTCTTATGGTGGGGTTGACCGTAGTGCCCCTGCCTGTGTCGATTGAGGACCGATCGTTGACGGCCCTCTTGTCATGTTGAACGCATGCCCCACACTTAGCTGGAAGGATAAGTCGTTCCGACCGCGAAGCCTGAACACTATCCGGGCCAGGAGTCGAGCCGCCATGCGCTGTATTGATGATGGTTGAGGAGAACAACGAGGGCGCGGCGCGTAACCTTGGTATACCTTGGATACCTCGGTCACCGGAACGGTCCTCGGGTACTGGCGGTGCCTGCTGAACCCGCCGATTTGGTCCTGGATAGTGTAATACGGTGATCTGTAGCTCACTTGATCAGTGAGTGTGGTTTGTGTGGCGAATAACTCGCCAGCTAGTTAGAAATCGATTCGAATCGCCATCGCTCCTGGATAGTGAGCACTTGACATGAGCTTCGTCCTCGTAGTAAGGACTATGGAACACTTGGGTTATGGTGATAAATGATTTACGAATGCTATGATGAGGTACCATCATGTTACCACACTTGTTTGAATTAGTACAGGCACAAATCTAGATGATAGGTATTAATACTTAACCTGAGCTAATAAAATGAAAGAGGAGTACTGCTAGGAGATACTGCTAGTTGAGTAAGTGCTTTTTCGCAATAAGTCTCAGCTACCCCACTATATAGCCTTCATGATCCTTGAAGAGTCTTATATTTTGGTTTATGACGGGTAAGTCTAGTTGAGTACATCCTCGTACTCAGGGTTCCATTCCCATGTTGTTTTGTAGATGGTCAGATGTATTATGGTTATTGCATCCTCTGCTTGTACCAAGCAATGGGTGATGTCTAGACCAAGGGCGATGGTCACTCTACCTTCTCTTTTGCTTTTGTGGGAATGAACAGCTATGGCAATGTATCAGACTAAATGTGTATGTGTGTGTTACTTTCAAACTATGAAGATTCCGTTACTTGAGAACTTGGTTTGTAATAACTTTAAGTAACTCCGATGTATTTGATGAATGACGCGAACTGGACGTAATTGTGAATGGTGACCGCTGAACTTATTACGATCTTGGCTGTACGTACGATTTGTGGTTCAAAATCCTTCGTGATTTCACAGACTACCGGGATTATATGGGCTTAAGCTCGATGGTTTGACTGTGCAGATGGTCACTATTAGGCATAATCTCTTATAATTTGGGCGGTTCTATTATAGGAGGCGTGAACTTGTGACAACCCTTGTTGCTTTGCCTGAGCCTCAGCACTAAGTCACCGACTTGAAAGGCTCGGCCTCGGACTCGTCGAGCATGGTAACGTCGGAGGGCCTGCTAGTACTTGGCGGAATTTAGGAGGGCTACATCTCTAGCTTCATCCAGCTGGTCCAGCACGTCTTGCAGCTATTTTCATCGTAGGCTTATACCCTTGGAGACCCGTATTCTAGGTCCGTGGGGAGGATGGCTTCGGACCCATAGACCATAAAGAATGGGGTGAAGCCTGTGGCTCTGCTTCGGGAAGTCCTTAGACTCTAGACCACGGCCGGTAGCTCTTTGGGCCACCTCTTTCCGAACTTGTCCAACTGGTTGAAGATCCTGGGCTTCAGACCTTAGAGGATCATGCCGTTGGCTCGTTCTACCTAGCCATTGGTCTTTGGATGAGCCACTGCTGCCCAGTCCACACGTATGTGGTGCCAGTCGCAGAACTCCAGGAATTTTTGTCCGGTGAACTGTGTGCCATTGTCAGTGATTATGGAGTTGGGCACTCCAAATTGATGGATGATATCCGTGAAGAACAACATTGCTTGTTCGACCTTGATCCTTGTGATGGGTCGGACCTCAATCGACTTGGAGAATTTGTAGATTGCGACAAGCAAGTGGGTGAAGCCCTCGGGCGCCTTTTGCAGAGGCCCGACAAGGTCGAGGCCCCAAACAGCAAAGGGCCAAGTGATGGGGATCATTTGCATTGCTTGAGCAGGGAGGTGAATCTGCCGAGCATAAAACTGACACCCCTCACAGGTTTGCACTATCTGTGTGGCATCAGCCATGGCGGTGGGCCTATAGAAGCCTTGTTGGAAGGCGTTTCCCACTAGCATCTGAGGCGCAGCATGGTGGCCACAAGCCCCTGAGTGTATGTCCTCAAGAAATTTGATTCCTTCCTGATGGGTGATGCAGCGCATAAGAATGCCTGAGGGGCTATGCTTGTACATCTCTCCGTCAAGAAGGACGGATGTCTTTGCGCGACGAGCCACACGCCGTGCCTCCGCTTGATCTGGAGGCAAGGTGCTGTCGACAAGGCATTGCAGCAGTGGGTAATACCAGTCTGGCAAGTCGTCAAGTGCGAGAGCTTCGGACACAATGTCCATGGCTTCCGGTTCAGTAGCCGTGGGGGGCTCGGGATCGAGACCTGGATCGACCAGGGGTTGATCCGAGCCCCTATCGTCTTTGTAGTCGACAGAAGGCTTGTAGAGGTCACTGACGAAGACATCCGTGGGGACTATGGCCCGCTCGGATGCCATTTTGGCTAGCGCGTCGGCGGCTTCATTGTATTTTCTTAACACGTGGTTACGCTCGAGACCGTCGAACCTTTCTTCTAGGCGTCGGACCGCCTTGCAATACGCGTCCATCTTGAGATCATGGCAAGTGGACTCTTTCATGACTTGGTCGATGATGAGCCTAGAGTCACCTCGGACATCGAGTCACTTGATCCCAAGCTCTATCGCGATGTGGAGACCATTAACAAGGACCTCATACTCCGCCGCATTGTTTGAGGCGGAGAAGTGGAGCCAGATTGCGTATCGCATCCTTACCGTGAGGGTTGAGATGAAGACGAGGCCTGCGCCGGCCCCAGTTTTCATCAGAGACCCGTCGAAGTACAAGGTCCAGCATTCGGATTGGATCTGTGGTGGAGGGAGTTGGGTTCCCGTCCACTCAGCTACAAAATCCGCTAAAACTTGGGATTTTATAGCTTTCCGAGGATCATAGGTGATCCCATCACCCTTGAGCTCTATATCCCATTTAGCGATTCTGCCATTAGCTTCTCGGTTTTGAATCACCTCACCCAGAGGGAAAGACGATACTACCGAGACTGGATGAGACTCAAAATAATGGCAGAGCTTGCGTCGGGCTAAGACTACTGTGTAGAGTAGTTTTTGGATTTGGGGTATTAGGTCTTCGTGTCAGATATTACCTCGCTAATGAAGTACACCGGCCTTTGGACTGCTAGGGTGTGCCCTTCTTCCTTCCTTCCAACCACGATAGCTGCGCTGGTCACCTTATCGGTAGCTGCAACGTAGAGGAGCAATGGTTCCCCCTCGGCGGGGGTACCAAGATGGGAGG
Organism: Sorghum bicolor; assembly: GCF_000003195.3. NCBI lineage: Eukaryota > Viridiplantae > Streptophyta > Magnoliopsida > Poales > Poaceae > Sorghum > Sorghum bicolor. The sequence goes on from NC_012879.2 coordinate 37,540,419, forward strand.
ATTGGTAAGCAAAGCTTTGAGTTTGTCAAGGGCTTCCTAGGCCTCGGGGGTCTAGGAAAATGCTCAGATTTTCTAAGTAACCTATATAGAGGTGTTGACACCATTTTTGGACACGTACCCAGGATCGGTAGAGTGTAGATTGGCAAGATAGGGCAACAGTAACTGGTATGCAGGAGAGTTGCCGATGAGGGTGATTGCCAATGAAGGGACCGCTGAATGTGACTAAGTCCGTGGGTGGTGATGTGTTCATGCCGATGGTCAGCGTTAGCCTTTGCCGATGGCTGTGACGAGGAGTCTGCCGATGATTCAGAAGGAGAACCGGAAGGTTGCCGATTGGTCTATGGTGGTGTCCCAGTTTGTCATAGGAGGATAGTTTTGCGTTTTCCTTAGTTATTTAAGTCATTTTTTATACAGATTCTGTTTAATTTGGAATTCGAGTCCTAGTCGTGTGTGATTGTGGCTCTTTGAGCAGGGTATAAATGTAGACCCTGGGGCCTTGTAATGAAGAATCTATCAATCAATCAAACACAAGCTTTTACTCATATTCCAGCATCTACTTTTTCGGCAACTTCGTCATATTTTTTCTATTACGAGTTCTTAGGAGTTTGTCGACTTAGGCTCGGAGTATTCTCGAGTTCTGTGTGAATACCTCTTGGCCGTGGCATTCGGGCGCATCGCTGTTGTCGGGACCAAAGTATTCGAGTTATCACCTTTGCCGATAGTAAGGTCAAATCGGCTGGCACGCCTCAACGTTTGAAATCGGGTATTAGCCCTTTGTGTTTGCAGATCCACTTTTGCATCAACATATCTTTTGGCACGCCCAGTGGGACCGTTTCAAGATCAAGATCGACATGGCAACTAGCGATTTTGATTTGGAGAATGTCATCCCCGTGACGGAAGCTAGTCTCAAAGATGAGCAAAAGTAAGCTCTTGCAAAGGCTATGGAGGATTACAAGCAACAATGTTTGAAGTCCTTCAGCGTAAACAGGAGTGGGGAGGTGATCTAGAAGGAAGCACTGCCGATGCTTCGGCAGGTTACTTTTGAAGCCAATCCTGGTAAACTTCAAGACATGGTTGATGGTGCTGTTAACCGTGCCTTGATCAATCAAGCTGGTGTGCTGTCCAATACGGTTTTCAATGCCGTGGTTAGAACTTTCAAAGAAGGACAATTGCCACCAAATTATGTGGGCCCTTCTCATCATCTGCCAGGATCACTGGTGGTCACAGCTCCATCGGCTACAGCGGCCGCTGCGGGCACAGAAACTACTGTTCCTCCAAGCACGTTAGGAGTCACTAACGCGCAATCTACGCCAATGACAACCAATCCATCGACTTCTGATGAGCAGGTCAAGCTTGCTACAGATCTATTGGCATCGGCGATGTCGGGATCGGTCCCTCCTCCTAACTGGTGGGGTTTTGGTATGCCTCCATAGCTCATGTTGAAGACACCTAGTACATCTCAAACGGCTGATATGAGAGGCAAGGCTCCTATGGCATCGGCACCTCCAAATATGCTGATGAACCAGAGTCCCCAGTATACTACAACTACTACCACAAGACCTTACACTGGGAATTCTGAAGCTCCAACGTTTCAGATGCCTAACGCATCGGCAGATTCAATGCCGACGCAGCAGAGGTTTATGACTCAGCCAGAGTACGTCAATTCAATGATGATGCCCAATTACCAATCATCGGCCGGACCTATGCCGATGAATGCCAATAGTGGATGGCCTGGGCGGCAAGTCTTTCCACAAATACGCCAACAGAATCATTAGGCTATAGGGTTTCAACAAGGCCAGATCTACCCCGGGTTCCAGAATCAAGGGTTGCCCAACAGCCGGTGAATTTTGGTCAACAGTTTGGTGGTCAGACAATCAACCCCATGTTCCATGCAGATTGTGCGCCTCAACGACATGTGGAAGTGTATCAGCAGGCGCCAGATCCACAACCACCCCATCGACAAGATGTCGATGCTTATTGGGCCGATAAGATTGCTGAAGTAATGAGAGACCAATTTGGGATAAAACCCAAAGTCAACACTTACTCTTATCGGACGCCATATCCTCCTGCATATGATTTGATTCCACTTCCAAATTGGCACAAGGTACTAGATTCCACTAAGTTTTTTGGACAGGATGACACATCAACCATGGAACATGTCAACAGGTTCATCATCCAATGTGGAGAAGCTGCTAAAAGGGACGAGTTAAGGGTTCGCTTGTTTTCATCATCGTTATTTGGATCGGCTTTCACTTGGTTTATATCATTGCCTCCTAATTTGGTGATTACTTGGGCCGATCTGGAGAAGCAGTTTCACAAATACTTCTTTTCTAGAGTCCATGAGAAGAAGATTACCGATTTGGTCAGATTGAAACAGCGCAATGATGAATCGGTTGAAAGCTTTGTACAGAGATTGCAGGAAGTCAAGAACAAATACTATAGTTTGGTTTTGGATGATCGGCAGCTAGCCTATTTGGCTTTCCAGGGTTTGTTGCCACATATCAGAGACAAATATGCTTCTCAAGAGTTTGAGAGCCTGAGCCACTTGGTCAAGAGGATTTCTGACCAGGATATCAAACCCTTTGAGCCCAAAAGAGCTTTGAACAAAAAAGTGTCATTTGTTGACGAGGCAGCAAGCTCAGATTCTGATGAGGAGCCAGTCATCGGCTTGGCAGAGTGGGTAAAGAACAAGAAGCCAATGTCTTGTCCTTTTAGGCATAAAGAGCCAGAGAAGTTCGCATTTGACATCACCAAAGCCAATAGGATATTTGATTTTCTACTTCAGGAAGGTCAGATCAAATTGTCACCCAATCATGTGATTCCATCGGCTGAAGAATTAAAGAAGATGAAATACTGCAAGTGGCATAACGCAACCTCTCACAACACCAATGAGTGCAAAGTTTTTAGACAACAGCTGCAATCGGCTATAGAGTCTGGGAGGATCAAATTTGATAGCTCCAAAACTCAGAAGCCGATGAAGATTGATCAACATCCTTTCCCAACAAATATGCTGGATGTTGAGGGAAAGGCCAAGGTTTTGACATCGGAAGCAGCTGAAAGAAGTGCATCGGTGGATCCTCAGCATCAGATCACTACTGCCGATGCAAAAGGAAAAGTCTTGATCCAGGAGAGAACTAACTCAGGAAGGCCTCCCCGATCTGGTATTGTGATAACTCATAGAAGGCCTCGGGAAACTTGGCAGCAACGTGAGGATCGGTATCGGCGCCAACAAGAAGACTATCATCGGGAAGAAGAAAGATGCCGACAGGAGTGGAATCGGCACAAGGATCACTAGAACTGCCCATTCTTTATCCATTGCTGGGAGCAGAACATCAAGTTGCCTACTGTTAGAGATTGCCCTTAGTGCAATGGTTATGATCGGTATGACAGATCCGACCGGCGCTATCACAATGATGATCGGCGGTTTAATGGGCCGATAAGGGGGAGAGTGTCGGTTCATGATCGACTAGGGGGCAGGCTCAGTGTGCACGATAGACTTGGTGATCGTATCGAATATTTTCCCAGGAACCAGGAAGAACTTGAGGAGATGGCTAATGCACGGGTTCCCGATGAGTTCATATTTTGCAGGGACGCTAACACTTATCGGGTGGAGTCAAGGGAACATCATCGTCCATCGGCAAGGCAGTCACCACTTCCCCCATGGTGTCCAGAGGGGTTGACTAAAACACAGAAGAGAAGACTGCAGCGCGAGAGACGAGGAGAGCTAAGCAAGGGTGAGAACTCTGGCCAATCTGTGGGTCAGCAACAATCAGATCCTAAGGGGAAAGGGCCATCGGCAGATGTCAACATGGTATTTATGTTGCCGATGGAATTCCTTGCACCGTCCAGCGATGATGAGGAGTTAGAGTTTTCTGACCAGATAGCTCAGTTGGCTCTGGATTCGATGACGGCTATCTTTGAAAAGCCCTGTTCGTCAAAGGAAGGGTTGATGGTCAGCCAATGACCAAGATATTAATTGATGGTGGGGCCGCTATTAACATCATGTCGTATGCCGTATATCGGAAGCTTGGAAAAGGGGACCAAGATTTGACCAAGACCGATATGATGTTAAAGGACTTTGAGGGAAACGTGTCTCCGGTTAAGGGGGCAATATGCGTCGAGTTGACCATCGGCAGCAAAACCTTGCCGACAATTTTCTTCGTGATCAGTGGAAAAGGTGCTTATAATTTGCTGCTTGGGAGAGACTGGATTCATGCCAATTGTTGCATCCCGTCTACAACGCACCAATGCTTGGTCCAGTGGGTAGGTGACAAGATTGAGATTGTCCCGGGGGATTCTTCTTATGTCATTGCATCGGCAGAAGCAGACATCTATGAAAGAACTAGGTGTATCTCGGGAGAAATTTGGGAGAAGGATTTTCTCAAAGTTGTCGATTATGAAATACCACCGATCCAAGCAGTCGGTTCTGATGAAGGTTTTTAATGGATAGGTTCGCCGATGATGGAAAATTGGGCCAGGGATTCACATCGGCCGATGATTTGGTAGAAGTAGATATAGGTAGTGGTGATAAGCATAGACCTACTTTTATTAGTGCTAAGTTAGATTCTGAGTGTAAGCAGCAATTAACTGATTTGTTAAAAGAATATAAAGATTGCTTTGCTTGGGATTATACTGAGATGCCTGGTTTGGACCGATCAATTGTTGAACATCGGTTACCCATTAAGTCTGGATTTCGGTCACATCAACAGCCAGCTCGCCGATGTAATCCTAATATTCTTCCTGACATCAAGGCCAAAATTACTAAGCTTATCGAGGCTAAATTTATTCGGCAGTGTCGGTATGTCGAGTGGATTTCTAATGTTGTTCCAGACTACAAGAAAAATGGAAAGCTTCGGGTTTGCATTGATTTCAGGAATCTCAATAAAGCTACACCGATGGATGGCTACCCAATGCCAGTTGCCGATCTATTAGTTGATGCTGCGGCTGGGCATCGGATCATCAGCTTTATGGATGGTAATGCAGGATACAATCAAATATTCATGGCTGAAGAAGATATTCCAAAGAGTACATTTAGATGTCCTGGTCATGTTGGGTTGTTTGAATGGATAGTCATGACCTTTGGCTTGAAAAATGCTGGTGCTACTTATCAGAGGGCTATGAATTTTATATTTCATGAGTTCATCGGCAAGCTGGTGGAAATTTATATTGATAATGTAGTGGTTAAGTCTGGAGATTTCACAAAGCATCTTGCCGATTTGCGAAAGGTGTTAGAATGCTCAAGGAAGCATGGTTTAAAGATGAATCCCAATAAGTGTGCATTTGGTGTATCGGCAGGACAATTCCTTAGTTTCATGGTGCATCAAAGGGGGATTGAAATTAGTCGTAGATCCATTGATGCTATCAACAAAATAGTTGCTCCTACCAACAAGATTGAGCTCTAATCCTTGATCGGCAAGGTAAATTTTATCAGAAGGTTCATATCTAATTTGTTTGGTAAAATTCGTGCTTTCAGTCCTTTACTTAAGTTGAAAGCCGATCAAGAATTCGTCTGGGGGAAGGAACAACAGTTGGCCTTAGATGAAATCAAGAATTATTTGGTAAATCCTCCAGTTCTGATTCCACCTCAGCAAGGAAAGCCCTTCAGATTATATTTATCTACCGATGGTATGGTCATCGGTTCGGCTTTAATTCAAGAATTTGAAGGGAAGGAACGGGTGATTTATTATTTAAGCAGGAGGTTGGTTGATGCTGAAACTAGGTATTCGGCCATTGAAAAGTTATGTTTATGCTTATATTTCTCATGTACTGAATTGAGGCACTATCTACTATCGGCCGAATGCACTGTTATATGCAAAGATGATGTGGTCAGATATATGCTATCTATGCCGATCATGAGTGGCAGAATCGGTAAATGGATTTTGGCACTGTCGGAATTCGATTTGCGTTACGAATTGGCTAAAGCAGTTAAAGGATAGATTATGGACGATTTTGTAACTCAACATTGCAGTACAGTGGAGACTTTAGAAATTGCACCTTGGATGCTCTTCTTTGATGGATCCACATGTGACCGGGGGGCAGGAATCAGCATAGTGCTAATTTCCCCTAGGGGAAGGAAGTATGAGTTCTCCTTGCCGATTGTTGCGACGTCAACAAATAATCAAGCCGAATATCAAGCTTTTATAAAAGGGTTGGAATTATTAAGAGAAGTTCATGTTGATGCTGTTGAAGTCTTCGGGGATTCTATGCTAGTTATAAATCAATTGGCTGGAAGCTATGAATGCCGAAGCGAGGTCCTGATAACTTATCACAAAAGGAGTATGCAATTGTTAAAGGAATTCAAGGACTTCCGATTAGAGCATGTTCCTCGATTGCGTAATGAAGAGGCCAATCGTTTGGCTCAGCATGCCTCGGGATATCAGCCCATGATAAATGCAATATCGGCAATCGGTGCCGATGATTGGAGAAAAGAAATCATTGATTATTTAAAGGATCGATCGAAGAAAGTTGAGAGACGTTCGGTTTCACGCCACCAAGTATGTGCTCCTCGAAGATGAATTATATTATCGAACCATTGATGGGATTCTACTCAGGTGCTTAGGTGATGATGAGGCTAGAAGTTTGATGGGAGAAATCCATGAGGGAGTGTGTGGAGCGCATCAGTCGACATTTAAGATGAGGTGGATGATCAAAAGAAAAGGGTATTATTGGCCGACTATACTTGAAGATTGCTTTAAGTATTTCAAAGGGTGTCAAGGATGTCAGAAGTTTGGCAATGTTCAAAGAGCACCCGCATCGGCTATGAATCCCATTATTAAACCTTGGCCGTTCCGAGGATGGGCTATTACTTGATCGGCCAGGTTTATCCGCCATCCAGCAAAGGACATAAGTTTATTTTGGCTGCCACCAATTATTTCACCAAATGGGTTGAAGCTATTCCTTTGAAGAAAGTTACATCAGCCAATATGATCGATTTTGTGAAACAGCATATTATCTACCGATTTGGAATTCCTCAAACAATTACTACCGATCAGGGTACTATGTTCACATCAGGGGAGTTTGATGAATTTGCAATCGGTATGGGAATTAAAGTATTAAACTCTTCTCCTTATTATGCTCAAGCTAATGGGCAGGCCGAGGCATCTAACAAAGGAATTATCAAGCTTATTAAGCGGAAGATTGAAGAGAATCCTAGGAGGTGGCACACGTTGTTAAATGAAGCTTTATGGTCGTATCGGATGGCTTGTCATGGATCAACCAAGGTTTCACCTTATCAGTTGGTGTATGTGCATGATGCAGTGTTACCTTGGGAAATTAAGACTGGGTCTAGGCGACTATCTTTTCAAGATCAATTGGCTGCCGATGATTATGCAACTTTAATGACAGACGAGTTGGATGATCTAGCAGGACATCGGCTAAGGGCTCTGATGAGTGTTGACGGTCCTTAAGTATCAAATTTAATTATCAAATAAATAAAGAAAAAGACCCAAATGAAATCAACATCTAGACTTAGGGTTTTATCTGACAGAATTCCATGAGTTTTGGTGTTTGTCTATTTCTGCAGGGGGTTATCAGGAAATACGGAAGAAAGGCCCACACCTCGGGATTACATAGAGATATTAACGTGCCGTGCAATTATCTTACATCTAGAAGACTCCAGAAGCCACAGGAAGAAAGCGGAGGCCGAACGGGGCCAGAGGCAGGGCGCCTGCCCTCCTGCCCTGGGCGCCCGCCCTCTGTTGGAGTCCAATCAGGACTCTGTTTCTCGGGAGATCTCCACCGACCTAAAGGATCAAGGATAACCGTTCAATCAATGTCGGTTTGATCCAACGGCCCATATTCACTTGAAGGGACTATAAAACCAGACCCCCTGGCCCCTAGAGGAGAGAGCCTCTCAACCCTAATTCATTATTCCTCAAGGGAGAAGAAGCCTCTGATCAAGATTAGAGCCACCACATCAATTAGATATCTAGATTAGCATAGCTACATAGGATTAGAACAAGAAGGAGTCAATCTTCGATTGGTTTCCGGATCTGTCAAGAGGATTCTTGGTAATTCTCTAATTGTGCTTCTAATTGTTCTTATAATTATCTTTTTTCTTCAATATTATGAATATGACTTTGTTCTACTTCAATATATTGCCTATGACTTTGCTCTACTTGCTTATATTCAAGATTATATTGTTCTTAGTTTATCATAGTTATGTACTTGGCTTAGTTAGATTGGATCTATATACATGCTTAGGATCGTATAGCGTTTATCCATCGGATCCATGGGTAAATGATAGATATTGTGTAGGCGTGGTGCTTATACTGTATTTATCTGCGATTGTACCCAATATGCCAGATCGTGGGGTAGTTCGTGATAGTGACAGCTTCATTGATTCTTATATAGTCCCCCTCTCGTGTATTGGGCTGGCAGAGCAATATTGTTACAGGGGAGTGATTGCTATGTTTCTCATTTACCTTGCTAATATCACTATGCATGGGCGTAGTCTTGTCTCACAATGATTGCTAAGTATGCTTGCACTAATTATGATAATGCTAGACTATATAGTTGAGAAGAACTTAGGGAATATTCTTGTAGTTCGTTCTAATACCATGCTAATGACTTTCTAGAGTATCTAATTGAGGTGCTTATCATATTTATTATGTGGCTAGTTATGATCAGATTAATTATCTTTGTCACTATTCATTACTTTATATATCCTTTATGTGACACTTATCCTTGTATGAAAGAGTTAGATAAATGTTCTCAATTATACATGCAATGATAGATACTCAATCTCATATTCTATTCTGTAATCAATGTTGATGATTGTTAATCCCTTCCCAGTGGTAAAAATATAAATAACGATACCTAGAATACTTCCCGGTTAAAATGCTACATCGGTATTAATCTGTGCGCTTGCAGATCCCATTCATTATTTATTTAGAAGAGCAATTGCATATTTCAATACCGCGTCTCTCATGTCATGCTGGGGATGACAACTTGGCTTAAGTGGTGTGAGGGATAGGTTTGGCATTTTTGGCACCGTTACTAGATTTAGAGAACTTAGTATACTTTTGGTAATGATGTTAAGAATACCCAACAAGCATTTTTTGGCGCCGTTGCCGGGGAAGGTTGATTACTAATCAAGAATGGAATAAAGGATTTTGAGTTATCATTCGCATCACTAATATGATTGAGTTTATCTATTCTCTCATACAGTTTTACCCCGATATTTTTCTATTTTATCTTATGCAGGGGAATGTATGAATAGAAGACATCTTCCAGGAAATTTTGTTGACAATCCCGAAGCATTATTCAAGAAGACAAGAGCCAAGCTCAAGAAGAGATCATCAACACTTCAGCAAGAAGCTTCATCCAATCAAGAAGATCACCGGAACTTGTCTTCAGAGTTCGAAGCCATGGTGAACAAATCAATCCACGAGTTCTCAGCTCCCACTATGGACAACATCCGCACTGGACATGCTGTAGAGATCGATGGCAACTTTGAGCTCAAGCCTGGACTTATCAACATGGTGCAATCCAACCAGTTCTGTGGGAAGGCACATGAAGATGCTAGTGCTCATCTACAACACTTCCTGGAGATTTGCAACACATTCACCATATCAGGAGTCCCCAGAGATGCTATACTACTTCGCCTCTTCCCATTCTCACTGTTAGGAAGAGCGAAGCAGTGGTCTACGCTACAAAGGAGAAGAATACTACGTGGGCACTTTGCTCAACAAACTTCCTGGCTAAGTTCTTTCCCATGGGCAAGACCAATGCTCTCCGTGGGAAAATTACAAGTTTTCAGCAACAAAATGATGAATCTGTTCCAGAAGCATGGGAGCGCTTCCAAGACTACATCCTAGAATGTCCCCATCATGGAATGGAGAGTTGGCTATTGATGCAGACATTTTATCATGGGCTCGGCAACAGTGCCCGAGAGACCATGGATGCTGCAGCTGGATGAGCATTCTTATCACTCACCATACCACAAGCCACAGCTCTTGTGGAGAAGATGGCGTCCAACCAAAGCTGGAATGAAGAGAGGACCCAGACACGCAAGAGAGGTGGAGGTATGCATCAGCTCAAGGAGGTAGACATGCTGTATAGGAAAGAAGTTATGCACATCTACGACTCTCACATGACTTGTGAGGAGTGTGGAGATACTGGACACTCAGGCAATCACTGCCCTGAGATACTTGAGGATGTGAACTACATCAACAACAACAACAACAACTACTACAACCATCCTCAACAAAATCAAGGTTGGAATCAACAGAGGCCTAACTACTCAGGTAATTATCAAGGTAACAATTCTTACAACAATAATAATAATTTTCCACCTCTGAGAGAGTTAGTGTCTAATCAAGGAAAGCTAATGGATAACCTATCTAAGAAATTGGCATCTAATGATAAAATGCTAGAAAATATAAATAATAGAATGGATAATTTCTCTACTGCCATCAAGAATCAGATTAGCTTTAATAAAATGATTGAATCTCAGTTAAATCAAATAGCTGCTGCTGTTCCTACTACTAACCCCGGTATACCATCACAATCGGAAGGATTAGAATCTACAAATCTTGTAGACATGTTGGATGCAGGTAATTGGAGTAACCCCGTCACTGAATTCACTACTGACCTTCTGCCGGTCAAGAGAGGCGATCCAGGACGCCCCGTCATCCCGATCTCCATCGGCATGGTGGACGTCCCAGAAGCACTCTGTGACTTTGGCTCTAGTGTCAACATTATACCCAGGGTACTCTATGAAAAATTCTTTACATATCCTTTATTAGAGACAACCATGTGTTTGCAGTTTGCAGATCAGACGATAACTTTTCCAAAAGGAATATTGAAGAACCTTTGTGTCCGAGTTGGTACCTTGTACGCCCCAGCAGATTTCATGGTGATAGAGACCGGTAATGATGAGAGAGCACCTATCATCCTAGGGAGGCCATTCTTGAACACCTCGGGAGCTATCATCTACGCCAGTGCTGCCAAGATCAGTTTCTACATTAAAGGGAGGAAGGAGACATTTTTCTTCAAGAACAAGACTACACAAATCCCAGATCAATCCAGACATAAATCAAGGAAGAGGACCAACAGGAGGAACAGGAACAAGCAAGTGTGGACCGAGTCAGCGAAGATGGTCACTGTAGTTCACGGAGGCCAAGATCACCAACTTAAGTCACCGTTTTTGACTAAGAAGGACGACCCAGGAATGCCAAGCATCTATTGCTCCATAAATGGATACAACTTCTACGAGACAACTTGCGACACCGGATCGGGCGTCAACATAATGGCCGCAGTCACCTATCGGCTCTTGTTCGGAACCATGCCCCCAAAACCAACATACATTCAGCTCCAGATGGCAGATCAGACATTTCGAGAAGTTAAAGGAACAGTAACTGATGTCCCAGTCAAAATAGACGATCATTTTGTCTACACAGACTTTCAAGTTATTGACATGGGAGAAGATGAGTACGATCCACCCATCATCATTGGAAGACCGTTCCTCAGCACCGTTAAAGCAATTATCTACATTGGAACCGAAGAAGTCCATATGCACTTCCCCTCAGAGAAGGTACGTCGTTATTTTACTGACCCTAACTACATCTTTGATGAATCTAAGCAGGTCAGGAAACGACGCAACCGCAACCAGAGGAGGCAAATCATCAAGGACGGATGGACAGACTACGAAGGAGAAGTGATAAGGTCAGAAGACGTAGAGTTTAAATAGAATTATCCAGAGGAGATCGAAGCACCGAGTCAGGTATGAAAAGAGAAGATAACTATACATGAAGAAGAGGCGCCGCTGGAAGTACCGACTCCGCCATCCAACGAATCCCAGAACAATTGAGAAAATAGAGAGTCCCGTTCGGAGGACTTAAAAACACCGAACGCCTTGCCAAGAGGTAAACTTGGTAGTTATCCTTTCCCTTTCAATTATTTCAAATAGTTTGCTTAGTTACTTATGTTCATACTATCTTAAAAAAAATAAAAATGTGAAAAACAATAAGCCTCATGTGAGTATATGAGTGGCATAAAACCCATAAGTACATTCACTGTGGTGGCATAAAAATAAACTAAATATTTCTTTTCTGCTTTATAAAATAAAAATATAAAAATAGGCAGTAATATTTATTGATGAGTCTCAACATGATAAAGGCTAGATATTTATGCTAACACTTAATCAGTTCCACAAGCTTTGTTGTCTATTTGAGCTCCACAGAATTTAAGAATCAAGAAGACTAGCAGACAGAGGACATTCTAATCGCTGTCAGAATGCTGCTGACTTTCAAATACACCTCTACCACCTGCTAGCTACATCAAGAGAAATTACGTCAAAATTCAGCTTGGGGGAGAGCACCCCCATTTATCCCGATAAGTATTTCTATCTATCTTTATACTTATATTATATTAGAATTTAAATATACATAACTATGGAAAACGAAATAAAGATTTTGTGTTTATATATATCTTTTGCTTAGTGTGTTTAATAAATAAATAAAGTGGCTATGCTAATCTGTCTCTAAATAAAACTCTAGCATGGATATGATGAATAGTTGCTCTACCTAATTTGCACATTTTAAGTTCTCTCTCAAGTTTAGACATAACTGTTATAATTTAAAGCTTGCTCTAGACCTAAACTTGTGGGCTGAAAACTTGATCTGAAGTCTAAGTTGTTAACGGATATGATATGGAAAAGTTGAGCTGCTGTTTATCTGTTCCTAGAGATGCTAGAATTCTGGAGAATTTTATCTTTGAAAATCTTTAAAATATTGCATGATGAGTTCCTGTATGATGAGAGTTTAAATTCCTACCACAGCCATATATACATGCTTGCTAGACTTTGAGCCACACATTTACTATTTACTGCTTATGAGCATTGAGTGTGGTCAAGTTGTGTAGACCCTTAGGAGCTTGTCATGTGGTTAAATCAAGATTTCACTTGCACGTTCACTCATATATGCTACTTCTACTCCAGAAGTACCATCCACATATATCCACTCATTTCCATCTCCAGAACCACCCAAAAATATTCTACTCCTAATCTGGGAGAGAATAGCGAAAAATATTTCTGTTTTTCCCAGTAAAATAAATGCTCAAGTTATCTTGTTACTATCACTTGCTATATTATCTCAAGAGATGAGTGCTCTAAAAAAAGAAAAAAAGAGAGAGAGATACGAGGAAATAAAAAGGGGCAAGTGCCCGGAACCTCGAAAGAAAAGAAAAAGTGAGACGAGAGGTAAAAATAGACAAGTGTCCGACAGTAGAATTAGGGGTACAAGATACCCACCTGAGAAGAAAGAAAAGAAAAAGAAGAGCATCTCATTCTCCTCATAAAATTTCAAAAAGCAAGGAAGGTATGTATCCCCTCAAAAGAGCAAAGTAGAATTAGACTTTCACCATTGTTATCACCATCATCACCATACACCATTCATTCGCCACACATGCACATCTTGATTTGACTTATTGATTTGTTTCTTTGGGTCCATGGTTTGACTATGCAATACATGTCTTGTAAGTATGTATACTTTATCTCCCACCTATGAGCTCCAGATATCAAAAGCCTTATTAGAGTAGGGTGAGAGAGAAGACAATGTCACTATTATTTATACCATAAATACTACATATCTTGAGAGAAGGCATATACCATCGCTGCCTTGGTAAGGATCCATAAATACCACAAAAGAGAGATCTGAGAGAGTCATACAAGGAATCTCTGAGTTTTATTTGAAAATCTGCAAAAACTCTAGAGCTATAGCTGATCAAGAATAAGAAACATGGCACTTGGCTAGACTGTTCTATCTTTTAACTACTCAAGACAGAAGTGACGGTTACATGTCCCATGGTGAAGGTAAAGTAAGTAAGTTTTAAGTTTTGACAGTTTACTCTAACTCAGAGATGAGACCTTATTTAAGAAGCATGTGTACCGTCAATTTTTAAAGTATTGCAACAACTTCTGATCCATCACTGAGTCTATCCTTGCTCAGGGATGAGCAAGAGGTAAGCTTGGGGGAGTTTGTTGACGGTCCTTAAGTATCAAATTTAATTATCAAATAAATAAAGAAAAGGATCCAAATGAAATCAACATCTAGACTTAGGGTTTTATCTGACAGAATTCCACGAGTTTTGGTGTTTGTCTATTTCTGCAGGGGGTTATCAGGAAATATGGAAGAAAGGCCCACATGTCGGGATTACATAGAGATATTAACGTGCCGCGCAATTATCTTACATCTAGAAGACTCCAGAAGCCACGGGAAGAAAGCGGAGGCCGAACGGGGCCAGAGGCAGGGCGCCCGCCCTCCTGTCCTGGGCGCCCGCCCTCTGTTGGAGTCCAATCAGGACTCTGTTTCTCGGGAGATCTCCACCGACCTAAAGGATCAAGGATAACCGTTCAATCAATGTCGGTTTGATCCAACGGCCCATATTCACTTGAAGGGACTATAAAACCAGACCCCCTGGCCCCTGGAGGAGAGAGCCTCTCAACCCTAATTCATTATTCCTCAAGGGAGAAGAAGCCTCTGATCAAGATTAGAGCCACCACATCAATTAGATATCTAGATTAGCATAGCTACATAGGATTAGAACTAGAAGGAGTCAATCTTCGATTGGTTTCCGGATCTGTCAAGAGGATTCTTGGTAATTCTCTAATTGTGCTTCTAATTGTTCTTCTAATTATCTTTGTTCTTCAATATTATGAATATGACTTTGTTCTACTTCAATATATTGCCTATGACTTTGCTCTACTTGCTTATATTCAAGATTATATTGTTCTTAGTTTATCATAGTTATGTACTTGGCTTATTTAGATTGGATCTATATACATGCTTAGGATCGTATAGCGTTTATCCATCGGATCCATGGGTAAATGATAGATATTGTGTAGGTGTGGTGCTTATACCGTATTTATCTGCGATTGTACCCAATATGCCACATCGTGGGGTAGTTCGTGATAGTGACAGCTTCATTGATTCTTATATAGTCCCCCTCTCGTGTATTGGGCTGGCAGAGCAATATTATTACAGGGAGTGATTGCTATGTTTCTCATTTACCTTGCTAATATCACTATGCATGGGTGTAGTCTTGTCTCACAATGATTGCTAAGTTTGCTTGCACTAATTATGATAATGCTAGACTATATAGTTGAGAATAACTTAGGAAATATTCCTGTAGTTCGTTCTAATACCATGCTAATGACTTTCTAGAGTATCTAATTGAGGTGCTTATCATATTTATTATGTGGCTAGTTATGATCAGATTAATTATCTTTGTCACTATTCATTACTTTATATATCCTTTATGTGACACTTATCCCTGTATGAAAGAGTTAGATAAATGTTCTCAATTATACATGCAATGATAGATACTCAATCTCATATTCTATTCTGTAATCAATGTTGATGATTGTTAATCCCTTTCCAGTGGTAAAAATATAAATAACGATACCTGGAATACTTCCCGGTTAAAATGCTACATCGGTGTTAATCTGTGCGCTTGCAGATCCCATTCATTATTTATTTAGAAGAGCAATTGCATATTTCAATACCGCGTCTCTCATGCCAAGCTGGGGATGACAACTTGGCTTAAGTGATGTGAGGGATAGGTCTGGCATTTTTGGCACCGTTACTAGATTTAGAGAACTTAGTCTACTTTTGGTAATGATGTTAAGAATACCCAACAATGAGTATAGAAGAGAATAAGAAGAGAGTTGCCAGATGGTATGATAAAAAGGTAAAAGCTAAGGAGTTTGCTAATGGAGACTTAGTATGGAAACTAATCTTACCGATTGGGACTAAAAGTTCAAAATTTGGGAAGTGGTCTTCCAATTGGGAGGGTCCCTACCGGATAAATCGATCTGCTCCTGGCAATGCCTATATCTTAAAAACTATCGAAGGAGTTGAATTTCCCAGGGCATTAAATGACAAATATCTAAAGAAATATTACCCCAGCATATGGGTCGATGCATAAAAGTTTAAGTGCCGATAACATTCCTATCGGCTGGATTAAACTGTGTCTGGGGCCGGACTTGATGTTTTAAAAGGTGCCGATAACAATCCTATTGGCTAGACCAAAACATTAGAAGTGTTCAAAAGAAAAGAGCAAATATGTCGCTGATGAAGAATTCAGATGTTTAACAAAGCCTGGATCATCGATATGGCGCGTAAACGGATCTGATTGGCTTCTTCTATCTCCTTTATGTCATCATCGGCAGAGCCCTCCACCGGCTTCACCTTCTTCTTCATCTGTAGTGCATTGCGGGCTTGGACATTTCGCTCTTGTTCAAGAATCTTGATCGTCTCTGGCAGCTGACTTTCTTCTTGTTGAGCTTGGGACAAGGCTTCCTCCACCTGCTTGAGTTCTGTCAGCAGAGCCTCTCTCTTTGCCGATAACTCAGAGATCTTGTGCTTCAATACATCTCCCGAGGACTTTAGGATGCCGATGTTCTTGTGCTTTTCATTGACAAGGAGCTTCACTTTTATCATCTCTTCAGAGAGCTGAGCATGAGTAGCCCTATCGGCAAGACGTTGGGTGGCCTTTTGATATTGAAGTTGCCGACTTTCTAAGTAAGCAGCCTTGAAGAGGATCTCCTCGGCATCAGCAGGAATCTGGCATCTGAGTGTCTTGAACAAGGCCTTGGTCGGATCAGAGTCATCGACCAATTGGGCTGTGTCTTGATGGAGGAGGGCTGATAATTCTTCTAACTTTGCCCTGATTTCTTCCAATGTGATTCCAACTGCTCGAGAAGAACTTGCCTCCTCGCCTTCGTCTTTAGAGATGTCGATGGCAAAGGAGAACAAGCTGTCAGGAGAGTCCTGTTCCTGAAGAGGAAATAAAATAAGTTATTCTATGGTCCAGTATTGATAAATAATATAGATAAAGATTGGGTGACTTACTTGTTTCAGGGCAATCTCTTGTCTCTGACTAGATGATGCCGATGGAACCACGGGCTGATCGGCTGGGGTTGCCGATGGGACTATGTCAGCTGAAAGATTAACAGAAGCAATTATAAGATAGGAAAAGTAGGTTCATTGGCAACGATTCCATGGAAAGTATGTTACCTTGAGGGGGAGCAGTACTTGTCTGGATGGAGGAAACCACCGAAGCTATAATTGAACTTGTTGGATTGGCAGTTTGCTCGTGCACGTCAGCCGATGTGTCTTCTGGCTGAGGTTCCTCTGGATGGGGTTCTTCTGCGTAAGGTTCTTCTTGTGGCTGAGGAGGAGATGGTGCTTGTTGTTTCTGGACTTCTAGAGAAGAAGGAGAAGATTCCACCGGGATCGGTGATCTTGGAGGAGGGGAAGGTGTTGCTGTTCTCTGACGCTTCGCCTGTGTTCTGGTACTCTTCGAGCCTTTTCTCTTTGACTGGCTGGACTGGGGGGCATCGGCAGTCACACCTCTAGTTTTTGCCGATGCGCCGGTTTGCTGGTACAACAATGAAAATTTGTGAGTACAAGTGTAACAGATGTAAGAATGGAATCAGTATGGATAAAAGAATTTGAAAATTTACCTTGAAGGCTTGTGCTAAAGTAGAGGCAGCTACCGATGGAGATGCCTTCGTCCGCTTGATGGTGACTTTCTTGAGACGTACACCCCGATGCCTTGGTAGGACTGGGTCAAGAGCGGAAGGTATCTTTCCGCAGATCTAGAGAAAAGTTCTAGGCTCTAAAGGGGATTCTGTTTGTCTCTGCGTTGATCAGATCGGTAGGATCTGGGTTCCCTAGCGGACCGAGACATTGGAGATGTGGTTGATCGGTAGGGATGACAATTCTATTGGACAGATCCTAATAGTTTTTGGGGTAAAAAGAAGAACAAAAAAAGGGGTATTCAGTAAAGATGAACTGCGGATGAACAGGAGTGCGGTAAAAATACAAGAGAGGAGTAGAACTGACCTCAGGCACGATGAAGTTGACGGCCATCTCCTAGTAGGGGAGAAGATTGAGAACTTGGGGGTTGTTGGAGTGATTGCTATGTTTCTCATTTACCTTGCTAATATCACTATGCATGGGCGTAGTCTTGTCTCACAATGATTGCTAAGTATGCTTGCACTAATTATGATAATGCTAGACTATATAGTTGAGAATAACTTAGGAAATATTCTTATAGTTCATTCTAATACCATGCTAATGACTTTCTAGAGTATCTAATTGAGGTGCTTATCATATTTATTATGTAGCTAGTTATGATCAGATTAATTATCTTTGTCACTATTCATTACTTTATATATCTTTTATGTGACACTTATCCCTGTATGAAAGAGTTAGATAAATGTTCTCAATTATACATGCAATGATAGATACTCAATCTCATATTCTATTCTGTAATCAATGTTGATGATTGTTAATCCCTTCCCAGTGGTAAAAATAAAAATAACGATACCTGGAATACTTCCTGGTTAAAATGCTACATCAGTATTAATCGGTACGCATGCAGATCCCATTCATTATTTATTTAGAAGAGCAATTGCATATTTCAATACCGCGTCTCTCATGCCATGCTGGGGATGACAACTTGGCTTAAGTGGTGTGAGGGATAGGTTTGGCATTTTTGGCACCGTTACTAGATTTAGAGAACTTAGTCTACTTTTGGTAATGATGTTAAGAATACCCAACAATGAGTATAGAAGAGAATAAGAAGAGAGTTGCCAGATGGTATGATAAAAAGGTAAAAGCCAAGGTGTTTGCCGATGGAGACTTAGTATGGAAACTAATCTTACCGATTGAGACTAAAAGTTCAAAATTTGGGAAGTGGTCTCCCAATTGGTAGGGTCCCTACCGGATAAATCGATCTGCTCCTGGCAATGCCTATATCTTAGAAACTCTCACAGTAGTTGAATTTCCCATGGCATTAAATGGCAAATATCTAAAGAAATATTACCCCATCATATGGGTCGATGCATAAAAGTTTAAGTGCCGATAACATTCCTATCGGCTGGATTAAACTGTGTCTAGGGCCAGACTTGATGTTTTAAAAGGTGTCGATAACAATCCTATCGGCTAGACCAAAACATTAGAAGTGTTCAAAAGAAAAGAGCAAATATGCCACCGATGAAGAATTCAGATGTTTAACAAAGCTTGGATCGTCGATATGGCATGTAAACGGATCTGATTGGCTTCTTCTGTCTCCTTTATGTCGTTATCGGCAGAGCCCTCCACCGGCTTCAGCTTCTTCTTCATCTGTAGTGCTTTGCGGGCTTGGACATTTCGCTCTTGTTCAAGAATCTTGATCGTCTCTGGCAGCTGACTTTCTTCTTGTTGAGCTTGGGACAAGGCTTCCTCCACCTGCTCGAGTTCTATCAGCAGAGCCTCTCTCTTTGCCGATAACTCGGAGATCTTGTGCTTCAATACATCTCCCGAGGACTTTAGGATGCTGATGTTCTTGTGCTTTTCATCGACAAGGAGCTTCACTTTTATCATCTCTTCAGAGAGCTGAGCATGAGTAGCCCTATCGGCAAGACGTTGGGCGGCCTTTTGATATTGAAGTTGCCGACTTTCTAAGTAAGCAGCCTTGAAGAGGATCTCCTCGACATCGGCAGGAATCTGGCCTCTGAGGGTCTTGAACAAGGCCTTGGCCGGATCAGAGTCATCGACCAATTGGGCTGTGTCTTGATGGAGGAGGGCTGATAATTCTTCTAACTTTGCCCTGATTTCTTCCAATGTGATTCCAACTGCTCGAGAAGAACTTGCCTTCTCGCCTTCGTCTTCAGAGATGTCGATGGCAAAGGAGAACAAGTTGTCAGGAGAGTCCTGTTCCTGAAGAGGAAATAAAATAAGTTATTCTATGGTCCAGTATTGATAAATAATATAGATAAAGATTGGGTGACTTACTTGTTTCAGGGCAATGTCTTGTCTCTGACTAGATGATGCCGATGGAACCACGGGCTGATCGGCTGGGGTTGCCGATGGGACTATGTCAGCTGAAAGATTAACAGAAGAAATTATAAGACAGGAAAAGTAGGTTCATCGGCAATGATTCCATGGAAAGTATGTTACCTTGAGGGGGAGCAGTACTTGTCTGGATGGAGGAAACCACCGATGCTATAATTGAACTTGCTGGATCGGCAGTTTGCTTGTGCACGTCAGCCTATGTGTCTTCTGGCTGAGGTTCCTCTGGATGGGGTTCTTCTGCGTAAGGTTCTTCTTGTGGCTGAGGAGGAGATGGTGCTTGTTGTATCTGGACTTCTAGAGAAGAAGGAGAAGATTCCACCGGGATCGGTGATCTTGGAGGAGGGGAAGGTGTTGCTGTTCTCTGACGCTTCTCCTGTGTTCTGGTACTCTTGGAGCCTTTCCTCTTTGACTGGATGGACTGGGGGGCATCGGCAGTCACACCTCTAGTTTTTGCCGATGCGCCGGTTTGCTGATACAACAATGAAAATTTGTGAGTACAAGTGTAACAGATGTAAGAATGGAATCGGTACGGATAAAAGAATTTGAAAATTTACCTTGAAGGCTTGTGCTAAAGTAGAGGCAGCTACCGATGGAGATGCCTTCATCCGCTTGATGGTAACTTTCTTGAGACGTACACCCCGATGCCTTGGTAGGACTGGGCCAAGAGCGGAAGGTATCTTTCCACAGATCTAGAGAAAAGTTCTTGGCTCTAAAGGGGATTCTGTTTGTCTCTGCGTTGATCAGATCGGTAGGATCTGGGTTCCCTAGCGGACCGAGACATTAGAGGTGTGGTTGATCGGTAGGGATGACAATTCTATTAGACAGATCCTAATAGTTTTTGGGGTAAAAAGAAGAACAAAAAAGGGGTATTCAGTAAAGATGAACTGCGGATGAACAGGAGTGCGGTAAAAATACAAGAGAGGAGTAGAACTGACCTCAGGCACGATGAAGTTGACGGCCATCTCCTAGTAGGGGAGAAGATTGAGAACTTGGGGGTTGTTGGAGGAGGTTCTTGAAGTTCTCGGAGCTCTCGAACAGCGCCGCCGCTAGAAAAGCAGAGTTGAGGCTGATGTGATGGAGAAGGAGTACCCGAGAAGGAACTATTTATAGGATAAAACGGGCAAGGGCAAATCTGACTTATCTCTTTGCCGTATCCGTGAAATCCGAGGGTACTCAGGTGGATATGGTAACTGTTCACACGGTAATCAAGGGATTGCGTAGGTGATTTGACAGGAAGCGGTCAGAATCTGGAGATATTTCACTGTGCGGGATTTCCTGGTCGGTCCATCGGCAGCTTCTTCTAACGGTAATATTGCCGATGGGCGAATATGGTGGAGGTGTCCAGTTCGGGAGGTTGAGGAATTCGAGGAATCTACGGAAGAATCGGGCTAGAGTTGTTTGGCTTCGACGGTCGGTTACCAAATTGAGAGGATTAATTTCGGAAAGGCATCATTATTGCAGAGAATTTCAGAGCATTAATGATTTTATACTCCGAAATTGGGGGGCATGTGTGTTGACACCGTTTTTGGACACGTACCCAAGATCGGTATAGTGTAGATCGGCAAGATAGGGCAACAGTAACTGGTCTGCAGGAGAGTTGCCGATGAAGGGACAACTGAATGTGACTAAGTCCGTGGGTGGTGACGTGTTCATGCCGATGGTCAGCGTTAGCCTTTGCCGATGGCTGCGATGAGGAGTCTGCCGATGATTCGGAAGGAGAACCGAAAGCTTGCTGATTGGTCTATGGTGGTGTCCCAGTTTGTCATGGGAGGATAGTTTTGCATTTTCCTTAGTTATTTAAGTCGTTTTGTATACGGATTCTGTTTAATTTAGAATTCGAGTCCTAGTCGTATCTGATTGTGGCTCTTTGAGCAGGGTATAAATGTAGACCCTGGGGCCTTGTAATGAAGAATCTATCGATCAATTAAACACAAGCTTTTACTCATATTCCAGCATCTACTTTTTCGACGACTTCGTCATATTTTTTTATTACGATTTCTTAGGAGTTTGTCGACTTAAGCTCGGCGTATTCTCAAGTTCCATGTGAATACCTCTTGGCCGTGGCATCCGGGCGCATCGCTGTTGTCGGGACCAAAGTATTCGAGTTATCACCTTTGCCGATGTAAGGTCAAATCGGCTGGCACGCCTCAACGTTTGAAATCAGGTATTAGCCCTTTGTGTTTGCAGATCCACTTTTGCATCAACAAGAGGTAGTCCTTTTTCCCCGAGACGGGAGATGAGGCGACTGAGAGATGCTAGGCATCCCATGACCCTCTGCACTCCCTTTAGGTTACGGATTGGGCCCATGTTCGTGATGGTAGGAGACCTTCTCGGGGTTGGCCTCGATCCCTCGCTCAGACACTATGAACCCGAGGAGCATGCCTCAAGCGACCCCAAAAATGCATTTTTCGGGGTCCAGTCTAATCCCCTTAGCTCTGAGGCATCAGAATGTTTCATCCAGGTCGGCCACGAGGCCACTTGCCTTCCTGGATTTGACCAAAATGTCATCTACGTAAGTCTCTACCGTTCTGCCTATGAGGTCTCCGAAGACCTGGAGCATACACCGCTGGTATGTAGCCATGTTGACACCATTTTTGGACACGTATCCAGGATCGATAGAGTGTAGGTCGGCAAGATATGGTGGCAATACTTGGTCTGCAGGAGAAGTTGCCGATGAGGATGGTTGTCGATGAAGGGACGGCTGAATATGACTAAGTCCGTAGGTGGTGGTGTGTTTGTGCTGAGGGTCAGTGTTAATCTTTGCCGATGCTACAATGAGGGGGTCTGCCGATGATACGGAGGAAGAATCTAATGGTTGCCGATTGGCCTATGGAGGTGTCCCAGTTTGTCGTGGGAGGATGGTTTTATGTTTTCCTTAGTTATTTAAATCGTTTTGTATACGGATTCTGTTTAATTTGGAATTCAAGTTCTAGTCATGTCTGGTTGTTGCTCTTCGAGCAGGGTATAAATGCAGACCCTAGGGCTTTGTAATATGGATCTATCAATCAATCAATCAAACACAAGTTTTTACTCATATTCTAGTATTTACTTTTTTGACGACTTCGTCATATTTTCCTTTTTCATTACGAGTTCTTAGGAGTTCGTCGACTTAAGCTCGGTGTACTCTCAAGTTCCGCGTGAATACCTCTTGGCCATGGCATCCGGGCGCATCGCTGTTGTCGGGACCAAAGTATTCGAGTTATCACCTTTGCCGATAGTAAGGTCAAATCGGCTGGCACGCCTTAACGTTTGAATCGGGTATTAGCCCTTTGTGTTTGCAGATCAGCTTTTGCATCAACACATATTTTGGCACGCCCGGTGGGACCAGATTCAAGATCAAGATCAACATGTCGACTACTGAGTTTGATCAGGAGAATGTCATCCCTGTGACAGAAACTAATCTCAAGGATGAGCAGAAGCAAACTATTGTGAAAGCCATGGAGGATTACAAGCAGCAATGTTTGAGATCCTTCAGTATCAACAGGAACGGCGAAGTGATCTCGAAGGAAGCACTGCCGATGCCTCGGCAGGTTACCTTTGATGCCAATCCTGGTAAACTTCAAGACATGGTTGATAATGCTATTAACCGTGCTTTGATTAATCAAGCTGGTGTGCTGTCCAATACGGTTTTCAATGCCGTGGCTAGAACTTTTAAGGAAGGACAGTTGCCACCAAATTATGTGGGCCCTTCTCATCATCAGCCAGGATCACCGGTGGTTACAGCTCCATCGGCTCCTACAGCCGCTGCGGGCACGGAAACTGCTGTTCCTCCAAGCACGTTAGGAGTTACCAATGCACAATCTACACCGATGACGACCAATCCATCGACCTCAGATGGGCAGATTAAACTTACTACAGATCTATTGGCATCGGCAATGTCAGGACCGGTTCCTCCTCCTAACTGGTGGGGTTTTGGTATGCCCCCAGAGTTCACGTTGAAGACACCTGGTACATCTCAGACGGCTGATATGAGAGGCAAGGCTCCTATGGCATCGGCACCTCCAAATATGCCGATGAATAAGAGTCCCCAGTTTACTACAACTTCTACTGCAAGACCTTACACTGGGAATTCTCAAGCTCCAACTTTCCAGATGCCTAATGCATCGGCAGATTCAATGCTGGTGCAACAGAGGTTTATGACTCAACTAGGGTATGTCAATTCAATGATGATGCCCAATTACCAGTCATCGGCATGCCCTATGCCGATGAAAGCTAATAGTGGATGGCCTGAGCAGCAAGTCTTTCCACAAATACCCCAACAGCATCATCAAGCTACAGGGTTTCAACAAGGCCAGATCTACCCCGAATTCCAGAATTAGGGGTTGCCCAACCAGCCAATGAATCTTGGGCGGCAGATTGGCGGACAGCAGATCGGCGGGCAACAGTTTGGTGGTCAGCAGATGGGTGGCCAAATGATTAACCCAATGTTCCATGCAGATCGCGCACCGCACAGACACATGGAAGCTTACCAGCAGATGCCAGATCCGCAACCGCCTCATCGGCAAGATGCCGATGCTTATTGGGCCGATAAGATTGCTGAAGTAATGAGATATCAATTTGGGAGAAAACCCAAAGTCAATACTTACTCTTATCGGACACCGTATCCTCCTGCATATGATTTAATCCCACTTCCAAATCGGTACAAAGTGTTGGATTTTACTAAGTTTTCTGGACAGGATGATACATCGACCATGGACCACGTTAACAAGTTCATCATTCAATGTGGAGAAGCTGCTAACAGGGACGAGTTGAGGGTTTGCTTATTCTCGTCATCATTGTCTGGATCGGCTTTCACTTGGTTTATATCATTACCTCCCAACTCAGTGATTACTTGGGCCGATCTAGAAAAGCAATTCCACAAATACTTCTTTTCTGGAGTCCATGAGAAGAAGATCACCGATTTGGTCAAATTGAAGCAACACAATGATGAATCGGTTGAAAGTTTTGTGCAGAGGATACGGGAAGTCAAGAACAAATGCTATAGCCTGATTCTGGATGATCGGCAGCTAGCCGATTTGGCTTTCCAGGGTTTGTTGCCACATAAAAGGGACAAGTATGCATCTCAAGAGTTCGAAAGCTTAAGTCATTTGGTGCAGAGGATTTCTGATCAAGATATCAAGCCTTTTGAACCCAAGAGAGCATGGAACAAAAAGGTATCATTTGTTGATTAGGTAGCAAGCTCAGATTCTGATGAGGAACCAGTCATCGGCTTGGCAGAATGGGTGAAGAATAAGAAGCCGATGTCTTGCCCCTTTGGGCATAAAGAGCCAGAGAAGTTTGCGTTTGATATCACTAAAGCCGATAGGACATTTGACTTTCTACTTCAGGAAGGTCAGATCAAGCTGTCACCTAATCATGTGATCCCATCGGCTGAGGAATTGAAAAGGGTAAAATATTGTAAGTGGCACAATGCAACCTCTCACGACACCAATGAGTGTAAAGTTTTTAGACAGCAGCTGCAATCGGCTATAGAATCTGGGAGGATCAAATTTGACAGCTCCAAAACTCAGAAGCTGATGAAGATTGATCAGCATCCTTTCCCAACAAACATGCTGGATGCTAAGGGAAAGGCCAAGGTCTTGACATCGGAGGCGGCTGAAAGAAGTGCATCGGTGGATCCTCAGCATCAGATCACTACTGCCGATGCAAAAGGAAAAGTCTTGATCCAGGAGGGGACTAACTCAGGAAGGCCTCCCCGATCTGGTATAGTGATAACTCACAAGAGGCCTCGAGAGACTTGGCAGCAATGTGAGGATCGGTATCGGCGCCAGCAAGAGGACTATCGTCGGGAAGAAGAAAGACGCCGACAAGAGTGGAATCGGCACAGGGATCACTGGAATTGTCCGTTCTTCATCCATTGTTGGAAGGAAAATATCAAGCTACTGTCAGGGATTGTCCTGAGTGCAATCGTTATGATCGGTATGACAGATCTGATCGGCGCTATCACAATGATGATCGGCGATTCAACAGGCTGATTATGGGGAGAGCGTCCGTTCACGATCGGCTGGGGGGCAGGCTCAGTGTGCATGACAGGCTCGACGATCGTGTTGAATATTTTCCCAGGAACCAGGAAGAACTTGAAGAGATGGCTAATGCTCGAGTTCCCAATGAATCCATATTTTGCAGGGATGCCAATACTTATCGGATGGAGTCAAGGGAAAATCGTCGCCCATCGGTAAGGCAGCAGCAATTTCCTCCATGGTGTCCAGAGGGGTTGACCAGGACACAGAAGAGAAGGCTGCAGCGCGAGAGGCGAGAGGAGTTAAGCAAGGGTGAGAACTCTGGCCAACCTAGGGATCTGCAATCAGATCCTAAGGGGAAAGGGCCATCGGCAGATGTCAACATGGTATTTATGTTGCCGATGGAATTCCTTGCGTCGTCCAGCGATGATGAGTTGGAGTTCTCCGATCAGATAGCTCAGTTGGCTCTGGATCCGATGACAGCTATCTTTGAAAAGCCTGCCGATGATGAAAGGCAACGTCTTAAGGCTCTGTTTGTCAATGGGAGAGTGGATGGTCAGCCAATGACCAAGATTTTAATTGATGGTGGAGCTGCTATCAATATCTTGCCATATACAGTATATCAGAAGCTTGGAAAAGGGGATCAGGATTTGACCAAGACCGATATGATGCTCAAAGACTTTGAGGGCAACGTGTCTCCAGTTAAGGGGGCAATATGCGTTGAGTTGACCATCGGCAGCAAAACTTTGCCGACAACCTTCTTCCTGATCAGTGGAAAAGGTGCTTATAACTTGCTGCTGGGAAGAGATTGGATTCGTGCCAATTGTTGCATTCCTTCTACAATGCACCAGTGCTTGGTCCAGTGGGTAGGCCACAAGATTGAGATTGTCCCGGGAGATTCTTCCTATGTTATTGCATCGGCAGAGGCAGACACCTACGAAAGAACTAGGTGTATTTCAGGAGAAGTTTGGGAAAAGGATTTTCTCAAAGTTGCCGATTATGAAATTCCACCGATCCAAGCAGTCGGTTCTGATGAAGGTTTTTAATGGATAGATTCGCCGATGATGGAAAATTAGGCCAGGGATTCACATCGGCTGATGATTTGGTAGAAGTAGATATAGGTAGTGGTGATAAGCCTAGACCTACTTTTATTAGTGCTAAGTTAGATTCTGAGTGTAAGCAGCAGTTAACCGATTTGTTAAAAGAATATAAAGATTGCTTTGCTTGGGATTATACTGAGATGCCTGGTTTAGCCCAATCAATTGTTGAACATCGGTTGCCTATCAAGTCTGGATTTTGGCCACATCAACAGCCAGCTCGCCGATGTAATCCTAATATTCTTCCTGATATTAAGGCTGAAATAACCAAACTCATTGAAGCTAAATTTATTCGGCAATGTCAGTATGCCGAATGGATTTCCAATGTTGTTCTAGTCTACAAGAAAATGGGAAGCTTCGGGTTTGCATTGATTTCAGGAATCTCAATAAAGCTACGCCGATGGATGGCTACCCAATGCCAGTTGCCGATTTACTAGTTGATGCTGCGGCTGGGCAACGGATCATCAGCTTTCTGGATGGCAATGCAGGATACAATCAAATATTCATGGCTGAAGAAGATATTTCAAAGACTGCATTTAGATGTCCTGGTCATGTCGGATTGTTTGAATGGATAGTCATGACATTCGGCTTGAAAAATGCTGGTGCTACTTATCAGAGAGCCATGAATTTTATATTTCATGAGCTCATCGGCAAGCTGGTGGAAATTTATATTGATGATGTGGTGGTTAAGTCTGGAGACTTCACAAAGCATCTTGCTGATTTGCGAAAAGTGTTGGAATGCACAAGAAAGCATGGTTTAAAAATGAATCCCAATAAGTGTGCATTTGGTGTATTGGCAGGACAATTTCTTGGTTTCATGGTGCATCAGAGGGGGATTGAAATTAGTCGAAGATCCATTGATGCTATCAACAAAATAGTTGCTCCTACCAACAAGACTGAGCTCCAGTCCTTGATCGGCAAGGTAAATTTTATCAGGAGGTTTATATCTAATTTGTGTGGTAAAATTCGTGCTTTCAGTCCTTTATTTAAGTTAAAAGCCGATCAAGAATTCGTTTGGGGGAAAGAACAACAGTTGGCCTTGGATGAAATCAAGAATTATTTGGTGAATCCTCCAGTTCTGATTCCACCCCGGCAAGGGAAGCCCTTCAGGTTGTATTTATCTACCGATGGGATGGTCATCGGGTCGGCTTTAATTCAAGAATTTGAAGGGAAGGAACGTGTGATTTACTATTTCAGCAGGAGGTTGGTTGATGCTGAGACTAGGTATTCGGCTATTGAGAAAATGTGCTTATGCTTGTACTTCTCCTGTATTAAGTTAAGACATTATTTGCTATCGGCCGAATGCACTGTTATTTGCAAAGACGATGTGGTCCGATACATGCTATCTATGCCGATCATGAGCGGCTGGATCAGTAAGTGGATTTTGGCACTGTCAGAATTCGATCTGCGTTACGAATCGGCTAAAGCGGTTAAAGGACAGATTATGGCCGATTTTATGACTCAACATTGTGGTACAATGGAGACTTTGGAGATTGTACCTTGTACGCTTTTCTTTGATGGATCCACGTGTGACCGGGGGGAAGGAATCGACATAGTGTTAATTTCCCCTCCGGGAAGGAAATATGAGTTCTCCTTGCCGATTGTTGCCACGTCAATAAATAATCAGGCTGAGTATCAAGCTTTGATAAAGGGGTTGGAGTTACTAAGAGAAGTTCATGCTGATGCTGTTGAAATCTTCGGAGATTCTATGCTAGTTATAAATCAATTGGCTGGAAACTATGAATGCCGAAGTGAGGTCCTCATAACTTACCACGAGAAGAGTATGCAATTGTTAAAGGAATTCAAGGATTTCCGATTAGAGCATGTTCCTTGATTGCATAATGAAGAGGCCAATCGGTTGGCTCAGCATGTCTCGGGATATCAGCCCATGATTAATGCAATATCGGCAATCAGTGCCGATGATTGGAGAAAAGAAATCATTGATTATTTAAGGGATCCGTTCAAGAAAGTTGAGAGACGTGTTCGGTTTCAAGCTACCAAGTATGTGCTCCTCGAAGATGAGTTATATTACCGAACCATTGACGGGATTCTTCTCAGATGTTTAGGTGATGATGAGGCTAAGAATTTGATGGGAGAAATCCATGAAGGGGTATGTGGAGCACATCAGTCGGCCTTTAAGATGAAATGAATGATTAGAAGAAATGGGTATTATTGGCTAACTATACTTGAAGATTGTTTTAAGTATTTTAAGGGGTGTCAAGGATGTCAGAAATTTGGTAATGTTCAAAGGGCACCTGCATCGGCCATGAATCCTATCATCAAGCCTTGGCCGTTCCGGGGATGGGCTATTGATTTGATCGGCGAGATTTATCCGCCATCCAGCAAAGGACATAAATTTATTCTGGTTGCCACCGATTATTTCACCAAATGGGTTGAAGCTATTCCTTTAAAGAAAGTTACATCGGCCAATATGATTGATTTTGTGAAAGAGCATATTATCTACCGATTTGGAATTCCTCAAACTATTACTACCGATCAGGGTACTATGTTCACATCAGGGGAGTTTGATGAATTTGCAATCGGTATGGGGATTAAAGTATTAAACTCTTCTCCTTACTATGCTTAAGCTAATGGGTAGGCCGAGGCATCTAACAAAGGAATTATCAAGATTATTAAACGAAAGATTGAAGAAAATCCTAGGAGGTGGCACACATTGTTAAACGAAGCTTTATGGTCACAGCGGATGGCTTGTCATGGATCGACCAAGGTTTCACCTTATCAGTTGGTGTATGGGCATGATGCAGTGTTACCTTGGGAAATTAAGACTGGGTCTAGGTGATTATCTTTTCAAGATCAATTGGCTACCGATGATTATGCTACTTTGATGACAGACGAGTTGGATGATTTAACAGAACATCGGCTAAGGGCCTTGATGAGTATAGAAGAGAATAAGAAGAGAGTTGCCAGATGGTATGAAAAGAAGGTAAAAGCTAAGGAGTTTGCCGATGGAGACTTAGTATGGAAATTAATCTTACCGATCGGGACTAAAAGTTAAAAATTTGGGAAGTGGTCTCCCAATTGGGAGGGTCCCTATCAGATAAGTCGATCGGGTCCTGGTAATGCCTATATTTTAGAAACTCTCGAAGGAGTTGAATTTCCCAGAGCATTAAATGGCAAATATCTAAAGAAGTACTACCCCAGTATATGGGTCGATGCATGAAAGTTAAAGTGCCGATAACATTCCTATCGGCTGGATCAAAATGTCTCTGAGGTTGGACTTAATGTTTTAAAAAGGTGCCGATAACAGTCCTATCGGCTAGACCAAAATACTAAGAGCGTTTAGAAAGGAAGGGCAAGTATGCCGCCGATGAAGAATTCACATGTTCAATAGCGCCTGGATCACCGATATAGCTCGCACGCGAATTTGGTTGGCTGCTTCTATCTCTTTGGTGTCTTCATCGGCAGAGCCTTCCACCGGCTTAAGTTTCTTCTTCATCTGCAGCGCCGTGCGGGCTTGGACATTTCGCTCTTGCTCAAGACGCTTGATCACCTCAGGCAGCTGGTTCTCCTCTTGTTTAGCCTGGGACAAGGCTTCTTCCACTTGCTTGAGTTCTGCCAGCAGGGCCTCTCTTTTTGCCGACAGGTCAGAAATCTTGTGCTTCAGCGCATCTCCTGAGGACTTTAAGATACCGATGTTCTTGTGCTTGTCATCGGCAAGGAGTTTTACTTTCATCATTTCCTCGGAAAGCTGAGCCTGAGCAGCTCTATCGGCTAGGCGCTGAGTACCCCATTGATATTGCAGCTGACAGCTTTCCAGATGTGCAGCTTGAAAGAGGGCTTCTTCAGCATCGGCGGGGATTTGGCCTCTAAGGGTCTTGAACAAAGCCTTGGCCGGATCAGAATCGTCGACTAGTTGGGCTGTGTCTTGATGGAGGAGGGCCGATAATTCTTCCAATTTTGCCCTGATCTCTACCGATGTATTTCCAACTACCCGGGAGGAGCTTGCTTCCTCACCTTCATCTTCGGAGATGTCAATGGCGAAGGAGAACAAACTATCAGGAGAGTCCTGCTCTTGGAAAAGAAATGAAACAAATTATTCTATGGTTAGGTATTGATAAATGATATAGACAAGGATTGGATAACTTACTTGTTTCTGGGCAATCTCTCGCCTCTGACCAAAAGATGCCGATGGAACCACAGGCTGATCGGCTGGGGTTGCCGATGGAACTATGTCGGCTGAAAGAATAACAGGGATAATTATGAGACAGCGAAAGTGGGGTCATCGGCAATGATTTCGTAAAGGTATGTTACCTTGAGGAGGTGCAATGCTTGTATGGATCGAGGAAACTACCGATGCTATGATTGAGCCTGCTGGATCGGTAGTTTGCTCGCCCACATCAGCCGATGTGTCTTCCGGCTGGGGTACTTCTGGCTGGGGTTCTTCTAGCTGGAGTTCTTCCACTTGGGGTGCTTCTTGCAGCTGAGGGGGAGATGGTGCTTGTTGCATCTAGGCTTCTGGAGAGGAAGGAGAAGATTCTACTGGGATTGGTGATTCTTGGGGAGGAGAAGGTATTGCTGTCTTTTGACGCTTTGCTTGTGCTCTGGTATTCTTGGCACCTTTTCTCTTTGGCTGACTACACTGGGGCATCGACACTTTTGCTTCTGGTCTTTGCCGATGCGCCGGTGTGCTGATACAGAAAAGGAAATTTGTGAGTACAGGTGTAACAGATGTAAGAATGAGATCGGTATGAAAGAGTTTGAAATGTACCTTGAAAGCCTGTGCCAAAGCAGAGGCAGCTACTGATGGAGATGTCTTAGTCCTCTTGGTGGTGACTTTCTTGAGGCGTATGCCTCGATGCATGATGGCAGCCAAAGTGGGAGCGTTGTTGTCGATTGAAGAGATCGGACCTGATGGAAAAAGATCAATCGGCTTGCCACTCCTGCTGACCGATGGGGGGACATTGTCGACCTGCAATACGATACAGAAAGTGAGTTACCGATAGAAATAAAAGTGAAAGAATTGAGATATCGGTTTGGTAATACTTACAGTGTTCTCAGGAACTTTGTACTGGGGGTCGATCATGCGACGGTACGTCAGAGCTGATTTGCAAAATAAATGCTCCTTCCATTCTTCCCACCATTGTTTGTGCGCCTGAGTAATAAAGAGGGCTGGGATCCACTCTGATAGATCTACATCTGTATCGGCATTCGGTGGCAATTGGGCTACTCGGGTCCACTCAAGAAGGCTAGTGATGGTCTCCCTAGGTTTTATCACATCGGCATAACAAAGAGCAATCGGTAGCTAACCGAAATCGAGTTGACGGGCTAGTGCCGATGGGTTGTAGAACTCATAAGTCTGGTTGGAAGCTTTCCCACTGCCGAAGAAATTCACTGGTATAGCTCTGGGAGTGATTAGTGCCATCATAAGGAAACATGGTATGTGGATCTTCATAAGGCATCCACGCTCGCTGCTCTCTGGTCAGGCCTTCGTACAAGGTCTGGAAGAATCGGCTGACCTGGTCTGCGTTGCCACCGGTGCCAGGCAGAACGATGACAGCCTCGCCAAAGTTCACAGGAGGGCGAGTTGCCGATTCTTCTTCATCTAATTCATAATCCTCGGCTATGTCCCTGGGGAAGCGTTGTGTGAAGAGGTTGAATTCGAGATGCTTGTGCATGTGAAGGCTAAGCCACATATTGACGAACCACCAGAGTCCTCCTAGGTTGCGGATGGACTGGCCGAGCAGAAGTCTTCTGGCTACTTGGTGGAGGAGGTGGTAGGCAGAGCCAAGAAGGTATCGGCCGAGGGGAAATCGGCCACCATTGGCTAATCTCTCTGCTGCTGATAGGTAGACAGAGGTTGGTCCTGCCACATGTTCAGGAAGGTGGTTTGCTCCTTTATGTTAATAGGCCCCGTTCTACGATACTTCTGAATGTATCCAGACCAGCCGCCAATAGCGCGGGTTTCCACTTTGGCACTAGGCGTGGTGTCAAACAGGTGACTATTATTGGCAGTGGATACATCTAAGCCGGTGAGCATAAGCACATCGGTAAGAGTGGGAGAAGCAGGGCCATGACCAAAGACAAAGGCGTTAAGAGTGTCCAACTAGAAATAAGATGCAGCTATCAGCAATGACTCATTCCTATGCATATCGGCAATGGACAACCTGATGCATTGATCCAGTTTTCTCTCACCCCACTAGATTTCATTTGAGTGGCTGACTCGCAAGAACCAATCCTTCCATCCCACGGTAGGACTGGGCCAGGAACGGAAGGTATCCTTCCACAGATCCAGAGAAAAGTTCTCGGCTCTAAAGGGGATTCTGTTTGTTTCTGCGTTGATAAGGTCGGTGGGATCTAGATCCCCTAACGGACCAAGACATTGGAGATGTGGTTGATCGGTAGGGATGACAATTTTATTGGACAGATCCTAATGGTTTTGAAGTTAAAAAGAAGAACAAAAGAAGAAAAAAGAAGAATGTTCAGTAAAATAAATTACGAATGAACGGGGATATGGTAAAGGTACAAGAGATAAGGTGATGAACTGACCTCGGGAACGGCGAAGTTGATGGCCATCCCTTCACGAAAAGTGTGATTGAAGACTTTGAGGTTGGGCTTCGTTTGAGTTCTTGGAGCTCTCGAACAGCGACGCCGCCAGAAAAGTGGAGTTGGGGCTGTAGAATGATGCAATGGAGGAGGAGTGCCCGAGAAGGAACTATTTATAGGACAAAATGGGCAAGGGTAAATCTGACTTATCACTTCGCCGTATCCATAAAATCCGAGGATACTCAGGAAGATATGGTAACTGTTCACACGGTAATCAAGGGATTGTGCAGGTGATTTGACAGGAAGCGGTCGTGATCTGGAGATATTTTATTGTGTGAGATTTCCTGGTCGGTCCATCGGCAGCGCCTTGTAACGGTAATATTGCCGATGGACAGATAAAGTGGGGATATCCGTTTGGGAAGATAAGATACTTTACTCTATAGGACGTCCTGATCGGTCCATCGGCAGCTCGCTGCAACGGTAACATTGCCGATGGGCGACTAAAGTGAAGATGTCCATTTGGGAAGTTGAGGATTTCGAGGAATCTACGGAGGAATCGGACCAGGGTTGTTCAGATTAAGGCTGTCGGTTACCAAATTGGGAGAATTAATTGCGGAAAAGCATCATTACTGCAGAGAATTTCAGAGCATTAATGATTTCATACTCCGAAATTAGGGGGCATGTGTTGACACCATTTTTGGACACGTATCCAGGATCGGTAGAGTGTAGGTCGGCAAGATATGGTGGCAATACTTGGTCTGCAGGAGAAGTTGCCGATGAGGATGGTTGCCGATGAAGGGACGGCTGAATATGACTAAGTCCGTAGGTGGTTGTGTGTTTGTGCTGATGGTCAGTGTTAATCTGTGCTGATGGCTACAATGAGGGGTCTGCCGATGATACGGAGGAAGAATCTGAAGGTTGCCGATTGTCCTATGGAGGTGTCCCAGTTTGTCACGGGAGGATGGTTTTATGTTTTCCTTAGTTATTTAAATCGTTTTGTATACGGATTCTGTTTAATTTGGAATTCGAGTTCTAGTCGTGTCTGGTTAAAGCTCTTTGAGCAGGGTATAAATGCAAACCCTGGGGCTTTGTTATATGGATCTATCAATCAATCAATCAAACACAAGTTTTTACTCATATTCCAGTATTTACTTTTTCGACGACTTCGTCATATTTTCCTTTTTCATTACGAGTTCTTAGGAGTTCGTCGACTTAAGCTCGGCGTATTCTCAAGTTCCGTGTGAATACCTCTTGGCCGTGGCATCCGGGCGCATCGCTGTTGTCGGCACCAAAGTATTCGAGTTATCACCTTTGCCGATAGTAAGGTCAAATCGGCTGGCACGCCTTAACGTTTGAATCGGGTATTAGCCCTTTGTGTTTGCAGATCAGCTTTTGCATCAACAAGCCCCTACGTTCTTAAGGCCGAAAGGCATGGTTATGTAGCAAAACATTCCGAAAGGGTTGCTAAAAGAGGTCGCGAGCTGGTCGGACTCTTTCATCTTGATTTGGTGGTATCCAGAATAAGCATCAACAAAAGACAAAGTTTCACACCCTGCTAGAGAGTCAACTATCTGGTCGATACGAGGTAATGGAAAAGGATTCTTAGGAAATGATTTATTTAAACTAGTATATTCTACACACATCCTCCACTTCCCATTTTTCTTTTTGACTAATACAGGGTTAGCTAACCACTCGAGATGGAATACCTCCTTGATGAACCCGACCGCCAGCAACTTGTGGATCTCCTCCCCGATGGCCCGACGCTTCTCCTCATCGAATCGGTGCAGGCGCTGCTTCATAGGCTTGGAGCCAGCTCGGATGTCCAAGGAGTGCTCGTCGACTTCCCTCAGTATGCCTGGCATGTCCGAGGGACTCCACGCAAACATGTCGGCGTTTGCACGAAGAAAGTTGACGAGCATTGCTTCCTATTTGGGGTCGAGGCTCGAGCTGATCCTCAACGCCTTGCCTTCCGAGGCCTCGGGGTCGAGGGAGACGAGCTTTGTCTCCTCCGCCGGCTCGAAGCTCCTAGCGTGTCGCTTGGGGTCGGGGATGTCCTGGTCGCCGTCACCGAGGCTAGTGATGATGGACAGCGACTCAGCCAGAGCCTCTGCCTGCTCAATGCACTCCACGTCACATTGGTAGGCGTGCTGGCTCGTCGTGCTGACGGTGATGATGCCATTCGGACCAGGCATCTTGAGATTGAGATAGGTGTAGTTGGGGATGGCGATAAACTAGGCGTAGCATGGTCGCCCTAGAATTGCGTGGTAGGTCCCTGTGAACCCGACCACATCGAAGGTAAGGACCTCCTACCTGAAGTTGTCCGGGTCCCAAAGCAGACGGGCAGGTCGATCTGCCCGAGAGGATGGGCACGATGCTCCGGCACCACTCCGTGGAATGGCGATGCGTCGTTCCTCAGCCGAGACTTGCTGATCCTCATGAGGGCCAAGGTCTCGGTGTAAAGAGTGTTGAGGCCGCGGCCTCCGTCCATCAACACCTTGGAGAGACGAGTCTCGGCAATGATGGGATCGACGATCAGTGGATAGCACCCAGGATTGGGGATCCGATCCGGGTGATCATGCCGATCAAACGTGTTTGCGCTCTCCGGCCATTGAGGTACGAGGGCGTAGCTGTGCTAACCACGCAAACCTCTCGGAGTTCGTGCTTCCTTTGACTCGCGGTGAGGCGAGCCGCATGTCCCCCAAAGATCAAGAGGCAGTTCTTGACCATGGGGAAGCCTTCTCACTCGGCGTCTGTTGACACCGTTTTTGGGCACGTGTCTAGGATGGCAGGATAAGGTGGCAGTACGATGTTTACAAAGTGGGTTGCCGATGAGGATGGTTGCCGATGAGGGAGAAGTTGAACGTGACTAAGTCCACAGGCAGTAATATGGTGCCGATGGCTAGATAAGAAAGTCTGCCGATGACTATGGCAAAGGGTCTGCCGATGATGCAAAGAGCGAGTCCGGAAGCTGCCGGTCGTTATGTGGAGGAGTTTCGGTTTGTCACGAAGGATAGTTTTGTTATTTCCTTAATTATTTGCATCGTTTTGTATACGGATTCCGTGTAATTCGGAATTCGAATTCTAATCGTGTCTGGTTGTAGCTCTTTGAGCAGGGTATAAATATAGACCCTAGGGCCTTGTAATAGAAAATCAATCAAGGAATCAAACACACGTTTTTACTCATATTCCAGTATTTACTTTTCGACGACTTCGTCATACTTTTTCCTTTTGTTACGAGTTCTTAGGAATTTGTCGACTTAAGCTCGGTGTGTTCTCAAGTTCCGCGTGAGTACCTCTTAGCCGTGACATCCGGGCGCATCGCTGTTGTCAGGACTAAAGTATTCGAGTTATCACCTTTGCCGATAGCAAGGTCAAATCGGCTGGCAGGCCTTAACGTTTGAATCGGGTATTAGCCCTTTGTGTTTGCAGACCAGTTTTGCATCAACACATCTTTTGGCACGCTCGGTGGGACAGGATTCAAGATCAAGATCAACATGTCGATCTCTGACCTCGATCAAGAGAACGTCATCCCCGTGACGGAGGCCAACCTCAAGGATGAGCAGAAGCAAGCTATTGCCCAAGCCATGGAAGAGTTCAAGCAGCAATGCCTGAGGTCTTTCAGCATAAACAGGAGCGGCGAAGTGGTCCAGAAAGATGCACTGCCGGCACCACGGCAGGTTACCTTTGACGCCAATCCTGGCAAGCTTCAAGATATGGTTGACAATGCCATCAATCGAGCGTTGATTAACCAAGCTGGTGTACTGTCTAATACGGTTTTCAATGCCGTGGCAAGAACTTTCAAGGAAGGACAAATCCCACCAGATTATGT
This sequence comes from Sorghum bicolor, assembly GCF_000003195.3. NCBI lineage: Eukaryota > Viridiplantae > Streptophyta > Magnoliopsida > Poales > Poaceae > Sorghum > Sorghum bicolor. Next base: position 37,577,653 of record NC_012879.2, read on the forward strand.
GGGCTCTTCCCATCATCAGCCAACGGCACCAGAGGTCACGGCTCCATCGGCTGCCTTGACGACTGCAAGTGCACAATCTGTCGTCCCTCCAAGTACATCGGGGACTACTGGTGCACTATCTATGCCGATGACAACCAACCCACAAATTTCAGTTGGGCAGCATGAACAGACAACAGATATGTTGTCATCGGCAATGTCAGGGTTGACTCTTCCTCCCAACTGGTGGGGTTACGGTATGCCTCCAGAGTTGACACCGGGAACATCACAAATAACTGACATGAGGGGCAAAACTCCTATGACATCGGCACCTCCCAATGCGCCGGTGAACCAGAGTCCTCGGTATACCAGAACTACTACTGCAAGGCCTCACACTGGAAATCCTCATGATTCAATGTTCCAGATGCCCAACGCATCGGCAGAGTCAATGCTGATGCAACAGAGGGCTATGGCCCAGTCGGGGTATGTCAATTCAACGACGGTACCCAATTACCAATCATCGGCAGCACCTATGCCGATGAACGCTAATAACAGATGGCTTGGACAGCAAGCCTTTCCACAATCGCCCCAGCAGAGTTACCAGACTACAGGGTTCCAGCAAGGGCAGGTCTATCCTGGGTTCCAAGGTCAGGGGATTCCCAACCAGCCAATGAATTTTGGACAGCAACTCGGAGGACAGCCAATCGGTGGACAGCAGTTTGGTGGTCCGCAGATTGGAGGACAGGTGATCAATACAATGTTCCGTGCAGATCACGTCCCGAACAGACACGTGGAGGTTCGCCACCAAGTGCCAGATCCGCAGCCGCCTCATCGGCAAGATGCCGATGCATATTGGGCCGATAAGATTGCTGAAGTAATGAGGGAACAATTTGGGATAAAACCCAAAGTCAACACTTATTCTTATCGGACACCGTATCCTCCCGCGTATGATTTGATTCCGCTTCCACATCGGTACAAGGTACCGGATTTTACAAAGTTTTCCGGGCAGGACGACACGTCAACCATGGAGCATGTCAACAGGTTCATCATTCAATGTGGAGAGGCTGGTAACAGGGACGAATTGAGTGTTCGTCTATTTTCATCATCATTGTCTGGATCGGCCTTTACTTGGTTCATATCATTACCTCCCAACTCAGTAATTACTTGGGCCGATCTAGAGAAGCAATTCCACAAATACTTCTTCTCGGGGGTTCATGAGAAGAAGATCACCGACTTGGTCAAGTTGAGGCAATGTAATGATGAGTCGGTTGAGGGATTTGTGCAGAGGATACGAGAGGTCAAGAATAAATGCTATAGCCTGGTTCTGGATGATCGGCAGCTAGCCGATTTGGCTTTCCAGGGTTTGTTGCCACATATCAGGGATAAGTATGCCTCTCAGGAGTTCGAAAGTTTAAGTCATTTGGTGCAGAGGATTTCTGATCAAGACATCAAGCCTTTCGAGCCTAAAAGAGCATGGAATAGGAAAGTGTCATTTGTCGATGAAGCAACAAGCTCAGATTCTGATGAAGAACCAGTAATCGGCTTGGCAGAGTGGGTAAAAAACAAGAAGCCGATGTCTTGTCCTTTTGGGCAGAAGGAACCAGAGAAGTTTGCTTTTGACACCGCTAAGGCTGATAGGATATTTGACTTTCTACTTCAGGAAGGTCAGATCAAACTGTCACCTAACCATGTGATCCCATCGGCAGAAGAGTTGAAGAGGATGAGATATTGCAAGTGGCATAATGCAACTTCCCATGACACCAACGAGTGCAAAGTATTCAGACAGCAGCTGCAATCGGCTATAGAGTCAGGGAGAATCAAGTTTGACAGTTCCAAAGCCCAGAAGCCGATGAAGATAGACCAACATCCTTTCCCGACAAACATGTTGGATGCTAAGGGGAAGGCTAAGGTCTTAACATCGGAGACAGCTGAGAAGAGTGCATCGGTAGATCCTCAGCATCAAGTTACTACTGCCGATGCAAGAAGTAAGGGCTTGGTCCAGGAAGGAACTTGCTCAGGAAGGCCTCCTCGATTTGGTATCGTCATAACTCATAGAAGGCCTCGAGAAAAATGGCAACAACGGGAAGATCGGTATCGGCGCCAGCAGGAAGATTATCGACGGGAAGAAGAAAGACGCCGACACGAGTGGAATCGGCACAGGGATCATTGGAATTGTCCATTCTTCATCCATTGTTGGGAGGAAAATATCAAGCTTCCTACTGTCAGAGACTACCCTGAGTGCAACGGTTATGATCGGTACGATAGGATCGATCGGCATTATCATGATGATGAACGGCGATTTAATGGGCCGATCAGAGGAAGGGTGTCAGTTCATGACCGGCTGGGGGGCAGATTTAGTGGGCACGACAGACTTAGTGACCGTGTCCAGTATTTTCCCAGGAACCAAGAAGAGCTCGAGGAAATGGCTGATGCGCGGGTTCCCGATGAATTCATATTTTGCAGGGATGCTAACACGCATCGTATGGAGTCAAGGGAGAACCGACGCCCGACGGCAAGGCAAAGGCCACTTCCTCCATGGTGCCCTGGAGGATTAACCAAGACACAGAAAAGGAGATTGCAACGTGAAAGGCAAGAAGAGCTAAACAAGGGAGAGAACTCTGGAAGTCGGCAGCCGTCAGACACTAAGAGGGAAGGTCCATCGGCAGGCGTCAACATGGTCTTCATGCTGCCGATGGAGTTTCTTGCACCAGCCAGTGATGATGAGTTGGAATTTTCTGATCAGATAGCTCAGTTGGCTCTGGATCCAATGACGGCTATCTTTGAGAAACCTGCCGATGACGAGAGGCAGCATCTTAAAGCTCTGTTCCTCAAAGGAAGGGTTGATGGGCAGCCAATGACCAAGATCCTAGTTGATGGTGGAGCTGCTATTAATATTATGCCGTATGCAGTATATCAGAAGCTTGGGAAAGGGGATCAAGATTTGACCAAGACCGATATGATGCTCAAAGACTTTGAAGGAAACGTGTCTCCAATCAAGGGGGCGATATGTGCAGAGTTGACCATCGGCAGCAAAACCTTGCCGACAACTTTTTTCATGATCAGCGGAAAAGGTGCTTACAACTTATTATTGGGAAGAGATTGGATTCATGCCAATTGTTGTATCCCATCTACAATGCATCAATGCTTGGTTCAGTGGGTAGGTGACAAGATTGAGATTGTCCCAGGAGATTCTTCTTATGTTATCGCATCGGCAGAAGCGGATACTTACGAAAGGACCAGGTGCATTTCAGGAGAAGTTTGGGAGAAAGATTTTCTCAAAGTTGCCGATTATGAGATTCCACCGATCCAAGCAGTCGGTTCTGACGACGGTTTTTAATGGATAGATTCGCCGATGATGGAAAATTAGGCTAGGGATTCACATCGGCCGATGATTTGGTAGAAGTAGATATAGGTAGTGGTGATAAGCCTAGGCCTACTTTTATTAGTGCTAAATTAGATCCTGAGAGTAAGCAACAATTGACTAGTTTGTTAAAGGAATATAAAGATTGCTTTGCTTGGGATTATACCGAGATGCCTGGTTTAGACCGATCAATTGTTGAACATCGGTTACCCATCAAGTCTGGATTTCGGCCACATCAGCAACCAGCCCGCCGATGTAATCCTAACATTCTACCTGATATTAAGGCCGAAATCACCAAACTTATTGAAGCTAAGTTTATTCGGCAGTGTCGGTATGCCGAGTGGATTTCCAATGTTGTTCCGGTTTACAAGAAGAACGGGAAGCTTCGGGTGTGAATTGATTTCAGGAATCTCAATAAAGCTACGCCGATGGATGGATACCCAATGCCTGTCGCCGATGTACTGGTTGATGCTGCGGCTGGCCATCGGGTCATCAGCTTCATGGATGGTAATGCAGGTTACAATCAAATATTCATGGCGGAGGAGGATATTCCAAAAACCGCATTCAGGTGTCCTGGTCATGTTGGGCTATTTGAATGGATAGTCATGACTTTTGGGTTGAAGAATGCTGGTGCTACTTATCAAAGGGCTATGAATTTTATATTTCATGAGTTCATCGGCAAGCTCGTGGAGATTTATATTGATGATGTGGTGGTTAAGTCTGGAGATTTCTCAAAGCATCTTGCCGATTTACAAAAAGTGTTAGAGTGCACAAGGAAGCATGGATTGAAGATGAATCCCAACAAGTGTGCATTTGGTGTATCGGCAGGGCAGTTTCTTGGTTTCATGGTACATCAGAGGGGTATTGAAATTAGTCGAAGATCTATTGATGCCATCAATAAAATAGTGGCCCCTACCAACAAAACCGAGCTCCAATCCTTGATCGGCAAGGTAAATTTTATCAGGAGATTTATATCGAATTTGTCTGGTAGGATTCGTGCTTTCAGTCCTCTTCTTAGATTGAAAGCCGATCAAGAGTTTATTTGGGGAGAAGAACAGCAGTTGGCTCTGGATGAAATCAAGAAGTATCTAGTAAATCCTCCAGTTCTAGTTCCACCTCAACAAGGGAAGCCCTTCAAATTGTATTTATCTACCGATGGATCGGTTATCGGTTCAGCTTTAGTTCAAGAATTTGAAGGGAAAGAAAGGGTAATTTATTATCTGAGTAGGAGGTTGATTGATGCTGAAACCAGGTATTCGGCCATTGAGAAACTATGCTTATGCTTATATTTTTCATGTATCAAGCTGAGACATTACCTGTTATCGGCCGACTGCACTGTTGTTTGCAAAGATGACGTGGTCCGATACATGCTATCTATGCCGATTATGAGTGGTAGGATCGGTAAATGGATTTTAGCGCTGTCGGAGTTCGATTTGCATTACGAATCGGCTAAGGCAGTCAAAGGGCAGATTATGGCCGATTTTGTGACTCAGCATTGCGGTCTAGTGGAAACCTTGGAAATTGTACCCTGGACGCTCTTCTTTGATGGATCTACCTGTGACCGGGGGGCAGGAATCGGCATTGTATTAGTTTCCCCTAAGGGGAGGAAGTATGAGTTTTCCTTGCCGATTGTTGCCACATCAACAAATAATCAGGCTGAGTATCAGGCTCTGATCAATGGATTGGAGTTGTTAAGAGAAGTTCGTGTTGATGCTGTTGAAATATTCGGGGATTCTATGTTGGTTATAAATCAATTGGTCGGAAGCTATGAATGCCGAAGTGAAGTTCTCATAACTTATTTCGAGAGAAGTATGCAACTGTTAAAGGAATTCAAGGATTTCCGATTGGAGCATGTTCCCCGATTGCATAATGAAGACGCTAATCGGTTAGCTCAGCATGCCTCGGGATATCAGCCAATGATTAATGCGACATCGGCAGTCGGTGCCGGTGATTGGAGGAAAGAAATTATTGATTATCTAAAAGATCCATCCAAAAAAGTTGAAAGACGGGTTCGATTTCAAGCAACCAAGTATGTGCTCCTTGAAAATGAATTGTATTATCGAACTATCGACGGAATTCTTCTCCGATGCTTGGGTGATGATGAAGCTAGAAGTTTGATGGGGGAAATCCATGAAGGAGTGTGTGGAGCGCATCAGTCAGCTTTTAAGATGAAGTGGATGATTCGAAGGAATGGATATTTTTGGCCAACCATACTTGAGGATTGTTTTAAATATTTCAAGGGATGTCAAGGTTGTCAAAAGTTTGGTAATATCCAGAGAGCACCCGCATCGGCTATGAATCCTATAATAAAGCCTTGGCCGTTCCAGGGATGGGCCATCGATCTGATCGGCCAGATTTATCCACCATCTAGCAAAGGGCATAAGTTCATTCTAGTTGCCACTGACTATTTCACTAAGTGGGTTGAAGCTATTCCTTTGAAGAAAGTCACATCGGCCAATATGATTGATTTTGTGAAGGAGCATATTATTTACCGATTTGGGATTCCCCAAACGATTACTACCGATCAGGGCACCATGTTCACATCGGGGGAGTTCGACGAATTCGCAATCGGTATGGGAATTAAAGTGTTGAATTCTTCTCCTTATTATGCTCAAGCCAATGGGCAGGCCGAAGCGTCTAACAAAGGAATTATCAAGCTTATTAAACGAAAGATTGAAGAAAATCCTAAGCGGTGGCATACATTATTAAATGAAGCATTGTGGTCTTATCGGATGGCTTGTCATGGATCGACCAAAGTATCACCCTATCAATAGGTGTATGCACATGATGCAGTGTTGCCTTGGGAAATTAAGGCTGGATCTAGGCGATTATCTTTTCAAGATCAATTAACTTCCGATGGTTATGCCACTTTGATGACCGATGAATTGGACGATCTAGCAGGGCATCAGTTAAAAGCTTTAATGAGTATAGAAGAAAATAAGAAGAGAGATGCTAGATGGTATAATAAGAAAGTGAAGGCTAAAGAGTTTGCCGATGGGGATTTGGTATGGAAATTAATTTTACCAATTGGGACCAAAAGTTCGAAGTTTGGAAAGTCGTCTCCTAATTGGGAGGGTCCTTATCGGATAAGTCGATCGGCTCCTGGTAATGCCTACATTCTAGAAACCCTCAAAGGAATTGAATTTCCTAGAGCATTAAACGGCAAATATTTAAAGAAGTACTACCCCAGTATATGGGTCGATGCATAGAAGTTTAGGTGCCGATAACACTCCTATCGGCTGGATCCAAATGCTTGGGGACAACACTTGGTGTTTCAAAAGTTTAGGTGCCGATAACAGTCCTATCGGCTAGACTAAAAGCTGAGGAAGCAGGAAAGCGCAGATACAATGCCGATGGAAACTCTATGTGTTAAGCAGCGTCTGGATTGCCGATATAGCGCGTAGCCGAATTTGGTTGGCTGCTTCTATCTCCTTGATGTCATCATCGGCAGAACCTTCTATCGGCTTCAGCTTCTTCTTCAGTTGAAGTGCCTTGCGACCATGAGCATTTCGCTCGTGCTCAAGAAGCCTGATGGTCTCTGGCAATTGGCTCTCTTCCTGTTGGGCTTGAGACAGAGCGTTCTCTACTTCCTTGAGCTCCGCCAACAGGGATTCTTTTCTTGCCGATAGATCGGATATCTTCTGCTTCAGCGCGTCTCCCGAAGATCTCAGGATACCGATGTTCTTGTGCTTCTCATCGGTCAAAAGCTTCTCTTTCCTCATTTCATCGGAGAGTTGAGTCTGAGCGGCTCTATCGGCAAGCCGCCGAGAAGCTCTTTGGTACTGCAGCTGGCGACTCTCCAGATGAGCGGCTTGGAACAGGATTTCTTCAACATCGGCTGGGATTTGGCCTCTGAGAGTTCTGAACAGGGTCTTGGTAGGGTCGGAATCATCAACCAATTGCGCTGTGTCCTGGTGAAGGAGAGCTGACAATTCTTCCAACCTGACCCTGATCTCTGCCGATGTGATGCCGACCGTCTGAGAAGAGCTTGCTTCTTCACCTTCTTCTTCAGAGAGATCGATGGCGAAGGAGAACAGGCTATCGGGAGAATCTTGTTCCTGGGAGGGAAAGCAAAATTAGCTCATACTCAGAGAATCGGCAAATAGTGCTAACGGTAAACGGTGACTTACTTGCTTCAAGGCGATCTCTTGTCTTTGACTGAGAAGTGCTGACGGAGCTGCAGGCTGATCGGCCAAAGATGCCGATGGAGCTACAGGTTGATCGGCTGAGATTGCCGATGGAACGATATCAACTGAAAGAAGACAAAAGGAGTTATGAGACTAAATAAGAATAAGTTCATCGGTAGCGATATTATTAAAGTATGTTACCTGGAGGAGGGACAATGGTTGTCTGAATCGGGAGAACTGCCGATGGTATAACTGGACCCACCGGGCCAGTTGTTTGTTCACCCATGTCAGCTGATGTATCTTCTGTTTGAGATCCTTCCTGTTGGGGTTCTTCTATCTGTGGTGCTTCCTACATAGGTGGGGGAGATGGTGCTTGCTGTGGCTGGGCTTCTGGAGAAGAAGGAGAAGACTCCACCGGAATTGGAGATACCGGAGGAGGAGGGGAGTTGCTACCTTCTGGCGCTTTGTTCCAGTCTTAGCACCCGTGGTGCCCTTTCTCTTGGCTTGGCTAGACTGGGGGGCATCGGTACTCTCACACCTGGCTTTCGCCGATGCGCCGGTTTGCTGCAATAATGAACAAGAGTTTATAAGCATAAATATAGCCGATATAAAGATAGTCAGCATAAAGGAAAAGATTTGATAAATTGCCTTGAAAGCCCGCGCAAGAGTGGGAGCAGCAACCGTTGGTGATGTCTGGGTTCTTCTAGTGGTGACTTTCCTGAGGCGTACACCCCGATGCACGATGGAAGCTAGAGTGGGAGCATTGTGGCCGATTGAGGAAATCGGGCCTGATGGAAACAAGTCGATCGGCCTGCCACTCCTGCTAACCAATGGAGGAATATTGTCAACCTGCAAAAGGAATACAAGGGTAAGCTGCCGATGGAGGTAATATTGAGAAAATGAAACGTTGGTTTGAGTTACTTACAGTGTCATCGGGAACTTCGTATTCGGAGTCAATCATGCCGCGGTATGAAAGTGCCGATCTACAGAATAGATGCTCTTTCCATTCTGCCCACCATAACTTGTATGCCTGAGTGATAAAAGCAGCCGGAACCCATTCTGACAGATCTACATCTATATCGGCGTTTGGTGGTAGTTGGGCTGCTCGAGTCCACTCAAGAAGGTTGTTGATAGTTTCTCTGGGTTTTATCACATCGGCATAAGGAAGTGCAATCGGCAACTGGCCGAAAGCTAACTGGCGAGCTAATGCCAATGGATTGTAAAATTCGTAAGTTTGAGGGGAGGTTTTTGTGCTACCAAAGAAATTCACTGGAATGATTCTGGGAGTCACAATTGCCATCATCACCTCATTGTCCCTGTCGAGAGCTTCATCAAATGGATTGAAGGTCAGAGGGAGCATGCTATCTGGGTCATCATAAGCCAACCATGGTCGTTCGTCTCTGGTCAAACCCTCATACAGAGTCTGGAAGAATCGGCCGATCTGATCTGGATTACCCCCTGAACCAGGCAGAACTATGACAGCTTCGCCAAAGTTCAAGGGGGCGCGTGTTGCCGATTCCTCTTCACCCAATACATGGTTTTCAGCTATATCTCTTTGGAAACGCTGTGTGAACAGGTTGAAGTTGAGACGCTTGTGCAGATGCAGATTGAGCCACATGTTGACAAACCACCAGGGGCCTCCCAAGTTGCCAGTGGATTGGCCGAGCAGAAGTTTCTGGGCTACTTGATGGAGAAGGTGGTAAGCAGCGCCAAGCAAGTATCGGCCGAGAGGGAATCGGCCACCGTTAGCCAGTCTTTCTGCTGCCGATAGGTAGACAGAAGTCGGTCCTGCCGATCGACCACAGAATACAAACTTGTCCAGCCACATGTTCAGAAAGGTGGTTTGTTCCTTTATGGTGACAGATCCTTTCCCACGGTACTTCTGAATGTAGCCTGACCAACCGTCGATAGCGCGAGTCTCCACTTTGGCACTAGGGGCAGTATCAAAAAGGTGGGTGCTATCGGCAGAAGATATATCTAGACCAGTAAGCATGGCTACATCGGCAAGAGTAGGAGAAGCAAGGCCGTGGCCAAAGGCAAAAGCATTGAGGGTGTCTGACCAAAAGTAGGATGCAGCTATCAGCAGTGACTCGTTCTTATGCATATCGGCAATGGACAATCTAATGCATTGGGCTAGATTCCTTTCACCCCACTGAACTTCATTAGAGTTGCTGACCCTCAAGAACCAGTCTTTCCACCCTACAGTTGGGCTGGGCCAAGAGCGGAAGGTGTCCTTCCACAGATCTAAGGAAAAATTTTCGGCTCTGAAGGGGATCCTGTTGGTTTCTGCGTTGATAAGGTCAGTTGGATCTGGGTCCCCTAGAGGGCCGAGGCATTGAAGGTGTGGTTGATGGGTGGGGATGACAATTTTGTTGGACAATTCCTAGTGATTTTGGGCGTAAAAAGAAATACAAAGAGGAAAGAAAAGGAAGATGTTCAGTAAAATGAATTGCGAGTGAACAGGGATATGAAGAAAAATACAGAAGACGGGGTGGAGATTTGACCTCAGGGACGACGAACCCGACGGCCATCTTGCTGCGAAAGAAGCGTGTGAAGGCGCCGGAGTTGGTGAAGAGGGGTACTTGTCGGAGACCTTAGGAGTTTTTGGTGGCGCCGCCGCTGGAAAAGTAAAGTTGGGTAGTAGAATGGTATGATGGGGAAGGAGTACCCAAGAAGGAACTATTTATAGGACAAAATGGGCAAGGGCAAATCCGACTTATCTCTTTGCCGCATCCGAGAAATCCGAGGGTACTCAGGTGGATATGGTAACTGTTCGCACGGTAATCCAGGGATTGTGCAGGTGATTTGACGGGAAGCGGTCATTATCTGAAGATATTTTACTGTGCGAGATCTCCTGGTCGGTCCATCGGCAAAATTCTATAACGGTCATATTGCCGATGGGCGGATAGAGGGGAAGTAACCGTTTGTGTGAATATCCTGGTCAGAACATCGGCAGATCTTTGTAACGGTATTGTTGCCGATGTACGACTGAGAAAAATGCCCGTTTAGGAAGTTGGGGATTTCGAGAAATCTGCGGAGGAATAGGATCAGAGTTGTTCAGATTGAGGTTGTCGGTTATCAGATTAGGAGCATTAATTGCGGGAAAAGGCATCATTACTGCAGAGAATTTCGGAGCATTAATAGTTTTATACTCTGAAACTGGGGGGCATGTGTTGACACCGTTTTTGGGCACGTGTCTAGGATGGTAGGATAAGGTGGCAGTACGATGTTTACAAAGTGGGTTGCCGATGAGGATGGTTGCCGATGAGGGAGAAGTTGAACGTGACTAAGTCCACAGGCAGTAATATGGTGCCGATGGCTAGATAAGAAAGTCTGCTGATGACTATGGCAAAGGGTCTGCCGATGATGCAAAGAGGGAGTCCGGAAGCTGCCGGTCGTTATGTGGAGGAGTTTCGGTTTGTCACGAAGGATAGTTTTGTTATTTCCTTAATTATTTGCATCGTTTTGTATACGGATTCCGTGTAATTTGGAATTCGAATTCTAATCGTGTCTGGTTGTAGCTCTTTGAGCAGGGTATAAATATAGACCCTAGGGCCTTGTAATAGAAAATCAATCAAGGAATCAAACACACGTTTTTACTCATATTCCAGTATTTACTTTTCGACGACTTCGTCATACTTTTTCCTTTTGTTACGAGTTCTTAGGAATTCGTCGACTTAAGCTCGGCGTGTTCTCAAGTTCCGCGTGAGTACCTCTTAGCCGTGACATCCGGGCGCATCGCTGTTGTCAGGACTAAAGTATTCGAGTTATCACCTTTGCCGATAGCAAGGTCAAATCGGCTGGCACGCCTTAACGTTTGAATCGGGTATTAGCCCTTTGTGTTTGCAGACCAGTTTTGCATCAACAGCGTCGTTGTCCTTGGGAGGTTCTTCGGCGCCCTCCTTGGCTATGACGTCGGTATAGTACCGACGCAGGACAGTGCACTCCTCGAGGGTGTGCTTTGTTGGTCCCCTATGATAGGGGCATAGCTTCTTCAACATCTCGTCGAAGAGGCGGGGCCCGGCAGGAGCCCGCTTGGGGTTCTTACGGTCCGCCGCGGCGACAAAGTTGTCGTCCGACCGACCCTGCTTCCCCTTGCGACCCTTTTTCTTCTTCTTAGGGTCGCGGGAGACCGAGGCCTCGGTGGTCTCGGCCTTCTTTTTCCCCTTGGTAGAGCCATCGGAGAAAATTGCACCAACTGCCTCTTCCCCCGAGGCAAAGTTGGTGGTAATGTCGAGCAACTAGCTAGTGCTCGTGGGGGTCTTGCGACCAAGTCCGTGTACTAGCTTCTTGCAGGAGGTGCCGGCGATGAAGGCCCCGATGACGTCGGAGTCTGTGATGTTGGGGAGCTCGGTACACTGCTTGGAGAATCGCCTGATGAAGTCTCGGAGGGACACACAAGGCTTCTGCTGACAGCTCCTGAGGTCCCAGGAATTTTGAGGACGCACGTATGTGCCCTGGAAGTTCCCGACAAAGATCCTGACTAGGTCGGCCCAGCCATGGATCATGCGCTCAGGAAGATGCTCGAGCCACGCTCTGGCCGAATCAGCCAAGTGCAGTGGCAAGTTGCTGATGATGAGCAGGTCATCATCCGCTCCACCTAGCTGGCATGCTAGACAGTAGTCCGCTAGCCAGAGCTCACACTATACCACAACAAAAGTATAGCGTCAAACAACGGTCGCTAAAACATAATATTAACACTGAACATCGGTCGCTACAAATTGGTAACCAATGATCGGTCGCTTTTATTCCTCCTACCGACAAGACATCAGTCGCTATATATTTGCGTCAAATGATCGGTAGCTAAAAACGAATACTAGCGTCAAATGATTGGTCGCTATAGCCCATTTTCATTTTCGCCAAAACTTGCTGCCATTGCCGCCAGCCCAAACATCCGGCGCCAAACCAAAACCCAAAAGCAGGCTTTGAGCACCAAAAGAAAAAAAGATAGAGCCCACAACCGTGACTTAGGCTAAAAAAACTCCCTGATAAAAGGGCCTAGTTGCCCCCGTGAGGTGTGAGAACGCAGCTTCACCCACATGCGGCCGTGCCTCCCGTCCGTGAGGTCGCGTCTTCCGTCGCGAGGTCGGTCCTCCCGTCCACGCGCCGCCTCTCTCCGGTCCACGTGCCACCTCGCTCCTCAGGCCTTAGGCCGCCCAATCCTGCGCCTCCCCTCTCCTGCGCCGCTCGAGCGCACTTCGCCAGGTGCTTGGCTGCCAGGCCTCTTGCAGCCCCAACGGCCACGCTCTGACCTGGCGCCGCCATTCGCCCCAAACGTCGTCCTCGCTCTGATCCAAGGCTCACTCCCCTACAGCTTCAATTGAGGTATTATCCTCTTTTTCGATCTGTATACTTGGGATCCTTAATCCCACAACCGAATCACTGAAACCCATAACCCCAATCCCCAGATCTGCTTGTGGAGGTGCTTCTGACCATGAATCTGTAGCAAGAGAAGCCTAGAGGTGTCTGTGATGGAGGCTAGGCAGAGGAGAAACATAGCAAGGGAGTCGAAGTAGCCCGCAGCAAAGCAGCCTGTAGCATCGACTCAGATTCTGCTACTTCCACCTCAAAGGGTAAGGATTGTTTCTTTCTTGTTTTGCTGCAGTTGATAGTCATTAACCCACTGCACAAAATTCTGAGGTAGCTTCTGAGACTGAATTCTCAGTTGATAGGTTCGCAGGCGTGCTAGTTGCAATAGACCTGTTCCAACATAGTTGACCAAGAAAATGAGAAAAGTTTCCTGTGCCCTAGTAGAATGTTTTTTGTAGACCGTTGGAAACCCTCTTGTGCGCTAATAGAAAGTTTCTTGTATACCGGTGGAAAGGAAAGTTTCCTGTGCGCTAGTAGAAAGACCTCTTGTGCGCTAATAGAAAGTTTCTTGAATACCGGTGGAAAGTTTCTTGTTTACTAGTGGAAAGTTTCCTATGCACCAGTGGAAAGTTTCCTGTGCGGCGGGGCACACCTTCTGATCGATATCTCCGGCTAGAGCACCTGGTCTCGCAACGGTCCTTCAAACGACGCCGGTCTGGGAGGAACAACGAGGGCGACCTGAAAGATGACGGGCCAGAAGTTTCACCTGCCGTGCGGGAAAGGGAAAGAAGAAGAGGGATCTCACATTGCCAAGCGAGTCCACGCGGCGGATAGCTACGAGCACGGCTCATGAATTTGCCAAGCGTGTCAATTTGCCAAATGTGTTTGCCAAACTGTTGGAGATGCATTTTTGCCCCTTTTGCCAATTTTTCAAGGATGCCAAGTGCTTTTTGCCAACTGTTGGAGATGCTCTTATTAGTTGGACCATTGTTAGGTCTAGGTTCAATATTGGAGCAGACGTATATCATACATGATAGATACTATACTGGCTTATCTGAATCTTTTTGGTCTGTTCTGTGAAAAAAATTCTGAATTTTTTCTTGCTTCATTTCAGTTCAGCTTTGTTTCTTTCCAGACCTGCTACAGCTTGTCAAGTGCTTGCTCCTATATGTCATGTTACATCCTGGTTCCATTCATCTGTACCTATGTTTTGAGATATATATGCATTGGTCTGATCTCACTGTATTGTAATTGCAGCTGCTCCACATGTAATTGGACACCTCGGGAAGGCATTTGAACGTGCTCTTGGCAGCAGCTCTACTTGTTTGTCTCGGTAGGTGTCGGTGTTTTTCCCCCGGGGGGTCACACCAACGAGTAAATTTGTATGCGTGCTCCCTTTTCTGGATGGTGATGCAAGAAGACACAGAGATTTATCCTGGTTCGGGCAAGAGAAGGCCCTACGTCCAGCGGGGGGAGAGAGTTTGTATTATCTTGCACCTAAGTGCTTGTACAGGGGCGAATACAAGCGTGGTATGAAGTGTGGAGCTTTACTACGTATGAGCGTGGTCTTGAGTTGTGATGTCCCCCTCTTCTATTCCTGAGTCTCTCCTTTTATAGCTCCAAGGAGAGACACAGGGTACATGCGTAGATGTTAGAGTAGGGATCGATAGCCGCATGGAGCACTGACCTACTCGAGGCTTCCGTACGGCATGGCCTCGAGCCGTCCCATCTTGATAGCCTGGTGATGATTACGCGTGCTCCTGCGTTCTGCCCTGCCAGTCGCCTTGTGCTGGTTCTGAGGTCGCATGCTGTGGTATCCGGCGGGGTAGCTGTGGTGTTGTTAGTCGACGCCCAACTTGTCCCTAGGAAGGGACCCGGTTCGGTCGAGGGTCGGGCGCCGTGTAATATACTGATATCTGGAGCGCTGACCTTGGGTGTCTCGAGGGGGTCCCGATTAGACGTTCCATCCTTGTTTCCTGCGTCCTGACACGCCCTGGGTCGTTCGGTGGGAAGGCTGCAAAAAGAACGATGGGACAGAAGCTTGTTCCCTATCACGCCTTCCGTGACCCGTGTGTTAGGTGGGGAAGCGTCAGGTGCATTTAATGCTCCGGCCCGCGTGCGCGCGTCAGGCGGCGGACAGTGTCCTTGCGCCCGACGCCTCTCGGTTCGCTCGAGCCCGCTTCCGTTTTCGACGGCAGTCGTCGCTCGAGCCCTGACCGATTCGCTCGACGCTATTTCTGTCTTCGAGGCTTCGACCGTCGATGGCGGCGCATACGTAAGATTAGAGCGTCGAATTGAGGGTCTCGACCTTCGTACGGGCAATCTCATAATGCGCATCGCTGAGGGTACCCCTTACCGATACCCTCGACAGTAGCCCCCGAGCCCTCGGAGGAGTTTTTGACTCCTTCGAGGGTTATGTTGTCTAATTCGCAGAAACGCTTTCGACACCAGTGGTGGAAGATTCTGACCGGCTCGTTTTTGCCCGGGGGTTTCGACGTACTCTCGATAGAGCGAGCGTCTTCCATCCCAAATTGAGTTCCTAGCGGGTAGTCCAAGTGAGAACCTGTGCCCCTTTCGAGGGGGTCAGCTGTAGCCCGGAGGCGTCCTCATAAAGCAGGGTCGACGTGGTCGGGGATACCAGTCTCATTCGATAGAGACCGGCGGCTCGATGCCTCCCGTCGGGGGGATTCCTCTCGACAGTCTCGACCCTACCTTGAACATCGCCAGCGAGTCCTCGAGGCGGGCCTCGATCTTCGACCGCTCGCTGGGGATCCCTGACTCTGGCGCTCGAGATCGGCTGTCGAACCCTTTTGGCGGGCCAGCCATCGACCTCTCGAGACTTTTGTGGTTACGTCCCTTGGCTTACGAGGGAAGGAAACGGCCGTGGCGGTTCGCCTTTCTGCCCGTTGGGCGCGCCTTTTTAGGCGGATGACGTTACGACACCGTATCGGCGAGGAATTCAGAGAGTCCGGCCTGTGAGGAGAGAGAGAGGACTATCAGGCGGCGCATTTATGGGGAGAGTTACCTTACTTCTCGGATCTGTCCGTTGGCGGACAGCGGCCTATAAATACGTCGTCGCGTCACCGCCGTTCCTCTCCCTTCCGCCTTCTCGCTCTTATTCCTTCGCTGCCTTT
This sequence comes from Sorghum bicolor, assembly GCF_000003195.3. Classification (NCBI taxonomy): domain Eukaryota; kingdom Viridiplantae; phylum Streptophyta; class Magnoliopsida; order Poales; family Poaceae; genus Sorghum; species Sorghum bicolor. Next base: position 37,593,561 of record NC_012879.2, read on the forward strand.
GCTTTCTCGCCATCTCACGCGCACACGCCCCCTCGAGCTGTAGCGAACCCACCGTCCCTTTAGCCGAGATGCCTGTAAGACTCGTCGCCGCCGACGACTGGCGCCTGTAACACTCCAGGTGTTTGTCACTTGCTAAGTACTAGGTTTGAGCTCAAACATGACAAGTTCAATGGTAATATAGAGGTCAAAGTCAATCTATGAAAGTAAACCCCAACTTGGGCTTGGTGTATGCAACCTTGCTTGCATATATGCCTTTTTAAAAGGTATGCTTTGATGATGCTAAAGGAACCTTTCCATGTGTCTCATATCTGTCCCAATCTATGTTGGTCTCTGGAAATGTTTGGTGAAGTTTGGAATCAAGAAGTCACATGAAATGATAAGTTATATCCTTGTTTGAATGACTCTATTAAGGAAATGGAATCATGGGTCACCAACCAAACCTTGCAAACATGTTCATATGGCACTAGATGAATTATACAACAAAAGTCATGAAGGGTTCATGTTGAGCTTATGTCATGAAAATGCTTGAATTGGCCTAAAACCCTATTTGGAGCTTTATCGGGTTACTGCTTTGACCAAGGTGAAAGATTGACTTCGGTTGCAGTTATGAGGTTTGACCCTAAATGAAAGTTGTGGTTTTGCTTCTGTAGAAGAAACTTTATTCAAAGGTCAAGAACCAAATCAGCCTGCAAACAGTTCAAACAGAGGCTCGAAGTTCGAATCAGCTGCTGTTTTTCAGCCCTGAGAAATAGTTCTAAGTCCCTAGAAGGACAGCAGTGAGTTAGCTCCTTCGTGACGTTTTATTATGCAAATTCATATGGTAACTCAATTAGATTCCTTAATATGAGTTGGAGTACTCTTCCTGATGAAAGCAATGGATCAAGTATCATCAAATTGGAAGTTCATTTGGATATCTAAAAGTAGCTCCCAAAACAGCAAATGATTATTTTATCGCCAAACGGGCGTCAACCCGTTGGCATTCCGCGTTCTCGTGTTTTTGTTGAGCAACTCAAGTTAGTCCAAGAATAAAAGTTGTGGATAATTGTTTGGAGAAGAGCATACAAAAAGTTGCATCAAGTTTGACATGATTTGGACCATCAATTCTTGGTTTTGCTAATCACCGTCAATACGTTGACACTCGTGACTTGGCATCTAATTATCTCTTAATCTGTTGGTCTAATGATCTTGGTGTCTCAATAAAAGTTGTAGTACACGACGTGGTGAACAAACTTTGTTTTTGGCCCAAGGTCCAATTCGGCCCAGAAATGGCCCAAACCGGCGTCCCACCTTGGCTACTTTGTTGCCCGCCACGTGTTCGACGAAATGCCGACGCGTCCTCCATGCACCAGAGCGCGCACCCACCATGGCTGAGCACTGCTGCCGCGTGCCCCACGCCTCTGCCCCCTCAAGAAGTGGACGCCCAGCTCCAGAACTCCCAGGCGCACTCTCTCTTGCTCACCCCTCGCCCCTCGGCCGCTCGTCCGCGCAGAGCCGGCCGCCATTGCCAGCGAGGTGAGCACCACCGCCGTCCGCGTTCTCGCCACTCCAAGCCACCACAGCCACCGCCTCATACGCCATCACCTTTGCCTCGTCGTGCTCCACCTCGCGCACACGCTCGCCCGAGCTTTTAGCCATCGGAGCGCCGCCGTCGGTGAGCCGCCGCCTCTGCATACCGTTGCGGTACAGGGCGAGGCTGCCACCGGCCCTCTCCTAGCCATTCGAGGCAACCAACGAGTGCGCACGGGCCCCCAGAGGCTCCCCATCAACTTCCCTGCCGTCGATGTGCCCTCCTTCGGCCGGAACAGGAAGCTCCGGCGAGTCCTCTGTTTTCTGGGCGACCAGGGACCTCGTGTTGAAATATGAAACAACCCAGGGTTCCAGATGCGAAGCCAAGACTCATATGAATAGTGCATCTGGACTGCAGTTGATTTCGAGAAACTCCAGGGTTCCCGAAGCAAAAGTGTTTTCCTTTATCTTTTCTTTGTGCAGATTTCTGGATGAACTTTAGAAATTCATAGTAATTCATAGAAAAGTCGTAAAATAGCAAATGTGGACTTTTTGGAATCCTTGTGAAATGCTCTATGCAGTAGATCTATAATATAGCATGGTTTAGTTTGATATTTTAGTCGTAAAAATAGTTTTATACAGTTAGGTTTTGATTGCTTGTTATATTTGTCTTTTTTATAACTGCTGTGTTGTTGCTCCAATAAATGTGAAAATATTGTGGCATGCTTTTCATATGATATTTGATCTCTGCCATTTGTTTCATGAATTTAGGATTGATAGATTAAGAGTTATGAAAATAACAAATGCCCTGTGTTGCTTTGCTCCTATTCTGAGTGGATCTGCATGTTTGTATTGTTTGGCTCAGTTAAGTTGAGAATCTTGCCTAGATGAAAATATATAAGTTTTAGTAATTTTCATAAGCTTTCCAGAAAGGTAAATAGCACAATTTTTGGTTAAGCACATGTTTAGTTATAGTGGTTTAAAATACTGTTCCAGTTTCTGTCTAAACCCAGACAGGGTTGCATTGTTTGTAATGTAAGACCTTTTTAGTTGTAGATTTAGCTGTACATGTTTATAACAAAGTTGTTCAAAATTATATAAGGTTTCTATAAAGTATATAACCATAATTTATGGACATGTGAAATTCAAGTTATAGCTGTTTAATGTAGCATGGCAGATTCTGTCTATGTTTTGGACAGAGATGCCTTCATGGGATTAATTGACCTTGTTAACTCTAGATTCATATTTAGATGATAATAAGAAAGTTGTAGGTAACTTTATAAGCTTTCCAAAAATATAAGAATCATGTTGGCTGGAGGTATACAACTCCGGTTATGCTGCTTTGAATTGCCTATCAGTTTTCTGTTTGTAATTATACCCCTACTGTTTGGGCAGCATGAGCAGTTTTGATTGTGCAATTAATTCCATGATACAAATGATGTTTTCTGTGAAACTTGTATATATAAAAGATATAGATAACTTACTAATATATCTTGTTGTACAGTTTCATGTCATTTGGCTAAGTGGTTTGTGAGTTACAGTAGTATGAAGTTCATCCCTTGAAATGTTTGTTTTCTGGAAATTCCTGGACCAGATTATATGGTCATGCATGTTTGACTTGGTTAACTTGTTAATCATGCTAATATGATTAAATATGAATTGTAGATAATTTTATATTCTTTCCAGAGTGTCCTATTGCATAGTTTTTGGAGTTGTGTAACTCCAGTTGTGATTTAATTACTGAGTTGTTGCATGTATGTCCAGAATTGCTGAAATACACGAATGCTTAATTGCTTTACTTGGTGTGTGCTAACTATGATGCATGACTTTAGTGTTGATTAAGTAATACACTTGTAAACTTGTTAAACTTGTGTCATGATTTATATGTTTGCTCTATATAATTGGTTGTGTGATGTTAGCTAAATAACTTTAGATGCCTCTGTCTTGCATACTTTTATGTAATGCATGTTGTGTCACTATTCTGCATATTCATGCACTTGCATCTTGCATCTCATCTAGGTGCGCCAGATGAATCACGTGAAGGGCATGATGTGGAAACAGACCCGAAGATGGTGTTGGGTGGACCCATCCCGAAGGTGGAAGGTCTAAGCAAGTGTTGTGACCTTAGATGTCACCAAGACGGAGCAACTAACTGAATTGACTCAGTGTTAATCCCAGGCAAGCCCCGGAGCATTATAAGTCTCCCACTACTTTTGAATGCAATTGAGAATATATGTTATATATGTATTGTTGCATTAAGTATAGGAGTTGGGTGAAACCCTTGCTGCATATAACACTCCTTGTCCAGCAAATATACCTATGACCCTATGTAGATTCAGGATCGAATCTAAATGCTTAGCTATGCTTAGATCGGTATAAGCCAGGTGATGTCCTGTCACCTGAGCGAGATAGGTGGATACCTGAAAAGGTTGGCTATATATGCTATCATGAAAATAACCAAGTGATGAGGATGAATAATTGGAGACCGGGCGGGACGATGGTAGAGAAGTAACAAGACATGGAGGTCTTGGGTGCCTATCTATCCCCGCCTGTGTCGATTAAGGACCGATCGTTGACGGCCCTCTTGTCATGTTGAACGCATGCCCCACACTTAGCTGGAAGGATAAGTCGTTCCGACCGCGAAGCCTGAACACTATCCGGGCCGGGAATCGGCCCGATGTACGCGCTGTATTGGTGATGGTTGAGGAGAACGACGAGGGCGCGGCGCGCAACCTTGGTATACCTTGGATACCTCGGTCGCCGGAACGGTCCTCGGGTACGGGCGGTGCCTGTCGAACCCGCGAATTGGTCCTGGATAGTGTAATATGGTGACCTGTAGCTCACTTTGGCCGGTGAGTGTGGTTTGTGTGGGGAATAAACTCGCCAGCTGGTTAGAAATCGATTCGAATCGCCATCGCTCCTGGACAGTGAGCACTTGACTTGAGCTTCGTCATCGTAGTAATGTTTATGGAACACTTGGGTGGTTATGGTATGATGATGATGTTGGAAATGCCACATCAAATATGGGTACTATGGTTGTATCTTAATCAAGTGATTGCTTTAGTACAGGTGCTAATCTAGATGATAGGTTAATGATTATTAACTTGAGCTAAATACCTGAAAGGATTACTTAGTTGCAACTTAAGCTTTTTATGCAAAAAGTGTTGTCAAGCTAGCTCCACCAATAAAGCCTTGCATACTCCTTGGTGTCATATTATTTCTGGTTTATGACGGGTAAGTCTAGCTGAGTACCTTCTCGTACTCAGGGTTTATTCCCACTTGTTGCAGGTTGTGATGTATCATGGCTACTGCAAGAGTTGGATGACTCCTACCATATTAGAGGAGTAAGATCATGGGCATGATCCTTCTTAGTTACCTTATCTATGTTGCTTTTGTTGGAGTTGACCTGGATACTGGCATGTATTTGAAATAAGGGCAATATTAGTTTCAAATTACTTTGCTTCCGCTACTTTTCAACTTAAGTTGTAATAACTATCTTGAACTCCGATGTATACCAAACTACTTGTGAAATGGATGTAACATGTGACTTGTTATATTGAATCACTACGATCTTGGCTTGTAAGATGGTTGGTTTGAAATCCCTCGTGATTTCACGGACTACCGGGTTTATGAGAGTTCGATTATGTTAAAGCAACTGCTTTGGCGGGAGTTTTTCATAGTTGATCTCTTGTAAATTGGGCGGTTCTGTTACAGCTGGTATCGGAGCAGGTTCAACATTAAACTTGTCATATGTGTATTTAAAACAAAATATTTTGTTTTATAAAATCATTTTTTGACAACTTATAGCTATTATAGATATAGGTGTGTTCAAATCTGAAATGATTTTATCTAAGTATGCCAGTGGTCATTTCCTTTATGCCCAAATAAGGACCCTTAGGTGGCTTATTTAAGTACTGACTTGGGGGTTTATGCATCATATTTCTATTTCGTTGCTCATACGGCGTGCAATAGTATGAGTGCCATTCATTTGAATGGTAATGTATGGATCATTTTTCCTCTACGCCTTGGTAAGTGTGAGCTATGAGAGCATGATCGGATACACCGCCGATCTAGGGAAGTGCTTTTGGTGCTGGATCATGTGCACATTTTACATGTGCCTATGAAAAGGTATCGCATGATGGGTGCTTCCGTCCTTAGAGGCGATGCCGTCACTAGGACGATGATGTGGGTAGTAGCACTACACATACATGTATGGGGAATACACGTGTGTGGAGCGCATAGCTTTTTAATCTTGTACTGCATGTTTCATACTGTGGGTGGGCTGAAATGAGTTTTCTGCAGGTATGCTAACTACGAATGCGTAAATTGAATATTACGACTAGCTATATGTCGAGAGTGTACGTGTTATGCCACCGACATAGAACGTGATTGCCACCTTAGGCTGGCAATTTTGTGAGAACGAATAGGACGAAGCATGCATCGCATGATTGTTGCCTTATGTATAACTATGCTTATCTCACCCTTGTTCCAGTAATAAATAACTTGTGAATCAATGTGTGTCATCTTGCTTGTGTGGAGTTAGATGAAATGTTTTGCTCCATGTTGCTTGAATGGCTATAATTGAAAATAAGGTGTGATTAGCTTTGTTTTGCCCGTGTTGTGGTTGATCTGTGCATCCTGTCAGTATGATGCACATCTCTAAGATGACTAGTCTTTTAAGCATAAGTTAAAAATTTGTTTTCACAACTGGAGAACAAATATGCACCTTTCTAGTAAAAGAAAGTAAAAGATAAAAACACCTTACCATCATGTTATGTATGTTCAGGTGTACTAGTGTTGCTTTAGATGACTGCTTGTTATCTGCAAAACTTTGTGCTTAGTAATGATTGTTGGAGATAGTGTGATTCATGTTCTCACATGTTTGCTTAAAACCTTGATACATGAGTGGATGTGTTGTTAACTAGGTAGTGTCATAGTTGTTACCTTTTTGTCCTTAGTAAGCATGCGAGTGTTGAAGAGCCTTATCTTAGAATAACACTCATGTCACTTTAATCTCATGGTTATCTCCAAGTAGATTCCAATGATAAAGAGCTTGAGTTTGTGCATGGTTGTTAGCTCTTGAATGTTGTGTATCCATCCCCTAATCCCTGTATTGACTCAATCTTTCAAATCTCAATCGTTTTATCTCCAACTCTCTTGAGTCTCTGGGTGTTTATCCGTCTTAATATCATGTGATCTATGTTCTCTAGTACTATGTTTAATCTTTGAATCGCCTCCTTGTGGACCTCTAATCTCAAGACTATCTCAGTTGATACCCCCTCTTTTGCAAAGTGCTCGCTGCTATACAACCCAACTTTTGCCATGGGAGATTTCTTTTGGATTGTATGTTCGGTAATGGTGTCTTGGTTAACGATTGATGGTGCCGCGACGAAACCGAGAGCCCCTTGGGGCGGCCGACACATGGTTGTGCTGCTCGGCACGCGCTGGTATCGTTGTTGCTAGCCATGATCCATTATAGAACTACACCCAGATGTCATCTCATCATGAGTTTGTCCTTAATTATCTATCCAGATTTGATCAGAAGATCCTTACTTCACGTGCAAATAAGAGAACTTCCTATGAAGTTACAAAGAGGATAACCTTTGAAGAACAGGTCACTGACATAAACATTAACAGACTGCAAGAGATGGTAGACAAGTGACACTATTTAACTATTCCTGCAATGATGATGGTCATTTAATGAGCAACATGGGTCGTCCACGCTGAACCAAAAGGGCACACGACACTTAATGTTGGACAAGTTATCTGTTGAACAAGCATCAGTCATCACCATTGTGCTTATGATCTAGTTTTCCTAAGTCTTGATCTTTATGTGCATCGTGGTGATACAACTAAAGTCAACCATCTTTAGCGTGAATCCTTATCTACTGGCTTTGAAGGTGACCAATTGTTAAGCGTCAGCCACAATTGTTGTAGTTAAGAGTGGAGCTTTGGAAATTTTAGTGCTGAGAGCCAATCGATTGGTTGCTAGTAACAAAGCTAATCTCAAGCAAGGAAACGATGGATTGATAGCCATGAAGGATATATTTCGTCAAATAGTGAATTAAACTGTGGAGTTGAGAGATGTCTTGTCAGTCAGGAATGCTGCCCTTTTTGCACCGAACAAGTTTAGTATGTATATGTTCTGCCTACACAAATGGTACCTCTTTGAGCTGAATTTTGGTCAGAGGTTAGAAGACTCATGGATCTGTATTTCTACCAAATTTCATGGGGATGTGAGTGATAATTGGTGAAATATGAACCAAAACCCAAAAGGGGTAGAAGTCTACAATCTTCCTTTTGATATCGATCATCCTTCGAATATAAAGTGGTGTTGATTTTGGTGCCATGGATTACATTGTGGGCAATGTCTTGCTGCATAGATAATGCTTATATGCTGAAATAAGATTCTTTGTACCCATTTGTGCCAATGTGAGTCAAATACAATTTGAAAGGTGTCAATCAATAGATTGTTAATATCAGAGCTACCGACTGATCCTAAAAAGAAGCCTCAAATGCAAAAGTAGTTCCACTTGATTGGTTTTGCTATGGTACAAGTCAACCTAACTCTTATGTAACTGCATCATGAAGAAAGGTCATGCTTAACCTACTGGTGGTACGCTATTTCTTTAGTTGGTTGAACACTTGCAACAGTTGGAGATCTATAGGCCCCACTATCATCCTTTGTCAGTAGTGGTTATCCATTCTTACATGCCTTGGTTACCTTCTATGTGTTACCCAAGAAGTTACATCTGATGCAACCCAGATAACTTTTGTTGTTTGGATACAAGAATCCCTTAAAGTAAATGATCATGGAAGGCGTGGAACCAACAAAGTCAGCTATCACATTCACCGTTCTCTTAACCAGGTGGTAAGTACAATGTTGTCATTAGAGAAAGGGAACTGCAAGTGTGGGAAGTTATAATTCAACCATTTTGGTAGAGGACTGCTTTTCAAATCTTGTGAATGAGCCTGGAATCACTATAATGCACAACCCTTAGAAGCTTGTGAAGTGGTGTGAAGTTCGTATGGCTTGCATTAGTTTCACTAAAGAAGCTAATGGTACAAGTAGCTCCTTAGGCTCTAAACAACCAGAAACAAAGTACATGGAACAATGTTGTCTTGGATTCCTCCCAAGGTAGTGCTTCAGTGGAGTCAAACAAAAAGGGAGTTTCTCTGGATAAAGGTTTACTATGAAGGGCAAGTATCAGAAAATGTTTGGATCAAGTTAGCTTCTCTGATGTTCTAAGCTAAGTCGCCCACTGCTATCGCTAATGTTGGAAAAATGCGTGACATTGTTTTCTTCCCTTGAAAGTCTTTTGCACCGAATCTCGGGACGAGATTCTTTTAAGGGGGGAAGGCTGTATCACTCCAGGTGTTTGTCACTTGCTAAGTACTAGGTTTGAGCTCAAACATGACAAGTTCAATGGTAATATAGAGGTCAAAGTCAATCTATGAAAGTAAACCCCAACTTGGGCTTGGTGTATGCAACCTTGCTTGCATATATGCCTTTTTAAAAGGTATGCTTTGATGATGCTAAAGGAACCTTTCCATGTGTCTCATATCTGTCCCAATCTATGTTGGTCTCTGGAAATGTTTGGTGAAGTTTGGAATCAAGAAGTCACATGAAATGATAAGTTATATCCTTGTTGGAATGACTCTATTAAGGAAATGGAATCATGGGTCACCAACCAAACCTTGCAAACATGTTCATATGGCACTAGATGAATTATACAACAAAAGTCATGAAGGGTTCATGTTGATCTTATGTCATGAAAATGCTTGAATTGGCCTAAAACCCTATTTGGAGCTTTATCGGGTTACTGCTTTGACCAAGGTGAAAGATTGACTTCGGTTGCAGTTATGAGGTTTGACCCTAAATGAAAGTTGTGGTTTTGCTTCTGTAGAAGAAACTTTATTCAAAGGTTAAGAACCAAATCAGCCTGCAAACAGTTCAAACAGAGGCTCGAAGTTCGAATCAGCTGCTGTTTTTCAGCCCTGAGAAATAGTTCTAAGTCCCTAGAAGGACAGCAGTGAGTTAGCTCCTTCGTGACGTTTTATTATGCAAATTCATATGGTAACTCAATTAGATTCCTTAATATGAGTTGGAGTACTCTTCCTGATGAAAGCAATGGATCAAGTATCATCAAATTGGAAGTTCATTTGGATATCTAAAAGTAGCTCCCAAAACAGCAAATGATTATTTTATCGCCAAACGGGCGTCAACCCGTTGGCATGCCGCGTTCTCGTGTTTTTGTTGAGCAACTCAAGTTAGTCCAAGAATAAAAGTTGTGGATAATTGTTTGGAGAAGAGCATACAAAAAGTTGCATCAAGTTTGACATGATTTGGACCATCAATTCTTGGTTTTGCTAATCACCGTCAATACGTTGACACTCGTGAATTGGCATCTAATTATCTCTTAATCTGTTGGTCTAATGATCTTGGTGTCTCAATAAAAGTTGTAGTACACGACGTGGTGAACAAACTTTGTTTTTGGCCCAAGGTCCAATTCGGCCCAGAAATGGCCCAAACCGGCGTCCCACCTTGGCTACTTTGTTGCCCGCCACGTGTTCGACGAAATGCCGACGCGTCCTCCATGCACCAGAGCGCGCACCCACCATGGCTGAGCACTGCTGCCGCGTGCCCCACGCCTCTGCCCCCTCAAGAAGTGGATGCCCAGCTCCAGAACTCCCAGGCGCACTCTCTCTTGCTCACCCCTCGCCCCTCGGCCGCTCGTCCGCGCAGAGCCGGCCGCCATTGCCGGCGAGGTGAGCACCACCGCCGTCCGCGTTCTCGCCACTCCAAGCCACCACAGCCACCGCCTCATACGCCATCACCTTTGCCTCGTCGTGCTCCACCTCGCGCACACGCTCGCCCGAGCTTTTAGCCATCGGAGCGCCGCCGTCGGTGAGCCGCCGCCTCTGCATACCGTTGCGGCACAGGGCGAGGCTGCCACCGGCCCTCTCCTAGCCATTCGAGGCAACCAACGAGTGCGCACGGGCCCCCAGAGGCTCCCCATCAACTTCCCTGCCGTCGATGTGCCCTCCTTCGGCCGGAACAGGAAGCTCCGGCGAGTCCTCTGTTTTTTGGGCGACCAGGGACCTCGTGTTGAAATATGAAACAACCCAGGGTTCCAGATGCGAAGCCAAGACTCATATGAATAGTGCATCTGGACTGCAGTTGATTTCGAGAAACTCCAGGGTTCCCGAAGCAAAAGTGTTTTCCTTTATCTTTTCTTTGTGCAGATTTCTGGATGAAATTTAGAAATTCATAGTAATTCATAGAAAAGTCGTAAAATAGCAAATTTGGACTTTTTGGAATCCTTGTGAAATTCTCTATGCAGTAGATCTATAATATGGCATGGTTTAGTTTGATATTTTAGTCGTAAAAATAGTTTTATACAGTTAGGTTTTGATTGCTTGTTATATTTGTCTTTTTTATAACTGCTGTGTTGTTGCTCCAATAAATGTGAAAATATTGTGGCATGCTTTTCATATGATATTTGATCTCTGGCATTTGTTTCATGAATTTAGGATTGATAGATTAAGAGTTATGAAAATAACAAATGCCCTGTGTTGCTTTGCTCCTATTCTGAGTGGATCTGCATGTTTGTATTGTTTGGCTCAGTTAAGTTGAGAATCTTTCCTAGATGAAAATATATAAGTTTTAGTAATTTTCATAAGCTTTCCATAAAGGTAAATAGCACAATTTTTGGTTAAGCACATGTTTAGTTATAGTGGTTTAAAGTACTGTTCCAGTTTCTGTCTAAACCCAGACAGGGTTGCATTGTTTGTAATGTAAGACCTTTTTAGTTGTAGATTTAGCTGTACATGTTTATAACAAAGTTGTTCACAATTAGATAAGGTTTCTATAAAGTATATAACCATAATTTATGGACATGTGAAATTCAAGTTATAGCTGTTTAATGTAGCATGGCAGATTCTGTCTATGTTTTGGACAGAGATGCCTTCATGGGATTAATTGACCTTGTTAACTCTAGATTCATATTTAGATGATAATAAGAAAGTTGTAGGTAACTTTATAAGCTTTCCAAAAATATAAGAATCATGTTGGCTGGAGGTATACAACTCCGGTTATGCTGCTTTGAATTGCCTATCAGTTTTCTGTTTGTAATTATACCCCTACTGTTTGGGCAGCATGAGCAGTTTTGATTGTGCAATTAATTCCATGATACAAATGATGTTTTCTGTGAAACTTGTATATATAAAAGATATAGATAACTTACTAATATATCTTGTTGTACAGTTTCATGTCATTTGGCTAAGTGGTTTGTGAGTTACAGTAGTATGAAGTTCATCCCTTGAAATGTTTGTTTTCTGGAAATTCCTGGACCAGATTATATGGTCATGCATGTTTGACTTGGTTAACTTGTTAATCATGCTAATATGATTAAATATGAATTGTAGATAATTTTATATTCTTTCCAGAATGTCCTATTGCATAGTTTTTGGAGTTGTGTAACTCCAGTTGTGATTTAATTACTGAGTTGTTGCATGTATGTCCAGAATTGCTGAAATACACGAATGCTTAATTGCTTTACTTGGTGTGTGCTAACTATGATGCATGACTTTAGTGTTGATTAAGTAATACACTTGTAAACTTGTTAAACTTGTGTCATGATTTATATGTTTGCTCTATATAATTGGTTGTGTGATGTTAGCTAAATAACTTTAGATGCCTCTGTCTTGCATACTTTTATGTAATGCATGTTGTGTCACTATTCTGCATATTCATGCACTTGCATCTTGCATCTCATCTAGGTGCGCTAGATGAATCACGTGAAGGGCATGATGTGGAAACAGACCCGAAGATGGTGTTGGGTGGACCCATCCCGAAGGTGGAAGGTCTAAGCAAGTGTTGTGACCTTAGATGTCACCAAGACGGAGCAACTAACTGAATTGACTCAGTGTTAATCCCAGGCAAGCCCCGGAGCATTATAAGTCTCCCACTACTTTTGAATGCAATTGAGAATATATGTTATATATGTATTGTTGCATTAAGTATAGGAGTTGGGTGAAACCCTTGCTGCATATAACACTCCTTGTCCAGCAAATATACCTATGACCCTATGTAGATTCAGGATCGAATCTAAATGCTTAGCTATGCTTAGATCGCTAGAAGCCAGGTGATGTCCTGTCACCTGAGCGAGATAGGTGGATACCTGAAAAGGTTGGCTATATATGCTATCATGAAAATAACCAAGTGATGAGGATGAATAATTGGAGACCGGGCGGGACGATGGTAGAGAAGTAACAAGACATGGAGGTCTCGGGTGCCTATCTATCCCCGCCTGTGTCGATTAAGGACCGATCGTTGACGGCCCTCTTGTCATGTTGAACGCATGCCCCACACTTAGCTGGAAGGATAAGTCGTTCCGACCGCGAAGCCTGAACACTATCCGGGCCGGGAATCGGCCCGATGTACGCGCTGTATTGGTGATGGTTGAGGAGAACGACGAGGGCGCGGCGCGCAACCTTGGTATACCTTGGATACCTCGGTCGCCGGAACGGTCCTCGGGTACGGGCGGTGCCTGTCGAACCCGCGAATTGGTCCTGGATAGTGTAATATGGTGACCTGTAGCTCACTTTGGCCGGTGAGTGTGGTTTGTGTGGGGAATAAACTCGCCAGCTGGTTAGAAATCGATTCGAATCGCCATCGCTCCTGGACAGTGAGCACTTGACTTGAGCTTCGTCATCGTAGTAATGTTTATGGAACACTTGGGTGGTTATGGTATGATGATGATGTTGGAAATGCCACATCAAATATGGGTACTATGGTTGTATCTTAATCAAGTGATTGCTTTAGTACAGGTGCTAATCTAGATGATAGGTTAATGATTATTAACTTGAGCTAAATACCTGAAAGGATTACTTAGTTGCAACTTAAGCTTTTTATGCAAAAAGTGTTGTCAAGCTAGCTCCACCAATAAAGCCTTGCATACTCCTTGGTGTCATATTATTTCTGGTTTATGACGGGTAAGTCTAGCTGAGTACCTTCTCGTACTCAGGGTTTATTCCCACTTGTTGCAGGTTGTGATGTATCATGGCTACTGCAAGAGTTGGATGACTCCTACCATATTAGAGGAGTAAGATCATGGGCATGATCCTTCTTAGTTACCTTATCTATGTTGCTTTTGTTGGAGTTGACCTGGATACTGGCATGTATTTGAAATAAGGGCAATATTAGTTTCAAATTACTTTGCTTCCGCTACTTTTCAACTTAAGTTGTAATAACTATCTTGAACTCCGATGTATACCAAACTACTTGTGAAATGGATGTAACATGTGACTTGTTATGTTGAATCACTACGATCTTGGCTTGTAAGATGGTTGGTTTGAAATCCCTCGTGATTTCACGGACTACCGGGTTTATGAGAGTTCGATTATGTTAAAGCAACTGCTTTGGCGGGAGTTTTTCATAGTTGATCTCTTGTAAATTGGGCGGTTCTGTTGCAGCGCCCGTCGTTGATGATGGAGCGCCGGCTGTTAGAGCTCGAGAAGGAGGGACTGCTGCGCCGCCGCACCTCGCTGTCGTCGCCAGAGTGGATCGCGCCGCCGGCGAGTCACAGGGCGCCTCAGCCGCCCGAGGGCTACGTGGTGTCGTTCGCCAAGTTTCACCGCCACGGTCTGGGTGCGCCCCCAAGCCGCTTCATGCGGGCCCTCTGCTTCCATTATGGGGTGGAGCTCCAGCACTTCTCTCCGAACGCCATCACCGTAGCGGCGGTCTTCGCCGCCGTGTGTGAGGGCTTCCTGGGGATGATGCCGCACTGGGAGCTGTGGCTCCACCTCTACAGGGGCGAGCTGTTTCACGCCTCCATCGGAACCACGGGCGTAAGGAAGCCCGTGCGGGCGGGTTGCCTCAATCTGGTGCAGAAGACGGGGAAGACGGACCGGCCGCGGGAGTACATCCCGGTAGGGTTGTCGACCAACCACGCCGGCTGGGACTCCCAATGGTTCTACCTGCGGAACGACGACAACCTCCTGCCTTCCTACTCGGGCCGTCTGATCTTGGAGCGTCCAGCGGACTGGACGTACGGCGTCGTCCAAGCTCATCAGTCTCGGCTCGACCCTCTCCTCGACGACCTGAAGAAGCTTCGCCAGGAAGGTTTGACCGCCGCCCTCGTCCTCTCGGCCGTCCATCATCGGAGAGTTCTCCCTCTGATGTCACGACCGTTGAGGATGGACGAGATGGGCCCTGGCGTCTCATCTCGGGACCTCGAGGCATGTCGGATGTCCAACGAGCCTCCAGCGGACGACGAAGTCGCGGCCCGAGTCAGGGCCGCAATTGCTGGTGATTTTCAGCCGGAGCATGTCAACGGCTTCCCCATGAGACCTGACGCAGGCTCGATCGATCTGGTACGCTTTCTTCTTATGCGCATCCCCGATTCTGGGTTTCCTTTCTCCCCTCTCTTTTTTCTAAGTCTACCGTAGTTTTGGCAGGGTCGGATTGATGTCCGGTCCTCGAGGCCTCCGGTAAAGGAGGACGAGGTCGATCGCGACAAACGGCGCCAATCCGCCGAAAAGCTAAAGTCTGCCAAGGACTCCGCAAAGAAGGGGGAGAAGAAGAAGAACCTCGACCGCCAAGCATTAGAGGCGCGTCGAGCCAAATCCAGGCAGAGGGGGGAGCCTGAGGAAGAATCCCCCAATGATGATGACGACGACGACGAGGGCAGCGACGACTCCGAGGGGATGGCGTCGCGCCTCGATCGGATTCTCGAGGGCCCGCCTCGAGGTGACGTCGACGCCCCCCGGACGGAGGCGCCAGAGGAGGGTCCGAGCGGATCTCGTCGTCCCCGGGCCGACACTCCTTCCGCGCCCAAGGCAGGCCAAGACGCACCGCGCCCTCCCCCGGCGCCCAGGGAGAGCGGTCCGGCTAGGTCCCAGGCGTCGGGGCCGCTAACTCGCGGTCGCGCCGCGGCCTCTGAGAAAGGAGACGCCGGCCGTAGGAGCGCGAGTCCCGGCGTCCGCCAGGCGGGGACCGACGTACCTAAGCCAGTTCCTGCCCTCGAGGGGCCTAGAGCCCCGACGCGGGGTGGCTCGAGGCCCGCTGGTCGGGGTGGCGGAAGGCGAGCCGTTCTCCCCGTGGGGTAAGCCCTTTTGATGTTGCGGTTTTTGTCCCCCCATTCTTCCACCTTTCCTCATATGCCGACCTTTTCTCAGGCTGAAGCGGACCCTTGAGCAGGCCCAACCGTCTATGGCCAAGAGGCTCAGAACGGGTGCCGCCTCCACGGAACCAGGTTCGTAGTTAATTCCCGGGCGTCGCGATATTCTTGCGTTGGTTATCATAACGTCTGACCCTTACCCTTTGTTTTGTAGGCTCATCCAGCACCCAACCTCCAGCCGGCGTCGAGAGGGCTTCATCTCGTCCCGCGCCTACTCCGCCGCCGCCGACTCATGATGCGGCCCCCCAGACGCGAGCGTCAGAGGGAGCCCCCGAGCCCTCTCGATTGGGGGTCGAGGGGGAACCCATCACCATCAGCGATACGTCTGATGGCAACGAAGCGTCTGGGGGCGCTCGACCTATGGAGGAAGAAGCATCGACCCCCAACGTTGCGGGACGGACTCCCTGGCCTGCAGGCCTTTGAGCTCTCGAGGCGCAAAGGAAGATGGTGGAGGAGGAGGAGCGGGAGCGCGAGGCGACGCAGCCGTCACTGGAGCAGCAGCAGCAGCGACCCCAGCCGGAGGAGCAGCTGCAGCATCAGTAGGAGGAGCAGCAGCAGCAGCTGGGGCAGCAACAGCAGCCGGGGGGCCAAGAGGACGAGCCACTCGAGCCCCTGCCTCAAGGTTTGGCCGAACCGGCGCCACTGGCGTCGCAAGAGCCCGGCGATCAAGAGGGAAATTTGCCAGTGTACGGACCTCCCACCCCAGCGTGGCTCCTCCCGGGGGCGCCTGCCGCGATCCGGGCAGAGTCGGGGCGAGCGGACGGAGTGGTGGCGCTCGCCTGCATGATGCGCACCCCCACCGACCCCGAGTCCGAGATCAAGAGGACGATCTACGGCATGGACGGGATCGCCCCAGGGTTCCTCCGGGAGCGTCGAGCATGGGAGGACTGCTTTCCCTCTGAGGAGGATGAGATCGGGTCGTCTGGGAGCAAGGACGGTACGTGGAAGACGGTGGACGACGACGGGCGGTTCCCTTGCCTCGCCGACCTGTTCTTGCGCCACGGGGTTTCCCTCGAGACCGTCGAGAACTTTCTCCGCGGCGTCAAGGTGCGGGCTGATCGGGAGATGGAAAACTGGTGTCCCGATCGGATTCGTATCCGAGCTTCCACCGACCCGTCCGAGCCCAATATCTTCCTCGACGACAAGAAGGAGGTCGAGAAGTGGGAGCATGTCGAGGAGCTCCGCCTTTGGATGAAACACGTGGTGGGGCTCCTATCGGACGTCATCAACAACGGGCTCGGGCCAGCTTATTTTGTAAGTGTCTCTCGAACTCCAATCTTTATGGTGCTTTCTGGTTTCTGTATTCTAATCCATCCGACCCATGATTCGCAGGATATGAAAGAGACCTCTCGCATCAAGTCCAGCTTCATACATGCCACGAGGGGCGGATGGGAGCAGCTTCCCCTCCTCAAGGATCAACTCCTCGAGTCGCAGGAAAAGCTGCTTAAAGCTTACAAAGATCTCATAGCACTCGAGGAGGAGAAGAAGGCGAGGAAGGCTGCTTTGGCCGAGGCCCGGGAGGTCTCGAAGAAGGCGGAGGAGGAGGCGATGCAGCTACGGGAGCGGGCTCTTACGGTCGAGGAGGCCGCGTCCAGAGCCCGGGAGGAGGCCCTGTCCTACAAGAGCGTCATTGCGGACCTGGACAAGGAGAAGGGCCTTCTCCAAACCGACCTGGACTCCCTCCGCGATACCTTCCAAAAGATGAAAGTGGCGTTCGTGGACAATGAGGTCGCCAGGGGTGCCGCCGAGGACACAAAGAAGAAGGCCCTCGAAGACCTCGAGATGGAGCGAGCTCGATCCCGCAGTCTCTCTGACGACGTCGAGCGTCTGAAGGGAGAATTGCTGGAGAAGAGTGGAGCCGTCGCTCAGGCTGGCAGGGTGATCGAAGATCTCCGCGTCGCCAATACTGAGCTGGCGCGCTCCAACAGAGAGATCGAGCGTGCCAACACCAGATTGGTCGGCGAGAACACGGCCCTAGAGGAGAGCATCAAAGGTATGTTTCCTTTGTCGAATTTCCTTTTCGAGGTGTGCTTGAGTTTTTCCTAAAGCTTCTTTGTATTGGCATTTATAGGGCTCAAGGACGAACTCCTGGCCGCCCAAGCCGAGGCTCGCAACGCCAAGGCTCAGCTCGAGGCTGAGGTTGCTTTGAACCGTCGAGTGCGGACGGCGATAAGCGATCTCTCAACCTCTTGGGAAGTCGAGCCTATGGATGAGTCAAGGGAGGACGCTCAAGGCGACGCCCTGATCGACCAGTTGTGCTACATAGGCGCAACGCTGCGAGATCGGGTGCGGGACGCCCTCCACATCGGGGTGAAGCGGGCGATGGCGGTTGTCTGCTCGGGCTTCTCCTACGACATGGAGGTGGTGTCCCATGGCTTTGTCACCGACATTTCCAAGACCGACGCGGAGAACGAGGAGAGGCTCCATGCCTTGATCGACGACACGGAGGCTCCTGGGGAAAGGTTGGCCAAGCTCTTCGAGCCTGAGGTGCTCCCTCCTGAGGCTAGCTCGGGCGGAGGCGAGGGCGGTGAGGATCGTGCCGTTGACTGAGGCCTGCGAGCCTGCTCAGGGCGCCTGAGGCCCCTTGTACGATACTTTATTAATTTTGCTGTTGCGTGATATAGTATCTTTTCGTAATTGTTAACTGCTTATTTGTCTTTCCGCTCGAGGTTCCTTTGTTTCTCTTTGTTCCTACGTTTGTATCCCTTGCTCGACCTTTCGTCAGAAACAACCTCGATTTCCTCAAGGGTGAGGAAGTGGGTAGAGTTTCCGTAGCCCAAGGACGTGGGAGTTTTCCGGCTCATTATCCCTCGGCCTTTGAGGGGCTCGAGGTGCCTTAGCTACTCGAACCGTGCAAGGTTTACCAAGCAAGAAAAGAAAATTTCTTGGCTTTTTCGACGCTTGGGGAGGGGTCGTCCCTCTGGTAGCCCCCGAGGGGGTGCGGACTATGATGGGTCATAGTCGGCATCCCCTTTTGATGTCGGGACTACAACTCGTAATTATTTTTGGTACAGAAAGAAGCCGCTCGAGGGAAAGACTTTATTTATTCATGCGTTCATTTACAAAGTCTTCGTACAAAAAGTAGGATCGTAAGTCTAGGACTTCTAGGGGTAGAATCGACGTAGCTGTTCGATGTTCCATGCGTTGGTGAAGACTGCCCCCTTTTCGTCCGCCAATTTGTACGTTCCTGGCTTAAGGACCTCGGCCACCACATACGGGCCTTCCCAAGGTGGGGTCAGCTTGTGGCGTCCTTGGTTGCTTTGCCGGCGTCGTAAGACAAGGTCACCTACGTTGAGGTCCCTCTTGCGCACGTGCTTGTCGTGGTAGCATCGGAGTCTCTGCTGATATCTAGCAGAGTTGAGGAGGGCCATGTCTCGAGCCTCCTCGAGTTGGTCGACCGCGTTTTCCTAAGTCTCTTTGTTCGATTGCTCGTTGTAAGCCTTGAGTCGTGGTGACCCATACTCGAGGTCTGTGGGGAGGATAGCTTCAGAGCCGTAGACCATGAAGAACGGGGTGTATTTTGTGGCCCTGCTTGGCGTTGTCCTAAGGCTCCATAGGACTGAGGAAAGCTCTTCGACCCATTTCTTGCCGAATTTCTTCAATCGATTGTAGATCCTTGGCTTGAGTCCTTGCAAAATCATGCCGTTGGCACGCTCGACCTGGCCGTTAGTTTGAGGGTGGGCTACTGCGGACCAGTTCACACGGATGTGATGCTGATCGCAGAAATCCAAGAACTTTCTGCCGGTGAACTGGGTGCCGTTGTCGGTGATGATGACATTGGGGATCCCAAACCGATGGATGATGTCAGAGAAGAAAAGGATGGCCTGCTCGGAGCGGATGTTGGTGATGGGTCGAGCCTCGATCCATTTGGAGAACTTGTCGATGGCCACCAGCAAATGGGTATACCCTCCTTTCGCCTTTTGCAGAGGTCCTACTAAATCGAGCCCCCATACCGCAAACGGCCAGGTGATGGGGATCATCTGAAGAGCGTGGGCGGGCAGATGCGTCTGTTTGGCGTAGAATTGGCACCCATGACACGAGCGTACGAGCTCGATGGCATCCGCCACGGCCGTTGGCCAGTAAAAGCCTTGCCGAAAAGCGTTTCCTACAAGGGTCCGTGGGGCGGCGTGGTGGCCACAAGCCCCCGAGTGCAGGTCATCGAGGAGTTTTCGGCCTTCCTCTACGGTGATGCAACGTTGTAAGACCCCCGTCGGGCTCCATCGATATAGCTCATTGTCTTCGCCATAGATCACATATGATTTGGCCCGTCGAGCGATACGACGAGCTTCTGTCTTGTCTTCTGGCAACTCACCGCAGATAAGGCAGTCGAGGAACGGTGTGCGCCAATCGAATGGTCGACCCGGTCGTCGTTCTATCTCCATCACCTCTTCCTCCATCAAGAGCGCATCGACAGCATTGGTTGGTTGGGCGATGGTGGTGTCGACGCCAGCCCCCGTGCCTAGGTCGACGGATGGCTCGTGAAGATCCTTTGAGAATGCATCAGGCGGCACTGTGCCTATGGTAGATGCGATCTTGGCGAGTTCGTCGGCTGCCTCGTTGTAGCGTCGAGCGACATGGACAAGCTCGAGGCCGTGGAACCTGTCTTCGAGTCGACGGACCTCCTTGCAGTATGCCTCCATTTTTGGGTCATGGCAACTCGAGGTTTTCATTACCTGGTCGATGACGAG
Organism: Sorghum bicolor; assembly: GCF_000003195.3. NCBI lineage: Eukaryota > Viridiplantae > Streptophyta > Magnoliopsida > Poales > Poaceae > Sorghum > Sorghum bicolor. The sequence goes on from NC_012879.2 coordinate 37,613,938, forward strand.
TTGGGAGTCACCTCGGACGTCGAGGCGTCGGACTCCTAACTCGATAGCGATCTTGAGACCGTTGACGAGGGCCTCATATTCGGCGACATTGTTAGATGCGGCAAAATGAATCCTGATTACATACCTCATGTGGACGCCCAAGGGTGAGATGAACAGCAGGCCGGCCCCGGCCCCAGTTTTCATGAGTGACCCGTCGAAATACATTGTCCACAGCTCCGCCTGGACCTGAGTCGGGGAAAGCTGGGAGTCTGTCCATTCCGTGACGAAGTCTACCAGGGCTTGCGATTTGATGGCCTTTCGAGGCGCGTAAGTGAGAGTCTCGCTCATGAGCTCGACCGACCACTTAGCTATCCTTCCCGTGGCCTCCTTGCTCTGGATTATCTCGCCCAAGGGGAAAGAAGAGACCACCGTGATAGGATGACCAAGGAAGTAATGCTGCAATTTGCGGCGGGCAAGGATTACGGCGTAGATCATCTTCTGGATTTGGGGGTAACGCGCCTTGGTCTCCGAAAGCACCTCGCTGACGAAATAGACTGGCCTTTGGACCGGCAGCGCGTGACCCTCCTCTTGTCTTTCGACCACCACCGCCGCGCTGACGACCTGGGTCGTCGACGCGACGTAGAGGAGCAGCGGCTTCGCAGGTTGAGGTGGGACCAGGACTGGTGCCGAGGTCAGCGTCTTTTTCAGCTTTTCGAGTGCTTCCTCGGCCTCGGGGGTCCAAGAAAAGCGCTCGACCTTCTTTAGGAGTCGATATAACGGTAATGCCTTTTCTCCTAGTCTCGAGATGAAACGGCTCAGAGCCGCCAGGCACCCCGTGACTCTCTGCACACCCTTGATGTCTCGGATTGGCCCCATTTTCGTGATGGCCGAGACTTTCTCGGGGTTGGCCTCGATACCGCGCTGCGAAACGATATATCCTAGGAGCATGCCTCGAGGCACGCCGAAAACGCACTTCTCGGGATTGAGCTTGATCCGGCTGGTGCGTAGGCAGCTGAAGGCAACCTCGAGGTCCCGGATCAGGTCTCCTCGTTGCTTTGACTTGACGACAATGTCATCGACGTAGGCCTCGACCGTTGATCCTACATGTTCGCCAAATACGTGGAGCATGCAACGTTGATATGTGGCTCCGGCGTTTCGAAGCCCGAATGGCATGGTCACGTAGCAATACATCCCAAAAGGCGTGATGAAAGAGGTCGCGAGCTGGTCGGACTCCTTCATTTTTATTTGATGGTAACCGGAATATGCATCAGGAAAGAAAGGGTTTCACATCCCGCGGTAGAATCGACAATCTGATCAATGCGTGGCAATGGAAAGGGAACTTTTGGACATGCTTTATTCAAACTAGTATAATCGACACACATCCTCATTTTCCCATTCTTTTTCTTAACTAATACAGGGTTCACTAACCAGTCAGGATGATGAACCTCCTTGATGAATCCGGCCGTCAAAAGCTTGTGGACTTCCTCGCCAATGATCTTGCGCTTTTCCTCGTCGAATCGGCGCAACCGCTGCTTCACTGGTTTGGAACCGGCTCGAATCTCCAAGGAGTGCTCGGCGACTTCCCTCGGTATGCCTGGCATGTCCGAGGGACTCCATGCAAACATATCAGCATTCGCACGGAGAAAGTCGACGAGCACGGCTTCCTATTTGGGGTCGAGGTCGGTGCTGATCGTCAGCACCTTGCCGTTGGAGTTGTTGGGGTCGAGCGGGATCTTCTTGGTTCCTTCCGCCGCCTCGAAGCTGCCCGCGTGACGCTTAGGCTCTGGAGCCTCAGCGGCCATGGCCTCGAGCTTTGCAACGAGCTCGGTGGAGCTCTCGACCGCCTCCCCGTACTCGACGCACTCGACGTCGCACTCGTACGCGTGCTCGAAGGAGGAACTGACAGTGATGACGCCTTTGGGACCAGGCATCTTCAGCTTCAAGTATGTGTAGTTAGGTATGGCCATGAACCTGGCGTAGCCCGGGCGCCCGACGATGGCGTGGTACGTGCCTCGGAACCCAACCACCTCAAAGGTGAGGGTCTCCTTCCTGAAGTTGGCCGCCGTGCCGAAGCAGACCGGTAGGTCGATTCGACCTAGTGGCAGTGCCTTTTTCCCCGGCACGACGCCATGGAAACCGCCGGCGCTTGGCTGGAGGCGTCCTCTATCGATGCTGAGGAGATCGAGGGTCTCGAGGTAGATGATGTTGAGGCTGCTGCCACCATCCATCAGCACTTTCGAGAGTCGGGTGTTGACGATGATGGGGTCGACGACGAGCGGGTAGACGCCTGGGGCGACTACCTTGTCAGGGTGGTCTTCTCGGTCGAAAGTGATGGGAGTGCTCGACCAGCTAAGGTATTGGGGCACCGCCATTCTTGCTGCAAAGACTTCGCGACGCTCCCTTTTGCGCTGCCTCGTGGTCAACTGAGTCGAGGGCCCGCCATAGATCATGTAGCAGTCGTGGACGGCGGGGAAGCCGTCGTCATCTTTGTTGTCCTCCTTGCCGCCAGCCTTCTCCTTCTTGGAGTCATCACGCGTATCTTTTTTGAACCCCTGACCGTCGAAATGCTTTCTCAGCATACGACAGTCCTTGAGTTTGTGGTTGGCGCCCCCCTTATGGTAAGGGCACGGCTCCTCCAACATCTTGTCGAAGATGCCTCCCTCCGGAGGGCCTCGCGGCTTCTTTCGATCCATGGCGGCGACGAGGTTGTCACCTGAATCTTCCCGGTGAAACTGCCGCACTTTCTGCTTCTTCTTATTTTTCTTGAGGCCTCGACTAGAAGTCCCATCTTCATCGACGGGCTGCTTGCCTTTTCTTCCTTCTGAGCTGAAGAAGGCGCCGACTGCCTCCTCCCCTGCCGCGTAGTTAGCTACTACGTCCATCAGCTCGTCGACGGTCTGAGGTCGATTGCGACCTAATTCCCGCACCAAGTCTCGACTGGTGGTGCCCGAGACAAACGCCAAGATGATGTCGTGGTCAGGGATGTGCGGCAACTCAGTGCGCTGCTTCGAGAAGCGTCGAGCATACTCCCGAAGAGTTTCTCCTGACTTCTGCTTGCATTTGCTGAGGTCCCACGAGTTCCCTGGCCGTATGTAGGTCCCTTTGAAGTTACCCTCGAAGACTCTGACCAGATCAACCCAGTTGTGGATCTGATTGGCAGGGAGTTCCTCGAGCCATCGACGGGCGGTGTCGGAGAGGAAAAGGGGTAGCTGTCTGATGATGGCTCGATCATCACCTCGAGCGCCACCTAGCTGACAGGCCAGCCTGAAATCGGCCAGCCACAGCTCTGGCTTGGTCTCTCCATTGTACTTCGCGATGCTGGTTGGGGGTCGAAATGGATTGGGCAGGGGCGTGCTGCGAATCGCCCTGCTGAACACCCGTGGGCCCGGTGGCTCGGAGGCCACCCGGTCCTCGTCGCTGTCGTATCTCCCACCGCGATGCGCGCTATAACCACGTTCTTCCGCGTCTCCGTGCCGGCGGCGTCTATTTTCTTTGATGTCGTGCCGCGCGTCGTGTCGACGTTGATTGTCGGCAGGGAGGATGAGAGCGGTCTTTCTACCTCGAGGGGGAGGTTGTTGATGGACTGACACCTCCTCTTCGTTTAGAGGCTGTTCGTCGCGCTTCTCCGTGGCAGCTCCTCGCCGTCGAGACGCCGAACTTTCGGCTTGTTGAACCGCTGCCACCTGGAGCAATGTCTGTACTTCATCTCGAATGCGTCGGGCCTGGGAATTCGACGGCTCTAGCATGTTACGTAGCAGCATCGTCGCTCCTACTACATTCTGGCCTGCTCGAGGGAAACGGCTGACAGGTTGCTCCGCCTCTGCGTCGCCGACGATCTGTCGATGTACCTCTCGAGCGCGTCTGCGGACACTTCCGCCCGGCGGGTAAGGCAGGTCTTGTTCGAGGATTTGCTCGAGCAGGACGAGGCGCTCGCGATCTTCGTCGAGCTTCATCTTGAGCTCCCGCAGCTGCGCGAGCTGCGCAGTTCTATCTTCCTGAGGAAGAGGGTCGAGCCGTCCGTCGTTCCCAGGCGTCCTGGGGTCTTCTTGCGCTGCGGGGGCTCGACCACCCGCAGCAGCATCCCGTGTCTCGTTGGTGGTTTCTGCCGCCCCGTCGATGTGATAGCATTCCCTCGTAGGGTCATAGTTGTCTGTCTCTGAGTCGGAGTCTGGTTCGGCGGCGTAGAAACACCCACGTCCTTCCTCCAGCAATCGTTGCCTGACGGAGGTGATCGAGTATCGTCCGGGGCCTAGACGACGGAGGCCTCGTACTCGGGAAAGGTCCGGCAGCTCGGACGCCGGCCGCCGTGCTTCAGAGCTATGTGGGAGGACCATGGGTCTTTCCACGTACGTCTGGGCGTTTGGGCATATCGTCCTGGCGAGCGACGCCGCGGCGTTGTCCATTCCGAACGGCAGTGCCGCCCTTGGAGAGAACAACCCGTGTGGAAGTAGCCTAGCTGCGGTGGGGGAGAGGGCGCGAGACGCGTCCCCTCCCGTCGTCGCGCGGTGCTGAGTCGTCGCACTTGTTGCTCCGTCACATGGTGCTGCCGACTTGTGGCCCACCTCCTGCCTCGCACGAGTTGTTGGTCGTGCTGAAGCAGAAGGGCCGCGGTGGTGCTGTCCGTGCCTCTTCTTAGGCGGGGAGGCGTGGTGATGAGGGCGTCTCGGGGCCTTCAACCGTGCTGGCGTAACGCGGGCTCCTCCTGGTCCTTTGACTGAGAGCAAGATCATGTCGTAGCCGGAGCCCGTAGACATGAACTCGAGACTCCCAAACCAAATCACCGTGGAGCGCGGAAACGGCGAGGCAAGAGTAGCCATCCGGAAAGGAGTGGGAAATCGATGAAAAACACGCAGGACCCCTACCTGGCGCGCCAACTGTCGGTGTTTTTCCCCCGGGGGGTCACACCAACGAGTAAATTTGTATGCGTGCTCCCTTTTCCGGATGGTGATGCAAGAAGACACAGAGATTTATCCTGGTTCGGGCAAGAGAAGGCCCTACGTCCAGCGGGGGGAGAGAGTTTGTATTATCTTGCACCTAAGTGCTTGTACAGGGGCGAATACAAGCGTGGTATGAAGTGTGGAGCTTTACTACGTATGAGCGTGGTCTTGAGTTGTGATGTCCCCCTCTTCTATTCCTGAGTCTCTCCTTTTATAGCTCCAAGGAGAGACACAGGGTACATGCGTAGATGTTAGAGTAGGGATCGATAGCCGCATGGAGCGCTGACCTACTCGAGGCTTCCGTACGGCATGGCCTCGAGCCGTCCCATCTTGATAGCCTGGTGATGATTACGCGTGCTCCTGCGTTCTGCCCTGCCAGTCGCCTTGTGCTGGTTCTGAGGTCGCATGCTGTGGTATCCGGCGGGGTAGCTGTGGTGTTGTTAGTCGACGCCCAACTTGTCCCTAGGAAGGGACCCGGTTCGGTCGAGGGTCGGGCGCCGTGTAATATACTGATATCTGGAGCGCTGACCTTGGGTGTCTCGAGGGGGTCCCGATTAGACGTTCCATCCTTGTTTCCTGCGTCCTGACACGCCCTGGGTCGTTCGGTGGGAAGGCTGCAAAAAGAACGATGGGACAGAAGCTTGTTCCCTATCACGCCTTCCGTGACCCGTGTGTTAGGTGGGGAAGCGTCAGGTGCATTTAATGCTCCGGCCCGCGTGCGCGCGTCAGGCGGCGGACAGTGTCCTTGCGCCCGACGCCTCTCGGTTCGCTCGAGCCCGCTTCCGTTTTCGACGGCAGTCGTCGCTCGAGCCCTGACCGATTCGCTCGACGCTATTTCCGTCTTCGAGGCTTCGACCGTCGATGGCGGCGCATACGTAAGATTAGAGCGTCGAATTGAGGGTCTCGACCTTCGTACGGGCAATCTCATAATGCGCATCGCTGAGGGTACCCCTTACCGATACCCTCGACAGTAGGTTTCTATGTCCCTAGTATGTGACTGTTTCAATGGTTGTGATATTTTTTATTTCCTATTGAAATCTGGTCGATGTCTTGTGTGAAGGTTGACCATTGATAAAACATGGATTGATGATAATGCTAGGTAAAAAACAATTACTTTACAAATATTGAAAGTTATATATACATGTCAAATGGTATTTAACCTAAAACTTTCACATAGGCACACCAAGAGATATTTGCAAGGAGTGAATGGTTTCTTAGCTTTTGCTTTTAGTAATTCTGCAGTAGGCAGCAAGATATTATGCCCTTGTAGAATGTGTGTGAACTCATTTTGGAAAGAGGCGAGTGAAGTCCATGAGCACTTAATATGTGATGGGTTTCTAAAAGGATATAGAACATGGAACTTACATGGAGAAGCTAGCTCTTCTATGAATCATGGGAATTGTGATGCTACTGAGGTCTTAGAGGATTCTACTGAGGATGATGAAATATCTGATTTGCTTAGAGACTTAGCTGCTGGTCTAGATGATAGAGGAGATTTTGAAGATGATAGTTCAACTTTGGAGACTTGTCCTGGACTAGCTGCCCTTCAAAAGTTGGTAGCAGAAAATAGCAAAGAGCTATACCCAAATTGCAAGAAATATACACAACTAAGGTTTCTAATTAGATTGCTCCACATAAAACTCCTTGGTGGATGGTCCGATAGATATATGAACATACTACTAGATCTACTTAATGATGCACTCGAGGGTTCAAATCTACCTAGAAACTTCCATTAAGCTAAGAAATTGGTGAAATCTATCGGAGTTGGTTACAAAAGTATCCATGCTTGTCCAAATGATTGCATTCTCTACTGAAAAGAAAATGTGGATAAAGATGAGTGTCCAAAATGTGAGGTTTCTCGATGGAAATCTAATAGGAAGAGTCTAGATGAGAGACATGTGTATAAGGTTCCTAAAAAGGTTCTCCGCTACTTTCCTATAAAGAAAACACTCCAAAGGTTATTTCTATCCTCTAAAACAGCAAGTCTAACGACATGGCATGATGAGGACCGAAAAAAGGATGATCTGCTAAGGCATCCTGCAAATTCACCTCTATGGCAGGACTTTGATGAGAGGTATCCAGTATTTTCTGCAGATAGTCGAAATATCCGTCTAGCATTTGCCATGGATGGGTTTAATCCATTTAGGATGAACAATGTTAGTTATAGTGTTTGGCCTGGTATTTGTATTCCACTCAATTTCCCACCTTCCATGTGCATGGAGCAGTCAAATTTCATCCTTTCTTTGCTCATTCCCGGTAAACGTGCCCCAGGCCATGATATGGATGTCTTTTTACAGCCACTTGTTTATGATTTGTTAGATATGTTTGAAAATGGAGTTAGAACCTATGATGCTTCAAAGGGTGAGTTCTTCATGTTGAGGGCGGCAGTGTTGTGGACTATTTCAGATTTCCTAGGTTTAGGTTATGTGTCTGGGTCTACCACATCTAGTGAAGCAGGATGTCCTGATTGCCACCAATTCACATGTTCACTTAGACTTCGTAATGGTACGAAGACATGCTATATGGATCATCGTAGATTCTTGGATGAAAACCACCCATTTAGGTTTGATGCTGATAAATTTGGTGGTAAAACTAAGTTAATGCCAGCACCTACACCACTATCCGAGGAGCAAATTTTGGACTGCACTAAGGAACTTAGTACAAGTTTTGGCAAGGATCCATCTGGGAAGCAACCAGGAAAGAAAATAAAGAAGGAAGGGGAGCCCTTAGTCATTTTTAAAAGGAGATATATCTGGTTCAAACATCCATATTGGAAAGATTTGATGCTGTGACATAATTTTGATGTCATGCACATAGGTAAAAATGTGAGTGAAAGCTTAATTAACACATTCCTAGGCACCACTGACAAGTCCAAGGACAATTTGAATTCTCGTCTAGACCTTCAAGCTCTAGGTATTAGAGGTGATCTTCAGCCTATTGAAGTTGATGACCAACTTTATTTACCACCTGCACCATACACAATGAGTCCGGATGAGAAGAAATTATTTTGTCAAATACTAAAAGGCGTCAAGTTTCCTGATGGTTATGCATCTGATATACGACACAACACAATGTTAATGAAAAAAAGGTATTTGGACTAAAGAGTCATGAGTGCCACATTATTCTTCAACACTTGCTGCCCCTTGCTGTGAGAAAAATAATGCCTGAAATTGTCAGTGCAGGAGTGATTTGTATAAGTAACTTTTTCAAGAAACTTTTCTCACCTGTTATTCAAAGAAGTGATATGGATATTCTAGAGGCCAATATAGCTGAAACCTTGAGCCTTCTTGAGGCTATATTCCCTCCATCATTTTTTGATATGATGGTACACTTGATGGTACATCTTCCTGCTCAAGCAAGAATAGCTGGTCCTGTCCATTTCCGTAGCATGTGGCCAGTAGAGAGGTAATTTTCATGGTAATATAAATAGTGTTACATATTTAACAAAATTTTATAGCTACTTTTTTATAACATTATCTATTTGCTTTGCCTTTTATTTTTGCATATAGATATCTAATGAGATTAAAGGGTTTTGTTCATACAAAAAGTCATCCTGAAGGATCAATTATGGAGTGGTCTATGTTTAATGAGTGCCATACACTTTGTGCCCGCTATCTACATGGTGCAACTCAAGTTGGCTATCAAGTTCTAATCCATGAAGATTGTAGCACAACCCCTTTCTTTCGTACTATTGGTCGTGGACTGGCTGGAAAGTGCACAATGAGTATAGACCACAAGACATGGCTGCAAGCCCATAGATATGTTTTGTTCAACTATGACAATATAGGACCATACTTGGAGTAAGGCATCTAAATTATTTTTACATTTCACATGATGAATTACTTAATACATTCTAAACTGATAAAATGGTATATACAGCAAGCATTCTCACTACCTATCATCAATTGGTGTTCGAAGTAAATGGGACATCAACCGCATGCATCATGAATCATTTCATGAGTGGTTTAGGTTGCATGTATGTAAGAAGAAAACTCAGCAAATGTAACTTCAGATGTATTCCATATTTAGATTCATAGAAATTTGTCATAATCACAGGTGGAAGAGATGAGTGAGGAAGCAACGGATGAGGTTAAGGTATTGGCGAAGGGGCCAATGATGACTGCACAAAAATATAGTAGCTATACCATAAATGGATTGAAGTTCCACACAAAATCCTATGATGAGGGTAGAGCTATTCAAAATAGTGGGGTTGTTGTAGTTGCAGAGTCAGCAAGCTTTGAGAGGGGCAACAATGATCAGATTATAATAGGAAAGAAAATCTATTATGGTGTTATAAAGGAAATTCTTGAACTGAACTACCATCACAAAGGAAATGTGGTGCTTTTCATGTGTGATTGGGTTGAAAACCGTGTGCAAAATAAATGGGTAAAAACTGATCAATTTGGGGCCACAAGTGTCAACTTTAAGCATTTATTCAATACAGGTGAAAAGATATCAGATGAACCTTTCATTCTAGCTTCGCAAGCACTTCAAGTATACTATGTTCCTGATAAGGTTGATACTGAGTGGGCCGCCACTGTTCAATCAATACCTAATGGTTCATATAATTTGGATAATTTGGAGATTGAACATGCCGATAATGATAATGGTCAGGTTATGCCTTCTGTGAATGATCTTAGTGGCAGTGTGACTGTGGATATTATTAATGGGGTTATCCCTTCTATTAGAACCGACATAGAGGGTATAATTGTTGACAAAAAAAACTAAAAATGGGTCTAGAAAGTAAGTATTATTTAAATTGTATTGCTGCCATAAATTTCCTAATGCTTTCTTGTGTAAATTAATGATTTATTTGTTTCTTCTTTATCATTTTTAGGAGGAAAAATGGCAAATGCTAGCAGAAACAATACTTGTGCCCCTCTCAATGTGTACGAACAGCAGAGGAATGCAAACATTGCAATTGTTGATGCGAAGCTAAAATCTCTTAATATCCCTAGGCTGACAAAAGAGTTGAAGGATCAACCTAAGAAAAGGAAAAAGGTTCTGTAAGACCTTTGTTGTTAGTGTTTGCATGTTTCATGACAAGTTAATTATGCCATTGTGTGACTTGCAGAGAACTCACACAGTTGTTACTGAAACGGAAGCCCATAATTTGCGTCCAAGGCCACCAAGAAATTCAGTTAAGAATGCAACTGAGGATGATGAAGATCTGGATTGTGAACCAACTAGGGACTTTTTATGTCCCAATGAAGGTATTAAAGACTATCTTTTGTTATATCTTCTAGAAAAATAATATCTTACCATTCTAGTCTTTTCTTGTTATAGATGTTCCACGCAAAGAAAGGGGAGGGAGGGGTATCACTAGAGTGGAAGAAGTATTTGCAAGGACACCTGATATGGCAAAAGTGAAAGTGGATCTTAATGAATTTGATCAGCCTGTAGGGTCACGTGCTAGGGAGCTTGCTAGTGTTATTGGTTGTTTGGTGAGGAAGATATCAGTTCAGTGCTCTGATTGGAGGCTTGTTGATATTAAAAAGAAGGATGCACTTTGGAAAGAAATAAAGGTAATTTATGGTGTTACGCATTCAGTTTTCAGCTATAATCTTAACTTCGTGTTATCTGCTAGAAAACTGTAGTTGGTGTAAAAAAATAAGTGTTCTCTTTGTACAAAACCATGCTGTTTTGAAACTTCAGTGACCTATATTGAAACTAACTATGTATTTTCCCAAGGAAAAATCAGGCTAAATATGATATTCATGCTGATGGGAAGCATTGGGTTTTAAAAACTGCTGGATATAAATGGAAGGACTTTAAGGCAACTTTGAAGAAAATGTATTTTGATGAAAAAATAACAGATGAGCAACTGAAGAAAATGTATGGTGATAGAGTTAATGACAGTGATTGGGAGTATCTTGTAGCTCATTGGATGTCTCCAGAATTTGAAGTAAGGCTTGTTAATACTAAAATATTATTATATGCTTGTGGAACTTGTATACATCTATTTGTGCATAATCTAATAATTTCTCACTTAGGTTCGCATGAAAACTGCCAAAGCAAATCGTGCTAAGTTGGTCATACATCATACATCAGGCACCAAGAGCTTTGCTCGGTCTAGACATGAATTGGTATAGTTATCTGCTTTCACTATCTTACATAGGTATTTTCTGTAAATTATTTATACTGAAAGCTAAAAAACTTGTAGGGACGTTTGCTACAACGCCCTCCTCGACCAGATGAAGTATATATTAAAACTCATACAAGAAAAAATGGTGTTCCTACAAAGAATGCAGAACCAATCATTGTAAGTTTCCATGCATTTTTGCTGGACTATGTTAGTAACGATGGTGTGTAAACATTGGTCTCCCATTCATGTAGAACAAACTTAAAGAAATTGTTGAAGCCTGCCCGGAGTTGAAGGAAAGAACAATTGAACAGGGAGATGCACTTGCTGCTGTTTGTGGTGCAAAGGAGCCAAGAGGGCGTGTGCGAGCTTTGGGTCTAGGACCAACTCCTCAAGATATCGGCGTAGCAGGATTGAAGTGTTACCAATCTACAAGATTTCAAATAGAAGTTTTGGCCCGTAAAGAAGCTGAACAACGCATAGCTGAACTGGAAGAGCAAATGAAAAGGCAGGAGGAAAGGCATGCAGAGGAAAGGCAAAATTTTATCGAAGTCATGTCACATAATGGTTCTAATTCACGCCAACATGTGGTATAATACTATGTCAATACATCAGCTAGTTATTTTGGTCTCTTAATACTCTATGCAAATAAGTCACATTATTGCTCCATTTCTTTGTAGAGCCCAAGGTCTATAGAAAATATTCATGCACATCATCATGATGCTCATTTTGAATAAGATGCAGATTGCGGAGATAATGAAGACCATGAAGAATGTCCCGACTAAGATGGATACTTGTTTGTACGGAGGCATCTTGCAGCCCAAGTTATGCACTTTCAACAACATAGCCCCACTAGTGTAGCCAATACAGTACAGACCCATGCAACCTCACCCCATCAATGCACCCCCAATGATACAGCCCTTGTTACGCAGCGCCATGCATCCTTCTCTGGTAAACGCTTCGCCAACAATGCAGCCCCTACGGTCCAGCACGGTGCAGCACATGAAGAGCAGCCCCATGCAACCTCATCTCGTCATTGTATCCCCGACAATGTTCTTCCTGCAGTCCAGCCCGAAGCAGCCCATGAAGTGCAACCCAATGCAGCAAAACAAGCAAAGCCAGTGCAACCCCATGTTGGAATGAATGTGATATTATATGAAGTGGTGAGATCCAATGCACGTGTGGCTCTTGGAGCAATTGTTTCAACAAATCCTAAAACCATTACAGGAGGTGTAGCACTTGGAAAGCAATATTGTGAAGTTATTGTTAATCATGTGCTGAAAAGGGATGCAGCTCTGCCTCGCACTTATCCTGGTGTCGAAAAGATGGCTGATGCTCATAAGTTGTCGATTGCATGGCCATACAAAAGAGTATAAACTACCCTTGTCATCGTTTCTTGTTTTCTCATATATGACAACTGGTTAAACATACAATTACTAATATTTGTGATAAATGAAGGTTAAGCAGCAGGCATCAAAATTGCCTCAAGCTGTTTCAGGTATGTTATTCTTAGTTCAGATTCTCCTCTTGTGGCAGTTGAAATGTTAGCAAATTTCATGATGCTAATTAGAGCCTATACTTTGTTGTTTTTACACCGACTTGCAGTAGGGAGAGAGAAGAGCTAGAACTCAGGTGGGCAGTCTATATGTGACTTCTACCTTTTTCTATAGAGGTCGGTCAGTATTCTGTTTTATCCTTTTTAAGCTTGCATGCAAACTGATGACCTGTGACTAGTAGGGAAACTGCATGTAGCTATATAAATTCTGATGCGGATAATAATCATTTGAACTTGCACTATACAAATTCAAAAGGAAGTTGCATTCTGTGCAAAGTCGTGTTCTTGTTGCCCATTCGTTTCCTGTTCCAGAACTCATGTTTTGTGTCTTGCATGTAATAATGAAATTATACTATACCACAAGTGTATGCAAACTACCGAGGCCAGCGTTGGCACACTTTTGTTTTTTGCTGGTTCATCACTTGTATGCATTTACTTAAGGTCATGTTCTTTTTCCCTTTGCAAAAACAATATATTGCTGCTACTTATGCTCTAGTCATGTTTGTCTTTTTATCATGTGCTATCATCTTTAACTTCTTGTGTGTACTATGTTGTTGTGTTCAGGTGGAGGGTGGCCTTTTGGAGGTGTACATGATGTTGGATAATGACACCAGGAAGCCAACATGACATTTTGCTTTTGATGAGATAGAGATGAGGCATTCTGTAATGAATCTAGTTACATTGTGCAAGCAAACATATGACTTGTGCTTGCCATTTGACCTAGCTAGGTTGTATGTGTGCGTGTCCTTTTGTAATGATGACATCATGGATCAAGATGATCTAGAATTTGATCTATTGCTAAATGTTGGCTTCAATGAATACTTGAGAGATACCTTTATCTAATATGATGTGGTTAGTGTTGTGGGCAGCTACGGTTTACATATGTATGTATGGTTGATGAATAATGTGACATGTTATGTATGTTTATTAGGTTTGAAATCTGGTTAATATGAAATTATTATTATACATAATTGTGTCAGTTCATAGTGACTGAGTATTGGTAGCTAAAAAGTTTGATATTGTCAAATGATCGGTCGCTAAAACATATGACAGATGATCAGTCGCTATAAATATTAGTATCCAATAATCGGTTGCTATAGACCCTATCGGTCGCTATATATTTATAGCGACGCCACTTACAGCGACTTATACATTGGTGGCTATAAATTTATAGCGACCGATGATCGGTGGCTATAACGGCTTATAGCGACCGTTTTACTGACGCTATACTTTGGTTGTGGTATAGTGTCAGGGTCGGTTTCCCCTGAGTAATTGGCGAGGTTAGCGGGCTGTCGGAATCGGGCCGGGAATTTGGCGCTGCGGATGGCCTCGCTGAAGACACGGGTACCCGGAGGCTCTGGCGACGTGCTACGATCGTGGTCGGGGTCGTACCTTCCACCTCGGCGCGGTCGATAGCGACGAGACTCGGCCTCATCCCTGTCATGCTGTCTAGCCTCGAGAGTAGCCTGGCCGTCCACGTTGGTCCCAACGCGTTCTGTAACACTCCTAGCATTAGCTTGCATGTTAACCATGAGCATTGCATCAACATAAGCATCATCATGCTCATTCATAAGCATCTATCATGATCACATGTCATCTTATGTATACCATGTATGATTGAATTGCTTGTGTGACTTGAATTGAGTAACTATAAGGGGTAACCAATGCAAATAAATGTACATTGTCTTCGAAAATACTTCAATCATGTCTAGAATATCATTTGGAGCAAAGTCCATGTTGAAGGTTTTGGCCAAAAATGCCCCTAGGTTAGGGTTAAACCTAGAATGGCTTGTTTTGACTCCTAGACCTCCTTTCAAAGATGTTTTATGAAGGTAATGTTAGAAACTTTGCATGTCTGTGGCACCTGAAGCAAAGTTGTAGAGAATTTCATAAGCTACAAAAGTTATGTTGATGACTTTTTATGAAAAAGCTTAGAACATATCTAAAAATTGCTCACAAGCCAAAAATCAGGGCTGATTTCATACTTAGCCGAATTTGGCTAAGTGTTGGATCACGCAGTTTCGACCAAGGGTTGTTAGGAGCCTTGAAGTTTGAAATCCAGACCGAGTTAGACTTTGGTCTTGTAATCAAAGTTGTAGAGCTCGTGTAGCTCTGACCAGAGGATCAAATCCCAACCAAAACCACCGATTGAGCTGAGGGTAAAACGTTGACAAAAATTGCTCACGCGATTCAGTTTCGTCAGAAACGTCCGCCGCCGCGTGTCCGGCCAGGTGTCGGCCGTACGCCATTGACGACCCCGCCCATCAGCTCCCACGGCGTCTCCAAGTCGCCACGCACTGAGTGGACGCCTCAGACGCGCTCTCCACTCGCTCAGTGCCTCCTATTTCGCTCCGCCGTCGCCTCAGGAAGCTCCGCCGCGCTTCGGCGAGCTCCTCCGGCCGTTCCACCGCGTCTCCGGCCAAGCCAGCCCGTCCAGAGCTCCGCCTTGACGTCCTCTACCTCGACGTCCACCCCATTGCCTTAGCCGAGCACCGGTGAGGTCACATTGTCATCTCCGTCGCGAGCTCCACCTCGCCGTTGTTCACAGAGATCACCGGTAACGTGGCCAGACCTCTCTGGTTCACCTCTGGCCGTGATTCTTCTTCCTATAGCTTCGCCTTGAGCTGCTCTTGCTCGTCCGCAACCTCTACCGCGTCGCCATTGCCTGGATCCGCCGGCGTATCGCCGCGCAGCGCTGCCGCTCCGCCATTCCCGACGGCGAGCACCCTAGAGTCCAGTAGAGCGTGCGTAAAGTAGGTCAACAGAGTCGCCTTGATGAGAGGAACACGTAGGTGCCCTTGGATCCGGCCGAGACCTCGTCGTCGTTGAGCTTCGCCGGCGACGAGCATCTCCCCTGTCCCCGTTTCACTGACGCGTGGGTCCCGGATGTCAGCCTCTCTGTGTCACCCCCTCTGGTTCACTGTTGTGCAGAGCCAAAGCTGTTTTTGTAAAATTCATATCTGGAGTTTTAGAGATCCAAATGTGGTGCTTCCAATTTTGCTAGGTTCCAGCTCAAGCCTAGTTTTTAATAAAAATATGAAACATGCTATGTTTTTTGCAGAAATAAATAGATATAAATTAATCTTGGTTTTTCAGTGGGTAATTATATCTTGAGATCTAGTGATCTGCTGGCCATGCAAATTTAGAGAGTTGTTACGTATGTTATGAATAGGCTCTGATAAATTTTTCATGATTTTTGGAAGTCTAGTTAAGAAGTTAAAAATAATTCTTGCTTAAATAGGAGTTTCTTGTGATATTTTTAGTAATTAAGTTATAACTCCTTTTGTGATGAAACTTGCTGAGTGTTGTACTTATGTGTGGACAAAGCTAGAAAAAATCTGAAATCTGTTGTTTGACACATTTTGATAGGGTTTCACATTTATGCCTTGCATGCCTTTACTAGCTTGTTATTTTTATACCTCACAATGTGTATGTGCAAATGTTCTGACAATTTTACAGTGATCTTATGTTAGCCTAAATAGCTTGCTGTAATTTTCTTAGGATTTTTGGAACACTCGGAGTATATGTTCATTAAATCACCTTCATAATTAAATAAATGAAAAAGGTGATGATAGAAATGAATTTAGACCTTGCCATGATGTTTTCTAGTGTTTCTTAGTCATGTTCTATCTACTGGTGCAATTGGATTGTTCCCTTGATACATTCTTACTATGTGTAAAATATTATTTTAGCTATTTTTGCATTTCCTAGAGCATTTCTGTACAGCTGATGGCAATTGATTAAGAGCTATGTGAAGATTTTGTTTTCTGGGAAACTTGTCTACAACAAACTTGTAGCTAACTTACTGATCTACTTCGTGTCCAAATTTCATGACATTTGGTTGAGTAGTTTGAAAGTTATGCATATTTCAAGTAGCTGCTACAAAGTGCTTGCTCTCCGGAATTTCCAGAGCAGCCAGCCAACTTTGTATGTTTTAGCATATTTCGGTTGGGAATCATGCTGGGATGTCTAAAAGTAAATTGTAGACAATTTGTTAAGCTTTCCAGAAAGTGCTTACTTGCTTAATTTGGTTAAATGATTCTCGAGTTATAGCTGAAACTTGTGACTGGTTGGTTTGCCTACTAAACCAGTGACTGGGTATGAGTAGCTAGGACTTGTTTAACTTGTCTATTTAGTCTCTCTACCAGAAAAGAAGTATGCATTTACTTGTTATTCCATGACTCACTTATTCTTAGAAGTTTATGCTCATGTTATACCTTGTTTATGTCCCTTTGGCTCTTCATCATGACATCATGCATCATATGTGCATTCTCTATATTCATCTCCTTGTCATGCATACATAGGTGTACCCAAGGGAGTAACGG
Source organism: Sorghum bicolor (assembly GCF_000003195.3). Taxonomy (NCBI): domain Eukaryota; kingdom Viridiplantae; phylum Streptophyta; class Magnoliopsida; order Poales; family Poaceae; genus Sorghum; species Sorghum bicolor. Next base: position 37,630,816 of record NC_012879.2, read on the forward strand.
TGCTGGAGTTCGAGCTGCCGGAGCCGGAAGGACAGCAAGGGGAACTACCTCAAGGAGTTGAGGAGGAGGAGGACTTGCCGGAGTGCCCTGACCACCGTCCCTCTACCTACGTTGAAGGCAAGCCCCGGAGCATTATAAGCCTCCTACTATTTTGTTAATTGTGTTCAGCTATCAATTGACTATGGTTATATATATTGATGCATTAAGTGATAGGCGTTGATATGACACCCTTGCTGCATAATGACTACCTTGTCCACCGCATATCTCACCAAAGTAGGTCCAGGATCGAAGTATTGCTTAGCCATGCTTAGCTCGGTAGAAGCCGGGTGATTTCCTGTCACCTGCGAGAGATAGGTGGATGATGATCACGGTTGGCTATATTTGCTATCGTGGAAATAACCATGTGCTAATAATGAACTTGAGACCGGGCGGGATGACGATAGTGCAGCAACAAGGCATGGAGGTCTTGGGTGTGAATCTATCCCCGTCTGTGTCGTTTAAGGACCGAATCGCTGTACGTCCCCGTGTCATGTTGAACGCATGCCTATCACTTAGTTGGCTGGATAAGTCGTTCCGACCGCGAAGCCTACGAGTGCATCTCCAGCCGGATACCCCGTTCGGTTCAAGTGCGCACCCCGGTTGGTAGCAAGGATGTGCGGGGAGTCAATGGCGTAAGACCGAGGTGTCAGGTTAGAGTCCTGACCCTACCAGATTGGCGGTCCCTGGGGGTGCGGCGCCGTACGGACCCGTGAATTGGTCCGGAGTTGTGCTAAAGGTGATCCGAGCTGCCGTCATGAAGTATGCTTGGGTGAGTGTTAGGAATACCCCTCCAGCTGCATAGGAATCGATTCGAATCGCCGTCTCTCCCGGATAGTGAGCATTTGACTTGGGCAGCGGCAACGTAGAGCTCACTAAACAAACATAATGGTTATGATGAGAATGTTGATAGCAAAGTGATAATCCTGATATGGTTATTATTGAAATGATTAATTACTCAAGTGTATGCTTAGAACAGGTGCTAATCTAGTGGATAGCTGCTAAGTAATGAACTTGCTGCTGAAATATGAATAAATAAATTACTTACCACCAAGGCTTTTATGCAAAAAGTGAGTCAAACCAGTCCACAAAGATCAGCCTTGCATACTCCTTGGTGTCACTTTATTTCTGGTTTATGACGGGTAAGCCTAGCTGAGTACATTCTCGTACTCAGGGTTTTATTTACCCTTGTTGCAGATGATGTCGTTTATCACGGCTATTGCGCTAACTGTCATCACCCAGCTGCGGATGATGAGTAGATCATGGGCGTGATCACCTCCTTTAACTTCAGTTGTGCTTTTGTTGGGACTTGACCTTGGAACTGGCATGTATTATAAACTGAGTTGGTGTTGCTTCAAAACTACTTTGTTTCCGCTACCGCTATGGTTTGTAATAACCTCCTTTAAACTCTGATGTGATGTAAAACTATGTTCTGCGATGGATGTTGTAATCTGTGATGGTGATGCTTGATCATGTACGATCTTGGTTGTATGTTGGTTGAATCGAGGTCTTTTGAGATTTCGTCGGACTACCGGGTTTATATGGGTTCAAGTCCATTGGCTTGACTGCCTCTGTGGTCGCTAATTCACTTGAATTCTTATAAATTGGACGGTTCTGTTACAGCTGGCATCAGAGCAAGATTAAGCATTTAACCATCATAGATGTATTTAAAAACAAATGAATTTGGTTTTCTCAAGCTAATTTGGTAAAATTAGGCTATATGTAGGGCTATTTCAAAAATGTTTTGATAACTTATACCATGCCAGTGGTCATGCCCTTTATGCCCATATAAGGACTGCTAGGTGGCTTAATATTACTAACATGGGGGTTTTTCCTTTCGTCGTCCATATGGCGTGTAATTATATGGATACCGCTTACTTAAGTGGTAATGAATGGATCACATACCTCTATGCCATGGTAAGCTTGTTTGTTTTCTTTCGTCGTCCATACGGCGTGAAATTGTATGGATGCCACTTGCTTGAGTGGTAATGTATGGATCTATATGCCTCTACGCTACGGTAAGTGTGAGCTGTGAGAGCATGACCGTCCAACCGTCGGTCTAGGGGAGTGTTAGCTGTGGTTACTGGAATATTTACATGTTTCACATATGTATATATGAAGGTACTTAATTGTGGGTAGTAGGTGCAGCCATGTATACATATTTGATGTATAGGTGGGTGTATCCAAAATGGGTAGTGTGCTGCGATATATGTTTGGGAATATATATCGGAGTACCTAGCTTGATTGTTGATAATTGGATTTACATTTCTGCACTTATACTATTGTGGGGCTGGGCTGAAATGAAATCTTCTGCAGGTACACTAACAACGAAACGTGTAGACCGAGTAGTTGCGTATAAAGAGTGCACGTATGTATGCCGCCGACTATACCGTTAGAACTTTTTTCTAAGTTTCGAAAGGACGTATGGAACGTGCACGCATCATGGATCATTCATACATTCTTTATGCAATACTTGGGTATTAAATTCTGAAAATACAATTCTTTATCTCTCCTTGTAATTAATCTCTCTTACTCAAATGTGGTCTTTCTACAGATGGTAGCCCCGCACGCGAGTGAGACTTTCCTGGACATGTTTGGCACTCCTACTTTGTTGTGGAGGGTGCTAAGTTCAGTTGGATATGAGGAACCACCTAAGTACACTTGGACCGAGGCCGAGCATGCAGGGGCCTTACCTTGGGTAGATGTCCAAATTACAGTTCCCCCTTGTCCAAATAACCCACAGTGGCTAGGTTGGTTAGTTGACTGTGATGGCCAAACTCCTTGGGAGGGTGCCCAAGTAGCAGCCCTGGAGGTTTTGCTAGAGATTTGCCAAGAGCATGGTGATGAGCTAGTGAATGGCCCAGCGGGATCTGTTCCCAGAGTGAGTGTGACTGACACATTTGTGTCCCAAGTTGGGAATGAGTCTTTAGAGATGAGAGAAACCTTGCTAGGATATAGCTCTAGCCCTGCCATGAGTGCCATGCTAGCGGTACTTAAGCTGTACTATGTGCGCCAGGACACCTACATAGATGCCATGCTAGCACTTCAGCAAGCTCAGGTTGGGCAGCGCAAACTGCGCAAGAGAGTGCGCAAGCACCGCAAGGCTTTTATGGATACACAAGCTGAAATCCAAAACTATCACACCGCTTTGCAAGCCCGCCGCAATCAAGTTGCGAACGCAGTTAGAGAGCGCAATGAAGCACAAGCCCGCATGATGCAAATGACTAGAGAGAGAGATGAGGCTATGCGCTTGGCTGAAAATAGAGAAGCTGCTAGAGTTAGAGCCTTGTTCCATGCTGAAATGAGAAAGGAAGAGCTGATTACTAGGATTGCTGAGCTGCAATTAGATGTCCACCGCTTAAATAATATCATAAATCCTATTCCACATCCAGCCCCTTTTAATCATGAAGAAGCTCCTAGTGAGGAAGATCAGGATGATGGCATCGTTTCTAATGGAGAATCCGAGGAAGATATGTAGCCTAGCAATGATTTTATGATCATGTATCAGTTTCCATCTCTTTGTGCAATGGACATGTAATCTGAATTTTAGTTGAGACTCTATGTATTTGGCCATGGTGCCCCTCCTGTAAACCCTTAAGTTGTGACAATGACTCCATGTAACCCTATGCACTTATTTTTGATGCTCCATGTTTTATGTTGAGCCTAAATAATTCTCTGCAATGTCTTTAATCTTTGTGAAATTGTGGCTGTGATTGATCGCGAGAATAACCAAGTGTCATGGCAGATATTTTCTTATTGTACATGGATTATTGCGGCTTGATTTATGTGAATTTACTTCATTAAATTCCGTTTGGCAGCAATTGAAGTTCATGACAATTATATCTGTCGCCTGAAACAATCGCTTGGTATGCCTTGTGCAGATGGCTCGCAATACTCGCTCCGGTCACAACGAGGTGCCACCACCACCACCTCCTCCCCCACCTACGCCTACTGAGCTATTGACAGCTCTTGTTGAGGGCCAGCGTATGCTCAATGAGGCTATGCAGACTATGGCGCAGCAGAACCGGGGTGGTCGCCATGCCCGCCAAGGCGGAGAGGCAAATCAGTACAGCAGTTTCAAGGATTTCCAGGACACCAAGCCGCCGCTGTTCAAGGAGGCTGTTGAACCTCTAGAAGCTGATGAGTGGCTTAACACTCTTGAACAGAAATTCCGTTTGCTAAGGTTAACCGAAGAGCTAAAGGCGGAATATGTAGCCCACCAGTTGGAGGGCAAAGCAGGTGTTTGGTGGAGTCATTACAGGACTAGCTTGCCCGCCAATTCTGTTGTAACCTGAGACCAGTTCCAAACTGCTTTCAGGAACACTTATATCCCACAAGGCTTAATGACTATCAAGCACACTGAGTTCATGAATCTGACGCAAGGCACTAAAAGCTTGACTGAGTATCTTCATGCTTTTAACAATTTGTCTCGCTATGCTCCTGAGATGGTTGACACCGAAGTCAAGAAGCTCGCTAGTTTCAAGAGAGGGTTGGGACCCAAGTTGTCCAAGAACATGGCTGGTAACAAGAGTACCACCTTTAATGAGTTTGTGAGTGACGCATTGACTCAAGAGAACTCCAATGCTGTGTATGCCGCGTCCAAAAACCGCAAGAGGGCCTATGAGGCAGGTGCTTCACAATCCAAGGCTCCAGTGACAAGTAAACCGGCCTATCGCCCACCCAATGCTGTGACAAGGTACAGGCCACCGCAGAAAAAGTCAAATGTGAAGACGGGAGTGCGCAAGTCCTTCACCGTTGCTCTCCCAAGAGGTGCCACGGGTCAAGGAAGTCCCAAGAATCCTCCTGATAACCGCCCCTGCTTCAATTGCAACCAAGTTGGTCATTGGGCGAGAGATTGCCCTTATCCAAAGAGAAATGCTGCGTCTGGAGGCAACAACCGTATAGGTCATGTGCACTACACCACTGTTGAAGAAATCCCTGAGGGTGAAGCTGTCACCGCTAGTATGTTCCTTGTAAATCAACACCCTGCAGTTGTCTTATTTGATTCTGGAGCTTCACATTCATTTATGAGTCAAGCATTCGCATCTAAGCATGGGCAACATGTCATTGACCTTGATAGTGGAAAATTTTGCATTAGTGCTGCTGGTAACCAAATTTCCACAAACCAATTAGTGAAGGATGTGAATATTGCTATTGAGGGTCGTAACTTTTCAGCAAATCTGGTAATTTTGCCGGGCTTGGGCATAGATGTTATTTTAGGGATGAATTGGATGAAAAATAATGGGGTACTAATAGACACCTCTACGAGGGTAGTGATGTTGCGAGAGCCTGATGGCAAAGAAGCCTTCTTGGTCCAACTTCCCAAGAGCGATGACATTCGTCACACTACTAATGCTATTAGACCACTCACTGTGGCAGAGATTCCGATAGTGTGTGAGTTTCCGGATGTCTTTCCAGAGGATCTGCCTGGGTTGCCACCGGACAGGGACATTGAGTTTAAAATTGATCCAATTCTGGGTACCGCACCTATCTCTAGAAGGCCCTATCGAATGCCACCCAACGAGTTGGCAGAGTTGAAAAAGCAATTGCAAGAACTGCTTGAGAAAGGTCTTATTCGGCCTAGTTCTTCTCCATGGGGTTGTCCGGCTCTCTTTGTCAAGAAGAAGGACAAGTCTCTACGTATGTGTGTAGACTATCGTCCGCTGAATGCCGTGACTATCAAAAACAAGTATCCACTCCCTCGCATTGATATCCTGTTTGATCAATTAGCCAAGGCCAAAGTATTCTCCAAAATCGATCTGAGATCTGGGTATCATCAAATCAAGATCCGACCTGAAGACATTCCTAAAATGGCTTTCTCTACAAGGTATGGGTTGTATGAGTATTTAGTCATGTCCTTTGGTCTGACTAATGCCCCTGCTCATTTCATGTACCTGATGAATTCGGTGTTCATGCCCGAACTGGATAAGTTTGTGGTGGTGTTCATCGATGATATATTGGTATACTCTGAAAATGCACAAGAACATGAGGAGCACCTTCGGATTGTACTCACTAGATTGCGAGAACATCAGCTTTATGCCAAGTTCAGCAAGTGTGAGTTTTGGCTGAAGAAAGTGCGTTTCCTAGGCCATATTTTATCCGAAGAGGGTATTTCTGTTGACCCGTCAAAGGTGCAGGAGGTTCTAGACTGGAAGGCCCCGACTTCAGTGCACGAGGTTCGGAGTTTTCTCGGTCTAGCTGGTTATTATCGTCGCTTTATTCCAGACTTTTCCAAGATAGCTAAACCTATGACCAAGCTACTACAAAAAGATGTGAAGTTTGTGTGGTCCGAAGAGTGTGAAGTTGCTTTCACCATTTTACGCCATTTGCTGACCACCGCTCCCGTTCTGGCATAGCCTGACATTAAAAAGCCATTTGATGTCTTTTGTGATGCATCTGGCACTGGCCTAGGTTGTGTGCTTATGCAAGAAGGCTGAGTTATTGCCTATGCTTCTCGGCAATTGAGGAAACATGAAGCCAACTACCCTACTCATGATCTAGAGTTAGCAGCAGTTGTACATGCATTGAAACTCTGGAGACACTATCTGTTGGGTAATCTTTGTCACATTTACACTGACCATAAGAGCCTCAAATATATATTCACTCAGCCCGAATTGAACATGAGACAGAGGAGATGGTTGGAGTTGATAAAAGACTACAATCTAGAAGTACACTATCATCCCGGCAAAGCCAATGTTGTAGCTGATCCTCTCAGTCGGAAACAACATGTTAGACCTCTTCCAGAGGAAGGCTTCAATCTATTGCATCCTGCGGTCCTGCACAACATCATAGTCAGTTGCTCATTAGAAAGTCAAATCATAGAGCTCCAAAGATCTAATCCTGGTATTTTTCATATCAAGAGAAAGATGCAAGAGCAAGATACCAAGCATTTTAGGGTAGATGAGAAAGGTGTACTGTGGTTTGACAATCGACTAGTTGTACCTAAAGATCGTGACCTACGCAACAAAATTCTAGAAGAAGCTCACTCTTCCAAACTGTCCATTCATTCGGGGAGTAGCAAAATGTACCAAGACTTGAGACCTCGTTTCTGGTGGACCAAAATGAAGGAGATAGCAGCTTATGTTGCTAGGTGTGATACTTGCTGCAGGGTGAAGGCAGTTCACCTCAAACCTGCAGGTTTATTGCAACCCTTGTCGGTTCCAGGTTGGAAGTGGGAAGAAATCAGCATGGATTTCATTGTTGGACTTCCCCTTACTAAAAAAGGACACAATTCTATATGGGTGATTGTTGGCCGTTTAACCAAGTCAGCTCATTTTATTCCTGTACACTCTACATACCGGCCATCCGACTATGCTGAGTTGTACTTCTCTCAGATAATTAAATTGCACGGAGTGCCTCACACTATCATTTCTGATAGAGGTCCTCAGTTCACTGCTCGCTTTTGGGAGCATCTGCATTCACTCCTTGGTACAAAATTGGTTCGCAGTTCAGCCTATCATCCTCAAACCTCCGGTCAGACTGAGCGTGTGAATCAAATTCTAGAGGATATGTTGAGGGCATGTGTTATATCTGCCAAGGGTGCATGGGAGAAATGGTTACCCTTAGCTGAATTCTCATATAACAATAGTTATCAAGAGAGTATCCAAATGGCTCCTTTCGAAGCTTTGTATGGCCGTAAATGTAGAACTCCTCTAAACTGGGTCGAACCTGGTGAAAGGAGGTACTACGGAATTGACTTTGTCAAGGAAGCCGAAAAGCAAGTTCTCCTGATCCAACAACACATGAGAGCTGCCCATGCTAGGCAGAAAAGCTATGCTGACCGAAGAAGAAAGCCAATCGAGTTCGAAGTAGGTGACTTTGTGTACATAAAAGTATCGCCTATGAAGGGAGTAAATCGCTTTGGTGTTAAAAGAAAACTTGCCCCTAGGTATGTGGGTCCCTACCAAATCATTGAGAAGAGTGGTAAGGTAGCTTACAAAGTACAACTACCTCCCGAAATGAGAGCTATTTTCCCTGTATTCCACGTGTCTCAACTCAAGAAGTGTCTTCGTGTGCCCGAAGAGAGAGTTGAAACAAGAGATATCAAGTTGCAGTCAGACCTATCTTATGAAGAAAAGCCTGTGCAAGTTCTTGATGTCAAGGAACGGGTTACTCGTGGGAGAGTGATCAAACTTTTTAGAGTTTTATGGAACCGTCAAAATGAGAGAGATGCCACTTGGGAAAGGGAAGACTATTTACAAGTAACTTATCCCACATTCTACGAAAAATGGTACGTCTTTCAAATCTCGGGACGAGATTTTTGTAAGGGGGGAGGGCTGTAACACTCCTAGTGTTAGCTTGCATGTTAACCATGAGCATTGCATCAACATAAGCATCATCATGCTCATTCATAAGCATCTATCATGATCACATGTCATCTTATGTATACCATGTATGATTGAATTGCTTGTGTGACTTGAATTGAGTAACTATAAGGGGTAACCAATGCAAATAAATGTACATTGTCTTCCAAAATACTTCAATCATGTCTAGAATATCATTTGGAGCAAAGTCCATGTTGAAGGTTTTGGCCAAAAATGCCCCTAGGTTAGGGTTAAACCTAGAATGGCTTGTTTTGACTCCTAGACCTCCTTTCAAAGATGTTTTATGAAAATAATGTTAGAGACTTTGCATGTCTGTGGCACCTGCAGCAAAGTTGTAGAGAATTTCATAAGCTACAAAAGTTATGTTGATGACTTTTTATGAAAAAGCTTAGAACATATCCAAAAATTACTCATAAGCCAAAAATCAGGGCTGATTTCATACTTAGCCGAATTTGGCTAAGTGTTGGATCACGCAGTTTCGACCAATGGTTGTTGGGATCCTTGTAGTTTGAAATCCAGACCGAGTTAGACTTTGGTCTTGTAATCAAAGTTGTAGAGCTCGTGTAGCTCTGTCCAGAGGATCAAATCCCAGCCAAAACCACCGATTGAGCTGAGGGTAAAACGTTGACAAAGTTTGAGTTTCAGTCACTGTTGGCGACGACTGAATCACGCGATTCAGTTTCGTCAGAAACGTCCGCCGCCGCGTGTCCGGCCAGGTGTTGGCCGTACGCCGTCGACGACCCTGCCTGTCAGCTCCCACGGCGTCTCCAAGTCGCCACGCACCGAGTGGACGCCTCAGACGCGCTCTCCACTCGCTCAGTGCCTCCCATTTCGCTCCGCCGTCGCCTCAGGAAGCTCCGCCGCGCTTCGGCGAGCTCCTCCGGCCGTTCCACCGTATCTCCGGCCAAGCCAGCCCGTCCAGAGCTCCGCCTTGACGTCCTCTACCTCGACGTCCACCCCATTGCCTTAGCCGAGCACCGGTGAGGTCACACTGTCATCTCCGTCGCGAGCTCCACCTCGCCGGAGTTCACAGAGATCACCGATAACGTGGCCAGACCTCTCTGGTTCACCTCTGGCCGTGATTCTTCTTCCTATAGCTTCGCCTTGAGCTGCTCTTGCTCGTCCGCAACCTCTACCGTGTCGCCATTGCCTGGATCCGCCGGCGTATCGCCGCGCAGCGCCGCCGCTCCGCCATTCCCGACGGCGAGCACCCTAGAGTCCAGTAGAGCGTGCGTAAAGTAGGTCAACAGAGTCGCCTTGATAAGAGGAACACGTAGGTGCCCTTGGATCCGGCCGAGACCTCGTCGTCGTTGAGCTTCGCCGGCGACGAGCATCTCCCCTGTCCCCGTTTCACTGACGCGTGGGTCCCGGATGTCAGCCTCTCTGTGTCACCCCCTCTGGTTCACTGTTGTGCAGATCCAAAGGTGCTTTTGTAAAATTCATATCCAAATGTGGTGCTTCCAATTTTGCTAGGTTCCAGCTCAAGCCTAGATTTTAATAAAAATATGAAACATGCTATGTTTTTTCAGAAATAAATAGATATAAATTAATCTTGGTTTTTCAGTGGGTAATTATATCTTGAGATCTAGTGATCTGCTGGCCATGCAAATTTAGGGAGTTGTTACTTATGTTATGAATAGGCTCTGATAAATTTTCATGAGTTTTGGAAGTCTAGTTAAGAAGTTAAAAATAATTCTTGCTTAAATAGGAGTTTCTTGTGATATTTTTAGTAATTAAGTTATAACTCCTTTTGTGATGAAACTTGCTGAGAGTTGTACTTATGTGTGGACAAAGCTAGAAAAAATCTGAAATCTGTTGTTTGACACATTTTGATAGGGTTTCACATTTATGCCTTGCATGCCTTTACTAGCTTGTTATTTTTATACCTCACAATGTGTATGTGCAAATGTTCTGAAAATTTTACAGTGATCTTATGTTAGCCTAAATAGCTTGCTGTAATTTTCTTAGGATTTTTGGAACACTTGGAGTATATGTTCATTAAATCACCTTCATAATTAAATAAATGAAAAAGGTGATGATAGAAATGAATTTAGACCTTGCCATGATGTTTTCTAGTGTTTCTTAGTCATGTTCTATCTACTGGTGCAATTGGATTGTTCCCTTGATACATTCTTACTATGTGTAAAATATTATTTTAGCTATTTTTGCCTTTCCTAGAGCATTTCTGTACAGCTGATGGCAATTGATTAAGAGCTATGTGAAGATTGTGTTTTCTGGGAAACGTGTCTACAACAAACTTCTAGCTAACTTACTGATCTCCTTCGTGTCCAAATTTCATGACATTTGGTTGAGTAGTTTGAAAGTTATGCATATTTCAAGTAGCTGCTACAAAGTGCTTGCTCTCCGGAATTTCCAGAGCAGCCAGCCAACTTTGTATGTTTTAGCATATTTCGGTTGGGAATCATGCTGGGATGTCTAAAAGTAAATTGTAGACAATTTGTTAAGCTTTCCAGAAAGTGCTTACTTGCTTAATTTGGTTAAATGATACTCGAGTTATAGCTGAAACTTGTGACTGGTTGGTTTGCCTACTAAACCAGTGACTGGGTAAGAGTAGCTAGGACTTGTTTAACTTGTCTATTTAGTCTCTCTACCAGAAAAGAAGTATGCATTTACTTGTTATTCCATGACTCACTTATTCTTAGATGTTTATGCTCATGTTATACCTTGTTTATGTCCCTTTGGCTCTTCATCATCACATCATGCATCATATGTGCATTCTCTATATTCATCTCCTTGTCATGCATACATAGGTGTACCCAAGGGAGTAACGGTGCTGGAGTTCGAGCTGCCGGAGCCGGAAGGACAGCAAGGGGAACTACCTCAAGGAGTTGAGGAGGAGGAGGACTTGCCGGAGTGCCCTGACCACCGTCCCTCTACCTACGTTGAAGGCAAGCCCCGGAGCATTATAAGCCTCCTACTATTTTGTTAATTGTGTTCAGCTATCAATTGACTATGGTTATATATATTGATGCATTAAGTGATAGGCATTGATATGACACCCTTGCTGCATAATGACTACCTTGTCCACCGCATATCTCACCAAAGTAGGTCCAGGATCGAAGTATTGCTTAGCCATGCTTAGCTCGGTAGAAGCCGGGTGATTTCCTGTCACCTGCGAGAGATAGGTGGATGATGATCACGGTTGGCTATATTTGCTATCGTGGAAATAACCATGTGCTAATAATGAACATGAGACCGGGCGGGATGACGATAGTGCAGCAACAAGGCATGGAGGTCTTGGGTGTGAATCTATCCCCGTCAGTGTCGTTTAAGGACCGAATCGCTGTACGTCCCCGTGTCATGTTGAACGCATGCCTATCACTTAGTTGGCTGGATAAGTCGTTCCGACCGCGAAGCCTACGAGTGCATCTCCAGCCGGATACCCCGTTCGGTTCAAGTGCGCACCCCGGTTGGTAGCAAGGATGTGCGGGGAGTCAATGGCGTAAGACCGAGGTGTCAGGTTAGAGTCCTGACCCTGGCAGATTGGTGGTCCCTGGGGGTGCGGTGCCGTACGGACCCGTGAATTGGTCCGGAGTTGTGCTAAAGGTGATCCGAGCTGCCGTCATGAAGTATGCTTGGGTGAGTGTTAGGAATACCCCTCCAGCTGGATAGGAATCGATTCGAATCGCCGTCTCTCCCGGATAGTGAGAACTTGACTTGGGCAGCGGCAACGTAGAGCTCACTAAGCAAACATAATGGTTATGATGAGAATGTTGATAGCAAAGTGATAATCCTGATATGGTTATTATTGAAATGATTAATTACCCAAGTGTATGCTTAGAACAGGTGCTAATCTAGTGGATAGCTGCTAAGTAATGAACTTGCTGCTGAAATATGAATAAATGAATTACTTACCACCAAGGCTTTTATGCAAAAAGTGAGCCAAACCAGTCCACAAAGATCAGCCTTGCATACTCCTTGGTGTCACTTTATTTCTGGTTTATGACGGGTAAGCCTAGCTGAGTACATTCTCGTACTCAGGGTTTTATTTACCCTTGTTGCAGATGATGTCGTTTATCACGGCTATTGCGCTAACTGTCATCACCCAGCTGCGGATGATGAGTAGATCATGGGCGTGATCACCTCCTTTAACTTCAGTTGTGCTTTTGTTGGGACTTGACCTTGGAACTGGCATGTATTATAAACTGAGTTGGTGTTGCTTCAAAACTACTTTGTTTCCGCTACCGCTATGGTTTGTAATAACCTCCTTTAAACTCTGATGTGATGTAAAACTATGTTCTGCGATGGATGTTGTAATCTGTGATGGTGATGCTTGATCATGTACGATCTTGGTTGTATGTTGGTTGAATCGAGGTCTTTTGAGATTTCTTCGGACTACCGGGTTTATATGGGTTCAAGTCCATTGGCTTGACTGCCTCTCTGGTCACTAATTCACTTGAATTCTTATAAATTGGACGGTTCTGTTACACGTTCATGGACAGATGGGGCTTTGGCGCCCCCTTGCGGGTTAGCGGGTGCTGGGCCCTGCACCGTTGGAGCCTTGTTAGGAGGGGGTTGATCCCCTGGGTGTCTTGTACCGTGGGACTGTGACGCAGAACTTTCTGTGTTTTGTACCACGGCCTGCTCCAGGAGGCCACGTAGCCCTGGCGCACCCTCCTCCCCTCAAGAGTCGATGGCTCAGGCATAGCTCTGAGGAGGAGCGTAGTGGCCATCACATTCTGGCTGGCCGTGCTAAAGGCTGGGGATTGTCTCCCCCTTCGTCTTCGATGATACGGCGGTTGACGTCTTGGGCACGGCGTCTAGCTGCGCCTCCGTCCCCGCGGGCAGACTGGTCTTGCACTAGGGTCTCGCGCAGTTGTCGGAGGCGTACGCGCTCTTCTTCGAGCCTGGCCTCTAGCTCGTTGAGCTGCTCGAGGTCAGGGCGTCGAACTTCTGCGGGGCTGTCGCGGCCCCGCGGGCTCCAGGATGGCTTTCGGGAGTCGCGTTAGGAGGTGGAGTTGCGTTCCTCCGCTCAGAGGGCCCTACGCCTCCTTGGGTGTTAGGGGATGCTCCTCCAACCTCGAGGTTGAAGCACTCTCGCGAAGGATCGTAGCCGCCGTCATCGAAGTCGGAGTAGCCGAGGCAGTAGTTGCTAGCCTCAAGAAAGCGCATGAAAGTTTCCGGGTTGCCACAACCGGAAAAATCAACGCCAGCACATTCATCTTGCCCTCAGGTGGGGTCCTTGGGGTATGACGAAACGGGTGGTGTCGTGATGAGGTCCAGAGTAGACCTCAGGTGATGCCCCGAGAGGTCCACGTATGCGATTAATGAAGTGCTCGCGAAGGAGGCATAGGTGGGGGCTGTGCTCCTGAATCCAAAAGGAAGCTCGGGAGGAGCAGTTGTCATCTCTCCATCCGTAGGTGGAGGGTGACGAGAAGTCGAGGCCCCCTGGTCCCTCCTCTGAGGAGGAGGTGGGAGCCGGGCTTTGCACTTTGATCGGGGCAGAACAGGAGGTCGCGACGTTCCCCTGCTGGTTCGTGGAGCTGAGCTTGATGCTCCACGTGCCCTTCCCCTAGCGCCTCGTGGGCCAGAAGAATGGGCAGTCTGGTGAGGGATATGCAGGGGGAGGGCCGGACGGGCCCTTGCCTTGGTGGTAGGGTCAGAGATTCTAGACCTCTGAAGCCCGTGCCAGGCTCCCCCTGCATGGTGCCCCGAGCGCCTCCCACGCACTGGCTGTGGTGGGATCGGCTCGGAACGGGGCTCGGCGTCATCACGGGGTGGAAGGTGGACCATGTCATAGCCGGAGCCAAGCGACATGAACTCCAAACTCCCAAACATCATGACGGTGCCGAGGCGGAGTGGGCAAAATCCATCTGCCATCTGGGCTTTCCCCAATGGGGAAAGGAAAGTACAACGCAGAAGGCCCCTACCTGGCGCGCCAACTGTCGGCGTCTAGACACTAACGAGTAATAAGTCTGCATGTCTCCCGAGTGGAATACAGAGAATTATACTGGTTCGGGCTAAGGGTGCCCTACGTCCGGTGTGAGAATAGGAGTCTGTATTGCCTTGCACCCGAGAGTGCTTGTAGTAGGGGTGTACAAGCTGGTTGTGAGAGAGGGCTAAGTCCCAAGTCTCGACTTTACGTGGTGGACAGAGCGTTACTTGCTACTCTGGTGTGTGTGTGGTCTTGGCTTGAGTTCTGGTGTTGTGTGCGTTACTTGGATGTGTGCCCTAGCTCCCCTTTTATAGTCATAAGGGGTCGTAGGGTTTTTACATGTTTTGACTGGTGATCTACCTCTGGTAAATGGTAAAGTCACAGTTCCGACCCTGTGGAGGCATACCCATCTCGTCATTGGGGCGTGGCTGACAGCATGGTTGCTCCTGTGGAGGGTTGCCGAGCCCTGTTGAGATCGCGGGGGTCAGGTCGGTGATACTGCAGCATGTCCTGTAATAGTAGGAGAAGACAGCCACAGTGATGCAGATTAATCTCCTCCATACCTCTTTTACTGTGAGGTGGTACTTCACAGCGAAAGAGGTAAGGTTACACAGTGGCCGGGGTGGTTGAAATAGACGCTGCCATGCCCTACCACGGTGTGGAGGTCATAGCGAATGTCACGTCAAGAGTACGGCCATCGTGTGTTGGAAGCCTGGCTCTAAGACAGGGGCCTGGGCGAGGCGGTGTTTGCGCCCGAGCCCAAGAGGGGTCGGGCGAGGCGGAACTTGCACCCGAGGCCAAGGGGTCGGGTGAGTCGGAGCTTGCGCCCGAGGCCAAGGAGTCGGACGAGACGGAACCCACGCCCGAGCCCTAGTAATCTCAGGGGTTCACCTTATCCCCTTTTTGCGATTTTTATTTCTCTAATTTGGGTATCCCTTTTTATGGTACCCAACACTTAGCTTACCCTTCTCCATCATGTAGCACACTCAAATCACTCGTTGTAGGTGGTATTTGTGGAACTCACCATAGCATATATTTCCTACTTTATATAGGCTTATATAGAGTTAAAGGTAAAACAAGGAAATAGCATACTTACCTTGCATATTTTGCTAAGTCAAAACTCAGATCCTTGGAGGGGAATAGCATACTTTTAGATCAAGAAGTCCATGTGTGTGGAATATATAGTGGCTAATCCTAGTTCTACATTGCACTTTTGAAAAATGTCTTTCTTTCTCCAAAGCACTGATGATCTTTGCACAAGATGGTATGGACTATCCTTTATTCTTTTTCTTTGTAGGACACTTGTCCTTTTTCTCTCTTTTTTGAAATACTCTTATTTTGCATAGCCTCATACCTCCTTCTGTAACCAAAAAATATCGAGAAAGACTTTTTAGAGAACTTAGAGAAATTATTCCTACAAATACTCTTTTTGTCTTTCCTCCTAGTGTAGGAGTCAAACATTTTAATGGATGGAAAAGCATGTTTGTCGGTGTATGTGATCTTGATCTTAGGAGCATGATAATCCTCTTGAAATAGGTCAATAAGGTTTGACAAAACTCAATACAAAGCAAGTACCCTATGAGCTAGTTAATACCTATCATGCATGGCTCTAGTAGGATATTAATTATTGCTACAGAGGAGAAGTATAGCTAATCGTTTTAAGATATTTTTTGAAAAGTAAAATTCTCCAAATGACTAGGCATCAGAAATCAAGTTCTCATAATCATACTATCTCTATTTCCACAGCATCTAAAGTAATATGGGGTCCCTATATTAAAGTTCCCAACAATAATAGGAATTTCTAGGAATTATCATGGTGTAAGTCTATATTGTTGTCATGAATAAAACATCTTTAAATTATGCATAGGGTGATTTAACTAAAGATATTTTATTCCAAATTGAAACAGCAACAATAATAACAAATTATAACATAGAGAAATCATACCTGACCATGGTTCGAGGCAGAGACCAGAGGGCTTCACCACATGGGCAGGTGCCTAAGGATGATAGGGGCGGCCACCCCTGGCCAGCGGCCCTTTAGGGTCAGCTTCGTCAAGCGTGGTCTTTGTGTCATGTTTTCTCCAATTTTGTTATCATTTTGCGAGAATTCATTCGTTTTGATCATCGGGTGTCTCTCCCACACTAGTTTCTTGTTATCCTTCATTCACAACATGGTGGAGACAAAAGAGAGACAAAAGAGAGACAAGACATATATATAATAATTATTTCACGCAGGGCTTATTATTACAGTAGCAAACTTTAAAAAATAAACACACTTTGATGAAACTAACACTCGCCCTATCAGATGCTAGGATAAATAGACCCTACTTCTTAGGGTTCTCTAAAGCCTTCAACCTCTCCTTTAGAGCGGTGGAATCATGCTCTAGCGTTACCATTCTAGTATTGCCATAATTGATGCATCTACTTTGGACACGTTGACATGCATCAAAAGAGGCTATTATGGTGTGCTACTCAGCTAGCTCCTTCTCCAAGTCTACCATTGTCTTGTGGCGCTTCTGTGGAATCTTGGTTGGCCATTATGGACATCGGAGCTTCCTTGGGGGATGAATTTGACTTCTTATGGATGAGCATGAATCCCGGTGGTGTATTCGGCACAGACAACCTCCCCTTTCTTGCTGGTCTTTACTCCCAACAGCTTCTCATAGTGCTTTGGTGGCAGGATGTTGGTCCTTGCAGGCAACGCAATCATGGGGCCCTTCAATGGAGCTCCTTCCAAGAGGAGAGGCTTGGTGCGGATGGGTTGAGCAAAATATGATTGTCCATAGCAGTGTGGTTGCGGTGCTATGATGGCTAGTGGGACAGGCTCCTCGATGGGAATGATAGCTTTGCTCTCAGGCTCCTATCTAGGGATGGTGTTGAGATCAATCCCAAAGGGGATCATTCTCCTCACTAAATTATTCTTAGTCATTGTTGAGTAAAGATGCATTGCTAGCTTCTAAGCAAGAGGAGATAAGAGCTATGATGGGATGAGACGAGACCATGGGCATGGGTTGCTTATATTAGGGGTGTGGAAAAGTATTTTTGGAAGTGAAATAACGAAGTTGGGAAGAAAATCAAAATATTCATGTTTTATCAACAAGGAAGGTCTCAGGATGTAAATGGAGAAAGGCGGCAACGAATAGCTTCGGGGAAGGGGCGGGTGCCCCTAGGGTTTCGGGCAGCCGCCTGCCCTTCGAGCTTGCTCTGCCTCAACTTTTCCGTACACTATTAATTATATTCTTATTCGGAAAAATTTGAATTTCTCTGATAATTCAAAAATAAAAGGTTCGGTGTTGGCATTTCTTAACGTAGTCACTAGGAGTAGGTAGAGAGCCTATCCCCAGCCACTGCGCCATAAATGGCGGTGTCGATTTTACTTAGAGGCATCACTAAACTATAGTAGTGTCACTAGTATTGACCTTGATAGTTCCTTGATCTCTTGTAGATATTAATCCGCAAGCGCACATAGCTATCGTTTGTAGCATTTCACCCGATGGGTATTTGGGTATCGTTATTTGTATTTTCACAAAGGAAGACATTTGATTAAGATTCTGATATGATCATGAATAGTAGTACGTTGCAAATTAACCTGCTGTTCATACAAGGGTAAGGATTGATAGTAGAGATAGTGGACACACAAATGAGCTCATCTCAAATGATAAATAAAAGAGAAACTAATAAAATAAGATTTCTGGATGAGCATGCATTAATCAAGTATAGTCATGTTACGGTTAGTTAATATTTATACAATTCACAAAATTAGGATTAGTGCTAAGTGTGATATTGATCAGGAGAACATGTCGTACTGGTCTGCCAGTAACCGTCATGCCAATTTAGACTCTAACATCCCAAACAAACAGCGGGGAATGCTAAGGATGGATAGGGCTGCCACCACCTGTTGCCATCCACCTCACTGAAGCAAAGGCCATGTAGACACCTACCTCTCCATACCTAGGCACCTCGCCTGTTGTCGACGAAAGCTGGTCGGCAGTCTACCTTGGGGTATACCCATTGTAGTAGTTTATCGGTAGACGGTGCGCAAGCTACGAACTCGATGGTAACGCAAGGCACAGACAAGGTTTTTATCCAGGTTTGGCCGCCGTGTGGGCGTAATACCTACGTCCTGCGTCTAGTTGTATTAGATTGTGTTGAGATGAGTTGTCCTAGGGGGGTCCCTTGCCTCTCCTTATATAGTCCAGAGAGCAGGGTTTCAGATCTAGAAACTAATCCTAGTCGGTTACAATTGCCATAGATAGTATGATATTGATTCCTATTCTAACCGACTAGAATCCTGCTTGATCTCCACGTCCTATTTCCTTACGCGGAACTCCGAGCAGTTGGATCAAGCTTAGAACTGTCTTCATGATGGGCCAAGCCTCCTGACCCAAGTCTAGCCGCAAGGGTATAGGGGTTTATACCCCCACAGCTAGTCCCTGAGCACCATGTATTGTGATGTAACACGTCGTCTTGAGCTTCTCCGACCAGTAAGGCTTGACGTCTTCATTAAGCACAAAAATCGCCCAAACAGTTGCAACGGTATTTTAACCAACTCAAAAGACAGTTGATCAACATTAACATCGAAGAAGCAGGTTGTTCGAAGAATGCATGGTGCTCTTAAAAAAAGATTTCTTTCCTGGTGAAGTGTGCCCACTTTTCTTTTCTGAAAAGCACAGATTCAAAAAGCAAGCATGTTCACCGCAAGGTGAAGTGTGCCCACTTAGTCCCCGAGCCTGGTAGTAGGTGACGTAGGCACGTGGTGCCAGGGTCAAAAGAGAAAAACCACATAGGAAATCTGATTCTGAAATGGATCGCCAGATGCATTGTACCGATGTAGTCCCCGAGCTTGCTGGAAGGTGAAGTATGAGCCTTGTAGCAAGGTCTAAAAAATTAAAATTATCCAGTCCAATCCCCGAGCTATGGTTGGAGAGTAATCAAAA
Organism: Sorghum bicolor; assembly: GCF_000003195.3. NCBI lineage: Eukaryota > Viridiplantae > Streptophyta > Magnoliopsida > Poales > Poaceae > Sorghum > Sorghum bicolor. The sequence continues at coordinate 37,650,009 of NC_012879.2, forward strand.
CAAGTCTCTGAGCACAAAACAAGGATTGAATGATGAGTCTCTGAGCACAATAGGCAGCCAATACAGTCCCCGAGCACAGCATGTAGACTAACCAGGCATTCCCCTAGCGTCGTTGGAGACGTAAACGTGCTCGGTGATCGGCACATATGAATGATTGAAAAAAGACGAGTGTGCTAGTCGGTCAGTCCCCAAGCGTACCACACTCAGTGGTCGGTACAAGCAATGAAGATGCTAGGAGAACAAACTAGTTGACCAGTCCCCGAGCTTGTGATGCTCGGTGGTCGGTGCAGTCCATCAAGATGTCAAATGAGTAGACTAGTCGACCAGTCCCTGAGTTTGTGATGCACAGTGGTCAGTGCAGTCCATCGAATATTTCACGTCTGTTCCACCAACAGTCCCACTTCTCTTTTTTGAAAAGAACATATCGCCGTATTAATGTGCGATGTGACAGGGCATCCTGGCACACTGTTAGGCTGTTGCGTAAAAAGGTGCGCCTGGTAACTGTGTAGCCGCTCTTTGCGTGGTTCAAGAAAGGAAACCACCAATTATGTAGAAAAGCCACCATATTAACTGGCGGTAATTATTGAAAACCAAAACACCGCGGCCGCCGCAGGATCCGCGCACTTCCCCAGAATGCGGAAAGTGGTAGAGGCGAGGCTGTTGTTATAAAAACCCAAAGCCATATCCTTGTTCTTTACCCAGCAGTTGCATACTATTGCCAAGCCTCCATCTTTCTCAGTACCTTCAAACCTCAAAACCGAGCTCGAGACTTTGCGAGATTTGAAATGGTGAAGTGTGATGGCAAGAAGAGGGCCGAGATGATGGCCAAGGAATGGAAGAAGTCCCAGAGCAACACAAGGTCTCTCAACGACCTCGTCGAAAAGCGGCTCCTGCACAATGAGGTACTCGGAGGATGGAGGGCACCGGAGGGGGAGAGCTACCCCGACCCCCGCGCTGGTGAGATTGTAGTCTTCGAGGATTTCTTTAAAAGGGGTTTCGGGATTCCCGTTCATCCTTTTCTCCAAGGCCTTCTCCACTACTATGAGATCGGGATTTGCAATTTGCACCCGAACTCTATTCTTCTTATCTCCACATTCATCCATCTGTGCGAGGCCTATGTTGGAATAGAGCCGCACTTCGATCTCTTCCGCTATCTTTTCTGTGTGAGGAAGAAAGGAGCGGTTGGAGGCTCCAAGATTGCAGGTGGAGTATACCTCAATCTGCGCGACGGGATGAAGAACCGGTACCTCAGATGCCCATGGAACACTTCCCTCACCGAATGGTACAAGAAGTGGTTCTACATCAGGGAAGAGCCAGGCAGTGACACGTTTTGCGATGTGGGCTACATTCCCAAGAAGAGGGTAAGGTGGACAGACCGTTCGGAATTCACTGGGCAAGTGGCAGATCTGATGAGCCTGATCGACTGGTCCCGCTTAGACGGGCCAGGAGTGGTCGGGAACTTCCTTGTGCGTCGGGTGATGCCTTGGCAGAGGAGGATACACTCGGCGTACGAGTACACGGGGAGCCAAGACCCGACCAGGATGTGCCCGGATGGTCTGGAGAAAGCAGAAGTCCAGCAGCTGATGAACGAGTTATTCAACTTGTCGGATGATAACTTCGTTCGAAGTGACGACCAGATGCATGCCTTCTGTTGACACTTGCTAACACCACTTGAATACTAGGTTGTCATCCCCAGCGTGGCACTAGAGTGTACTATGGTATTTATACGCACACAGATAATCCGCAAGCGCACGGATACCGTTGAAGCTTTTACCCGGTTAAAGGTTTTATCGTATCCACAGGGAAACGGGAGAACTGATCTACGCTCTAACTTAACCAAGATAAGTAAATAGGTGTGAATAAGAAAGATGGTAGAATCGAATAAGAACAATATTAAAGGTAAGATAACAGTGAGTGATAATATGGGAATAGAGAGTAGAGCAATTCTAGTATATGGGTGATGGTAGCAGAATAGAGAGGATAACTATGGTTTCTCTACTTCAAAGGGGTATGTCTATGTCTGGGACGAACCACGTGATAGGAGTATGTTGACGGTCCTTAAGTATCAAATTTAATTATCAAATAAATAAAGAAAAGGATCCAAATGAAATCAAGATCTAGACTTAGGGTTTTATCTCACAGAATTCCACGAGTTTTGGTGTTTGTCTATTTCTGCAGGGGGTTATCCGGAAATATGGAAGAAAGGCCCACATGTTAGGATTACGTAAAGATATTAACGTGCTGCGCAATTATCTTACATCTAGAAGACTCCAGAAGCCACGAGACGGAACCGGAGGCGAAACGGGGCTAGAGACAGGGCGCCCGCCCTGTCCTACTGGGCGCCCGCACCCTGTTGGAGTCCAATCAGGACTCTGCTTTGCGGGAGATCTCCACCGACCTAAAGGATGAATCTAAACCATACAATCTATGTCGGTTTGATCCAAGGGCCCATATTCACTTGAAGGGACTATAAAACCAGACCCCCTGGCCGCTAGAAGAGGGAGCCTCTCAACCCTAATTCATTGTTCCATCTAGGGAGAAGAAGCCTCTGATTAAGATTAGAGCCACCACATCAATTAGATATCTAGATTAGCATAGCTACATAGGATTAAAACTAGAAGGAGTCAATCTTCGATTGGTTTCCGGATCTATCAAGAGGATTCTTGGTAATTCTCTAATTGTGCTACTAAATGCTTTCTAATTATCTTTGTTCTTCAATATTATGAATATGACTTTGTTCTACTTCAATATATTGCTTATGACTTTGCTCTACTTGCTTATATTCAAGATTATATTGTTCTTAGTTTATCATAGTTATGTACTTGGCTTAGTTAGATTGGATCTATATGCATGCTTAGGATCGTATAGCGTTTATCCATCGGATCCATGGGTAAATGATAGATATTGTGTAGGCGTGGTGCTTATACCGTATTTATCTGCGATTGTACCCAATATGCCAGATCGTGGGGTGGTTCGTGATAGTGATAGCTTCATTGATTCTTATATAGTCCCCCTCTCGTGTATTGGGCTGGCAGAGCAACATTATTACAGGGGAGTGATTGCTATGTTTCTCATATTCCTTGCTAATATCACTATTCATGGGCGTAGTCTTGTCTCGCAATGATTGCTTAGTATGCTTGCACTAACTATGATATGCTAGACTATATAGTTGAGAATAACTTAGGGAATATTCTTGTAGTTCGTTCTAATACCATGCTAATGACTTTCTAGAGTATCTAATTGAGGTGCTTATCATATTTATTATGTGCCTAGATCAGATTAGTTATCCTTGTCACTATTATTACTTCATATATCTTTTATGTGACACTTATCCCTGTATGAAGAGTTAGATATAATGTTCTCAATTATACATGCAATGATAGATGCTCAATCTCATATTCTATTCTGTAATCAATAGTGATGATTGCTAATCCCTTCCCAGTGGTAAAAATATAAATAACGATACCTGGAATACTTCCCGGTTAAAATGCTACATCGGTATTAATCTGTGCGCTTGCAGATCCAATTCATTATTTATTTAGAAGAGCAATTGCATATTTCAATACCGCGTCTCTTATATCATGCTGGGGATGACAACTTGGCTTAAGTGGTGTGAGGGATATGTTTGGCTTTTTTGGCACCGTTGCTAGATTTAGAACTTAGTCTACTTTTAGTAATGATGTTAAGAATACCCAACAGAGTACACCACAAAGGATGCTTATCCATGGCCGATAAACCCTACCCGTCCTGCTAACGAGAGGTGGACTACAGGGGACCAACGTAACTGTCACCTATGCGGCCTACCACACGATCCAGCTAGTCACGGGATATCCACAAGTAATCTAGGTCTAAGCACCATGCTTACACCTATACTACAACTCTAACCTATATGGTCCTATAGATTAGAAGTACTCAAAAGAGTTGTGAACCAGAACATACATGATTAGTAATTGCATAATGAATTAGAAGTAGATTACCAGAGTCATCCCATGAGCAAGCTTGATTAGAACTTGATCATGGCGAAGTACAACCGGAGGAAGAACCGACAGGCCGGCCTCTCCTCTAATCCTCCTTCGCTCTCCATCTCGCTACTATCTAGATCTACTCTATTTTAGAGAAGAGAGGAGAGCTCTCATCTCTAAACCCTAGCTTTTGCTGTCTATGAATAATGAATAATGATCAAGGGGTGCCTCCTCCAAGCGCCAGGGGGTCTGGTTTTATAGTCCCCTCAAGTGAACCTGGGCCGTCGGATCAAACCGACATTGATTGAACGATTATTCTTGATCCTTTAGGTCGGTGGAGCATAATCTGCGAGATTGAGCGTGATTGGCCGAAAAAGGTGGGCGGGCGCCCTAAGGACTTGGGCGGGCGCCCTGTCCCTGACTCCGTTCGGTCTCCGCTTCCTTCCCGTGGCTTCTGGAGTCTTCTAGATGTAAGATAATTGCGCGGCACGTTGATATCTCTATGTAATCCCGACGTGTGGGCCTTTCTTCCTTATTTCCTGATAACCCCCTGTAGAAATAGACAAACACCAAAACTTGTGGAATTCTGTCAGATAAAACCCTAAGTCTCGATGTTGATTTCATTTGGATCCTTTTCTTTGTTTATTTGATAGTTAAATTTGATACTTAAGGACCGTCAACACCTTCAAGCTGGGATGACCAGCTCCTAAGGTAAACAAGTTCCTTTTTGATGGCATTGTTACGCGAACACTATAGTCTCTATATTGATGACTTGCCGTTTACTTTGTTGTAGACAGGAGACGTGGACCGGTGCGCGGTGTATGTGTCACTGGCACCTGGGATGGAAAATCACGCAGGAATGGACCCGCCGAAGGAGGATGCTGCTCGGTGTCCTCAATACACCAGCAGTGAGGAGGAACAAAATCGCCCTGCGCCGATCACTGAAGATAGGGTAGCGGGGAAGAGGCCAATGGCCGTAGAGCCAACCCCTACGGAGGCATTGCCGGCGGAGACCAGCCAAGCTCCAAAGCGTCGCCGGCTCGTGAGGATCATCGACGACGACAACGAGGAGGAGGAGGCTGCACCATCTTTGGTCCGGAGACCACGCAGTCGGCCTGACGTCGCGCCGATCACTTCTGGCCCGATGACCAGTGATCCTCCTACCCCACACACCGAGCCAACACGACTTGGGGGGGCAGAAGCAGCAGCGGCGACCGGTAGGACCAGGAGGAGGTTCTTCACAGCGACGCACAGGAGCTCCGACCTGTGAGTTTCATAACTTGTCTTCTGCGCTTACTTCCCCCCCTTTTTTATTTTTTTTACACGTTGTGACGTCAGCATGATATCTACTTTTGTCAGTGCGGCGTCGGATGTTGATTCGGGCAACGTCGTCGGCCAGAAAACGGCTGAGCCAGCGGTTGTCGTTGAAAACGCCGCCCAACAGACCACCGAGGAACAAACCGAGGAGCCGCCCACGGTAGTGACTGCGGCGGAGACTCCCGAGGAGGGCCCGGCTCAGGCGAGGACCGGAGCGAGCACCCATGCAAGAGATGATGAGGCTGCAAGGACGCCTCCCCCGAGCAGTGTCACGGAGGAGGGAGACAGAGCCCCGACTCCCCAGCCCGCTGAAGAAAGAAGGGCCCCAACTCCGCCCCGAGAGGAGGCTTCTTCACCAAAGGGCTCCCCTAGCGGGTAAGGGTCCTGTGATACCTGTTACCACGGCTGGGGGTAGCACGGAGGGTGAGAAGGCCCAGGCGACCTCAGACGACGAGGTGGAGGAGATCCAGGGGCGCCCCCAGGATGGTCGCCAACATGTTTACGTGTGGCGCCAACATGGGGACCACTTCATCGGCCATGAAGAGCTCGCCGAGACCGAGGAGGCGGCCAGAGTAGAGCGCGCTGCCAAGCGGCTCGTCGAAGAAGTCAAGGTAAGTGTTCTTGTGTTCTGCCCGAAATGTGTATGTACTGTCGTTTGCTTTAATGTATGTAATTCCTGCAGGGCGCAATGAAAACGGCGAAGTACCGAAAAAGGTGCTTCGACCAGATTGAAGGGATCATGGCCGAGAATAAGGCCCTACCTGCGGAAGTGGACCGCCTTCAGTCAGATGCCGAGGAGAAGGCAGCCGAGAGGGCGGCGCAAGAAGAGCAACTGCTCGGTCTCAATCGGCAACTAGTCGACAAGGATCGGGAAAAGAGAGGTAAGTCGCCCGTTCCGGGCAGTTGTATTTAACTGCGTGGTCAGTTAGTTGATCAGAGATTACTTCTGCAGATCTGGAAGAGGAGGTTTAGCGCCACCGACAAGAAAAGGAGCGGCTCGACCAGGAGATTGCCGGCGCAGTGGAGGCCGGGTGCCAGGCTGGAGAGGAGCTAAAAAACAAGAGTCGGGAGTTGGCTGGTAAGAGCCGTCTTCGCCCTTTTTGACTACACAACACTGCTTTTCCCGTGTTTATACTGACTCCTAGCTTGATTTTCTTTAAAAATTTTGTCATAGTGCTTAAGGTCAACACCAAGAAGCACCTCGACGAGCTGGTCAATGACCGGGACTCCTGGAAGACCAATTGTATCAAGATCTAGAAAGGAGTGGCCCCAGTGCTTGACCTAATCAGCCCTGAGCTCCCCGAAGACCAGCCCTGCGCACCAAGGATGACCCCGGTCGAGAAGGCGCAGCAAGCGTGGGGTTGGCTTCAGCAGTTCGTCATGGACGCCGGGGAGTTTGCCGGAGCGCACGTCCTCAGCATGGTATGTGCCCACTATCCTCTGGTCGACTTGTCCCGGCTGGAGAGGGGGTATCCCAAGGAGGTCGGTCCGCAGGAGGCGGATGAACTTCGCGTCGGCCTGCTTGACTTGTCGTCGACAGTGATCGGCGACATAAACCTCTGTGGGATGTCGACTCCACTCAATTAGCCTGGATCAGATAGGTCGGCCAGAGAGTTGTCGGGGGCGTCCATTGCGGGAGATGGGCGGTCGACGCCTGCGGTCTCGACCAGCCAGACGCCGGTGGCCCCGACCCCTTCGGTGGTACAGCAGCAGAGCCGTGCGGGTGATCAACCCGATCTGTAGGCTTTGTAAAAGTAGTCTGTAGGGTAGACTAGTGACCGCCTAGAGGGGTGCTTTATTGTAAACCTTGTGTATAAAGTTTGTAATAAAACGTTATTTATCGTAACCATGGTTTTGAGCGCTGTGAATTTGTTTGAGTGATGTATCACTGAGTCGAGTTGATGGCCCTTGAGGACCTTTGCCCTGGGATGCTGTTGTGGTACTTGTCTAGTAATCTGCGTATGAAAAAGTATGTAGCGAGAAAAATCAAAGTTTATTACTCATCAAGAAAGGATTTACAAATAAAATATACTGGAACTTAGGGATAGAAACAGCGCAGTTTATCTATGTGCCAAGAGTTGGGCAGGCGTGCTCCGTCTGGTTACGCCAGTCTGTAAGATGTAGAGCGTGTGACTTCGGCGACCACAAAGGGTCCTTCCCAAGGTGTAGATAACTTGTGCATTCCTTTTTAGCTTATTTTCCACTTGAGTACCAGATCACCGACCACGAAGGAGAGGTCTTTGACGTTCCTGTTGTGGTACCGCCTAATGGCTTCGAGATACTTTGCTGTTCGAAGGCACGAGATTAGGCGCTTTTCTTCTGTGCAGTTGATTTTGAGCTCTCTGGCGAGGTCAGCCGAAGACTCGTCGAAATTTTCAACTCTTGGAGATCCAAAGGTCACGTCAGAAGGGAGCACTGCTTCGGTGCCATAAACCATGAAGTAGGGTGATACACTCGTGTTACGACTAGCCTGTGTTCGGAGACCCGAGACCACAGCCGGTAACTCTTTCATCCATCGTCCTGGTGCTCTGTCGTTCTTAGTATACAGCCTTTTCTTCAAAGCATCAATGATCATTCTGTTTGCTCGCTCAACTTGACCGTTGGCCTGCGGGTGGGCTACCGACACGTACTTTATGACTATGCCTCTGTCATCGCAGAAGTCCCAAAATGTAGTGCCGGTGAACTGGGTGCCTAGGTCAGTAATTATGCTGTTAGGAACCCCGAATCTGTGTATAATTTGATTGAGGAACTCCACGGCCTTCTCGGATGTTGCTTTGACCAGTGGCATGTACTCGATCCATTTTCAGAATTTTTCGATTATCACGAATATGAATTTGAAGTTGCCGGGGGCCGGCTTGAATGGCTCGATCATGTCGTGCCCCCAACAGGCGAACGACCAAGGTGATGGAATCGTCTGGATCTCCTGAGCAGGTACGTGAATTCGCTTGGCAAAGAACTGGCATCCTTCACAATGTCGGACTAGTTTCTCGGCGTCGGTAACTGCTATTGGCCAGTAGAAACATGCTCGGAAAGCTTAACCGACCAGTGTTCTGGAGGCGGCGTGGTTGCCATAGGACCCGGCGTGTATGTCGTCCAGTAGCTTGATGCCATCGTCTTGGGATATGCACTTCAGCAATACTTCCGAGCTTACGTTCTTACGCATAAGTTTGCCATTGACCAGTATGTAATTCTTAGACCGCTGAATAAGGCGCTCGTTCTCCGTTTTATCTTGGAATCCCGAACCATCCGATAGGTACTTGATGAAAGGAGTGCGCCAGTCATGGTTGCTAGTTGTCGGAGTGGTATCGTCCATTAGCATCGCCTCATTGGGTGACTTACCGACACTTGCGGTATGAATATCTTGGACGAAAACACCTTTGTGGGATCTGGGCCCGGGATGATCCTATCCTCGACAACGCATCTGCTGCCTGATTCCTGTCCAAGACCACGTGGATGTATTCGATGCCGTAAAAAATTGGATTCCCGTTTCTGGATTTCTTTGCAGTAGAGCTCCATCTTCTCGTGAGTTGTGTCCCATTCCTTATTTAACTGGTTGATGACTAGGGCGGAGTCGCCATGGACGTAAAGACGCTTGACTCCCAGTTTGACAGCCAGTCGGATGCCATGCAAGCATGCTTCATATTTGGCGATGTTGTTAGATGCCGGGAAGAGAATCCTAAGGACATAGTGGAGTTTGTCCTTGTTTGGTGATACAAAAAGTATCCCAGCACCAGCGCCATTAATATTTAGGGACCCGTCGAAGAACATGGACCAGTGGTCGGAGGTATCCGGAGGGGGGGCTCGTTGAGGTCCGTCCATTCCACGATAAAGTCGACCAGGGCCTGGGACTTGACGGTAGTGCGACTCTGGAAATCTAGGGAGAATGGGCATAATTCCATTGCCCATTTTACAATTCTGCCGTTGGCGTCCTTGTTGCGCAAAATAGAGGGAAACTGGTGGTTACTAAGACCCGATGATCGTTGAAGTAATGCTTCAGCTTCCTTGAGGTTATCAGGATGGCGTAGATTAACTTTTGTATCTGAGGATACCTGGTCTTGGATTCGTTTAAGACTTCACTCATGAAGTAAACAGGCCTTTGGACTTTGTAGATGTGGCCTGGCTCGTCCCGCTCGACCACCATTGTCGTGGAGACAACCCGATCGGTTGCTGCTATGTAAAGGAGTAGGTCCTCGTTAGGTTGAGGTGCTGTGAGGACGGGTGGTGAGGTGAGAAATGTTTTGAGCTGGGTGAACGCAGCGTTAGCTTCCTCTGTCGAGGAGAATTTTTCCGACGCCTTTAGAAGTTTGAAGAAGGGGAGGCCTTTTTCTCCCAGTCTAGAGATAAACCGGCTCAGAGCAGCCATACATCTGGTGAGCTTTTGAATATCCTTGACATTCTTGGGTGGTCACATATCGAGCATTGCCTTAACTTTTGAAGGATTCGGTCGTATGCCGTCGCGGTTGACGACGTTGCCGAGTAGTAGTCCAGAGGGGACTCCAAAGATACACTTTTTGGGTTTAAGCTTCCACTTGTATTTATTCAGTGCCTTAAAAGTTCGGTGTAGGTTGTCGATCAGAGTGCTCGCGTCCCTTGTTTTGACAACGACGTCATCTACGTAAGCCTCGACGAGGTCGTCACGAATCTCATCGTGGAGGCATTGCTGAATGGCTCGTTGATAAGTGGCTCCAGCATTTTTGAGTTCGAAGGACATGGTGGTGTAGCAATATGCACCGAAAGGAGTAATAAAGGATGTTTTAATCTGGTCGTCTTCCTTTAGTGAAATCTGGTGGTAACTGGAGTAGCAGTCTAGAAAAGAGAGGAGTTCGCATCCGGCCGTTGAGTCGACCACCTCGTCGATATGAGGGAGACCAAAAGGATCTTTAGGACAGTGTTTATTGAGATCAGTGTAATCAACGCACATTCTCCATTCATTATTCTTTTTCTTTACAAGGACCGGATTGGCGAGCCAATTGGGATGATACACTTCTTTAATGAATCCGGCTGCAAGAAGCCGCGTTATTTCTATCCTAATAACCTCCTTTTAGTCACGAGCGAACCGTCGTAGTTTCTGCTTGATAGGTCTTGCAGTCTTCGAGACGTTTATGGAGTGCTCGATCAGGTTTCGTGGGACGCTGGGCATGTCTGCGTGTTTCCATGCGAAAACGCTTACGTTGTCCCTTAGAAACCTGACGAGCGTGTCTTCCTATTTACGGTCCAGGTTGGCCCCGATGAGAGCCGTCTTCTCGGGGCTGCCGTCGACCAGCTGTACCTCCTTGTCCTCTTTGGACTTTGAGTTTTTCCTCGGAGTCTCCTGTTCGGGTAGTCGAAGCTGGTCGGGTGGAACCTGCGTAGCTTGGGCTACGGTTTCTGCCATGTGAATCGAGAGATCGATTGCGTCAGTGATCTTGATGCTTTCCTCCTCGCAAGTGTATGCGGTGTAGACATTGCCTCTGACGGTTAGGACGCCCTTCTCTGTTCGCATCTTGAGGACCAGGTATGAGTAGTGCGGAACTGCCATGAACTTTGTCAGCGATGGTTAGCCTAGGATTGCGTGATAGGTGCCGTCGAAGTCGGCGACCATGAAGTTGACAAACTCTGTGCGGAAATGGTCCGGCGTTCCGAACTGGACGGGCAGCGTTATCTGTCCGAGGGGTACTGAACTTTGGCCTGGTAGGACGCCCCAGAACTGAGCATCATACGGCTTTAGTTGCGCCGGGGTTAGCCTGAGGGCAGGCAAACTGTTGCGGAAAAGGATGTCGATTGAGCTGCCCCTGTCGACGAGCACGCACTCGAATCTGACGCTGTTGATGCAAGGGTCCAGGATCAAAGGAAAACATCCTAGTTCTAGGATGGCGGCCCATTGGTCCTTCCTGTTGAAGGAGATCTCCCTGTGCGACCTGGGAGGAAATTTCGGTTCAGCGACTAGGTCATCTGCGCTGTCCACTTTGAGGCAGGCTCTCTTCAGGAGCTTTCTCTCTCATTTGGACTCGATGGAAACTTTGCCTCCGAAGATGGAGTGCACTACGTCGGTGGGACTGACATACTCGTGTCGTGGGTCCCTATCCTGGTCGTTGTCGTCATCTTCATGACCATGTCTGTCCTGTTTCCCGTTTTTCTTGGCAGAATCTCCTTGAGCAGCCCGCTGCGTGTAGATGCTTTTGAGGACACGGCATTCTTCCATCGTGTGATTGGACTTGGGATGGAGTTGGCATGGTCCATTCAGCATCTTATTGTTGTCTTCCTGGTAGTCTCGCCGCCCATTCGCTTGACTGTGTTTACCTGGTGGTCGTGGTCACGAGGTCGCTTGCCTCTGAAATCGTCTCGGTTGTCGCGTCGCCTATCCCAACCTTCTCGGTGGTCGCGGTTGTCACCGCGACGGGGGTTCCGATTGTCGAAGCATCCACGACTGTCGTCTCATCGTGGAAGCTGGTCGGCGCCTCTCGCATCTCCTCGACTGAGCTTTTCTGCGTCATCGGCATCAGCATAATTTTTGGCCGTGGCGAGGAGTTCAGCAACCGTGGCTGGTCTTTTAACTAGTAGCTTGTTACGCAATGCCTCATGGAAGCGTAGGCACTTGCTGAAGGCTGATATAACCTCGTCATGAGAAATCTTCGGGATCTTAAGGCGCATATCCAAGAAACGTCGGATGTAATCGCGCAAAGGTTCATTCTTCCTATCCCTTATCCTCTCGAGATCGTATTTGTTTCCAGGCTGCTTGCCGGTAGCAATGAAATTGTCAATGAACGCCTGGCGCAGTTCCTCCCAAGAATCGAAGGAGTCCTCAAGTAGGCCGAGGAGCCATTGATGACCAGCCTAGTCGAGGACTACTGGAAAGTAGTTTTCCATGACGTGCTCGTCTCCCGCTGCTGATCGGACTGCGATCTCGTAAAGAGTGATCCAATTTTCAGGGTTTTCCTTACCGTCATATTTTTTAAGCTTCTCGAGCTTAAAGTTGCGGGGCCATACGACTTGGCGAAGGTGTGAAGAAAACTGCCTTAGGCCGGGACGGCCGTGTGCGGCATAGTACTCAATGCGTCGCAAGTTTTCGTGTACCGCTCTTTCCGTAGCGCGCCTGTTGATGCGGTCGCGGGCGTCCTTGGGAGGGAAGTTGTATCGTAGATCCCTGTCCTGGTTTACTTCCTGACCACGCCCGCGCCTCTGCTCGCGGTAACCGCCGGTGTCCTGACCACGGTTGTCGCGTCCCACGTCCTTCCTACGGCCGTTGGGGGAGCGGCTATGATTGCGCCCGCTGGGTCGCGGTGAGGTCCGGCTACGATGAGTCTGGTCGGAAGAAACCTCCGTATAGGAGACGTCTTGGACCCTTCTGAGTAAGGTGGCTGTTGTCCCATTGCGGCGATTAGATATGCTCGTATACTGGATCGGATGCCCTGGCACTCAGGAGTATCAGGGAGTCGGTCCAGGTTTGCCATAGCAACAGCCACTTTAGCGCTTGGCGTCTTGTAGACTGGTTGATCTCCGACCATGTCGAAAGCATCGCTGAGGTTATGTGGCGCAAGTTGTCGTTCCTCATCCATGCGCCGCCGAGCACGATCGGCATTGCGCTGCTCGCAGAGTTGCTTCTGCTCGTCTGTTTCTCTGTCGACAACCGGTTCATCGTTGCTAACATTTAAGATAAGATCTCCTCGCCGGGGTGGAAAGACTGGGAAACGAGAAAAACCCGGAGGGTATGGTGGTAAATCCAGGTCGTAGTCTTCGTCCTCGGAGTTTAGAACCTCGATAGGGACAGAACCTATGCTGGAGTTCGTACTAGTAGCCTTATCGTTCGGTAATACTTGGATGGATCCATGTTGACGTACTGGCGAGCTACTCGGCTGCTCCGTCCCGGCGACAAGCCCGCCCTGCTAAAAAGAGACCGGGTATGCCGCGAATACTGGTCGGCCGAGTTGTTTAGACCATAAGGGCAAGTCTTGAGCTGTCTTGAGCTTGACGGATCGTCCCGTGGGGGTCGACGTTATCGTTAGGGACGTCTCCGGCTGTTCGTGCATGGTGACACGAGTTGGCTGGCGGGAGTCGAAAGAGTTTGTCAACGCCGCCTGATCAGATTTGCATGAGATCAAATCTACCAGTTTGGAAGCTTCGAGGAGCCTGAGGTCAGCCTGATCAAGAGCTTGGAGAAGATCCGAGTTGTCGACCTTTTTTGCCCTGTAACGAGGGAGTGGAGGTCAGGTGCTCGGAGTCGGCGTGATTGGAGTCGACGCTCTGCTATTCCAGATTGGATCTGGGTTTCTTCCGAAGTCGTGGTCGCGAGGCCGCCACCATGAGTTGTCCACATGACCTAGCCGACGGTGAATGTGATGCCTTCAGCCACGGCCGCGGAAGCTGGAACGATGACCATCTTGTTCGTCGGGAGAGCTGTACGCACACCCCCTACCTGGCGCGCCACTGACGACGAAAGCTAGTCGGCAGTCTACCTTGGGGTATACCCGCGGTAGTAGTTTATCAGTAGACGGTGCGCAAGCTACGAACTCAATGGTAACGCAATGCATGGACAAGGTTTTTATCCAGGTTCGGCCGCCGTGTGGGCGTAATACCTACGTCCTACGTCTGGTTGTATTGGATTGTGCTGAGATGAGTTGTCCTAGGGTGGTCCCTTGCCTCTCCTTATATAGTCCAGAGAGTAGGGTTACAAATCTGGAAACTAATCCTAGTCGGTTACAATTGCCATAGATAGTATGATATTGATTCCTATTCTAACCGACTAGAATCCTGCTTGATCTCCACGTCCTCTTTCCTTACGCAGAACTACGAGCAGTTAGATCAAGCCTCGAACTGTCTTCATGATGGGCCAAGCCTCCTGACCGAAGTCTAGCCGTAAGGGTATAGGGGTTTATACCCCCACACCTATGTATGCAATGTCAACCCAACTCACCTCGGGACTCTGACCCTACGGATCGACAATTTATGAATTGGGCACACCTTGTGGTGCGATGAACCACCACATGCAACCTAACTCTAGCTTTAGTTAATTGAAATATATTTATTAGGCACAATGTTAATGATGACACTCTATTGACACATAGACTATACTCTAGTTCATATATAAATAGCATAACATCACAACTATACTCTAGTTCATAATCATGACTATAATTAAATAGTGAGAGAATGAACTTGGAAGAACTCATGATTCTATTCATACCCAAGTGGCCTTGTTCCAAGGAGTCAATGTCTCCAAGGTAGCTTTGCCTTACACTTCTACTAACAACAAAATAAAAGAACTACAACTAGAGAGTGGAGAAGAGAATGGCTCAAGTGTTGGTGTGTGTTGAGAGGTGGGCGTATGGCCCCCTATTTATATAGCTGAGTGAGGCGGTGCTCTCCCACAATCTACGCATAAGTAATCAATCCACTGACCCAAGGGAGCGCCATGCAGCCGCACAACAAAGGTGGTGCCGAGACGGCTCAGCCAGGGACCGGCCGGCTCAAGGGACCAGCCGGTTCCTAGGTGGCGCCCCTCAGCCTCCAGCTTCACGTGTTGGACCTTGCGCCTCTTCTCATGAGGGCTGCTATTGATGGTGGATAACGTCAACTTTTATTAGAACGTTAGACATGAAAGGATACATGACTACCCACTAGTCTAGGGTCCTAACTGACAATTTCCACAAGTTTTGCATGTTTTGTATTTCCCAGGGCTTATTCCAGAATGCATAAAAGAAGGATTAGAGTGCATAATTATCACAAAACTTATCCACGATGGAAAATATCATCATCAGGCTCAGGAAGGGTCTAGAAGTCACCTGAAGGAACGAGACCCGTAGAGGAGAGAAGGTGGGGCCAGCCGGCCACACCCTGGGGCCGGTAGGTGCCCTATTTCGGCTAATGGCCGCCGCCTTCTGGAGTCTTCCTCTCACGCCTCCTTGGAAGCCAAGAAAAGTATCCCTCCATCAATTTTAAGTGTATTTGATCCGACTGTGCACAAAAGATGAAGATGCAGATCACTGACGTGGCGGTTCCTTGCCCCCTACTCCACCTTGGACTATATAAGGACGCCCAAGGCCCCCTCCTTGAGGCATTCTACACCCCGATGCTTCATATTCTCTACACAAATTAGGGTTAGTAGTGTCCTTCTAGTTCATCTAGTTCTAGTTCTTCTAGTTCTAGTTCTAGTTCTAGTTCTAGTTCATCTAGTTGTAATTAGAGGAGGGAGAGAGAAGAGGAGAGAGCGGAAGAGGAGCCGGATCTGTCGGATCTTCCTCGAGATTGTATTTTTGCATTATTTGGTTCGTCATTCAGCAATCTTTAGGTGCCTTAATTACTATTCTAAGTTTTTTATTTACTTCATCTTAGTACTTTAAGTTCATTTATTAGTTTCTAGCTTGCATCAAGTGCTCTAGTCTTTGCAATGCTAGAGTAGTAATTAATAGGTTAGGTGTGGTGCTTAGTCTATATATTACCTTGAATTACACCCAGTTCTACGAATAGTTGTGGTAGCCCCAGGTGGTGACAGCCCTGACGGCCGACGTATTCCACCACATTTGGATTGGTGTTGTAGGACCATAGTCGGAGCTTCCTAGTCCCCTTTCTCATCTGTCTGTGGCTAGTGTTCTGATGTCCCACATCAAAATAAGTTGACTTTAAAGTCAATTCAATTTATAGATCCATTAGAGAACCCTTAGAAACATCCTCTCTACCCACTAAAAATACTTTGACCTTTACCGTTGGACGATCTTGAACCTTAATTAGTACACTTTGCGTTCCTTGTGGCAAGTTGTTAATCTAGAATACTCCTGGGTGAAAGCTACATCGGTATCCGTGCCTTGTGGATTTCTCTATTGCGTTTAAAATACCCAACAAGCTTTCTAGCGCCGTTGCCGGGGAACGGTAGCTATGCTAGTTTCAAACCAAGTTTGTCTGTTTATCCTTTTTCTTTTTTACCATTATCTTTAGCCCTACATGGATTCCACACCTATCTACCAATTTTTCGCACCAAAGGGTGAATTATGAGAGCCTCCACCATCATCACATCTTATACTTACGTATGGCTTTCAAATTTGCCCTGCTTTCATAGCCATGGTTCGGGAACAAACCTTCTCTAGAAAAGAAGATGAAAATCCATACATTCACCTTTGAGAATTTGAGCAACTGTGTTCTTGCTTGAATATTTCTGGCATGAACCATGAGACCTTAAAATGGAAGTTATTTTTGTTCTCTCTTTCTGACAAGGTGAAACAATGGTATATGTTGACACTTGATAACACCACTTGAATACTAGGCTGTCATCCCCAGCATGGCACTAGAGTGTACTATGGTATTTATACGCACACAGATAAATCCGCAAGCGCACGGATACCGTTGTAGCTTTTACCCGGTTAAAGGTTTTATCGTATCCACAGGGAAACGGGAGAACTGATCTACGCTCGAACTTAACCTAGATAGATAAGTAGGTGTAAGTAGGAAAGATGGTAGAATGGAATAAGAACAATATTAAAGGTAAGATAACAATGGGTGATAATATGGGAATAGAGAGTAGAGCAATCTAGTATATAGGCGATGGTAGGATAATAGAGAGGATAACAATGGTTTCTCTACTTCAAAGGGTATGTCTATGTCTGGGACGAACCACGTGATAAGAATACACCATAAAGATGCTTATCCATAGGCCAATGAACCCTACCAATCCTGCTAACGAGAGGTGGACTACAGGGGACCAACGTAACTTTCACCTACGCGGCCTACCACACGATCCGGCTAGACAGGGGATATCCACAAGTAATCTAGGTCTAAGCACCACGCTTACACATATACTACAACTCTCACCTGTAGCGTCCTATAGATTAAAGTACTCAAAAGAGTTGTGAACCAGAACAAACATGGATAGTAATTGCATAATGAAATAGAAGTAGATTACCAGAGTCATCCCATGAGCAAGGTTGATTAGAGCTTGATCATGGCGAAGTACAACCGGAGGAAGAACCGACAGGCCGGCCTCTCCTCCAGTCCTCCCTCGCTCTCCATCTCGCTACTATCTAGATCTACTCTAGTTTAGAGAAGAGAGGAGAGCTCTCATCTCCAAACCCTAGCTTTTGCTCTGTCTATGAATAATGAATAAGGATGAAGGGGTTGCCTCCTCCAGGGCCCACGGGTCCTGCTTATATAGTCCCCTTAAGTGAACGTGGGCCGTCGGATCAAACCGACATTGACTGAACGGTTCTCCATGATCCTTTAGGTCGGTGGAGCATAATCCGCTAAGTAGAACGTGATTGGTGGAAAAAGTAGGGCGGGCGCCCTAAGGAGTAGGGCGAGCGCCCTGTCCCCGAGCCTGCTCGGCTTCCTGTTTGTTCCCGTGGCTTTTGGAGTCTTCTAGATGATAGAAAATTGCGCGACACGTTAATATCTCTATGTAAACCCGACATGTGGGCCTTTTCTTCATATTTCCTGATAACCCCCTGCAGAAATAGACAAACACTAAAACTTGTGGAATTCTGTCAGATAAAACCCTAAGTCTGGGTGTTGGTTGAATTTGGATCCTTTTCTTATTTATTTGATAATTAAATTTGATACTTAAGGACTGTCAACAACTCCCCCAAGCTTACCTCTTGCTCGTCCGTGAGCAAGGATGGACTCAAGAGTTTCTGCAGTGGTTTCATGCCTTAAAGGTACACATGCGTTCAAAAAAGATCTTATCTCTGGGTTAGGGTAAACTGTTAAGATTTAAACTTACTCATATTACCTTTCACCATGGGGCTTGCAACTGTCACTTGTGTCTTGAGTAGTTAAAAGATAGAACGGTCAAGTCAAGCACCATGTCTCTTGTTCTTGATCGACTATAGCTCTGGAGTTTTTGCAGATTTTCAAATAAAACTCAGAGATTCCTTTGTATGACTCTCTCAAATCTCTCTTTTGTGGTATTTCTGGATCCTTACTAAGGTAGTGATGGTATATGCCTTCTCTCAAAGTATGTGGTATTTGTGGTATGAGGCATAGTGACATTGCATTCTCTCTCATCCTATTCTAATAAGGCTTGATATCTGGAGCTCATAGGTGGGAGATAAAGTATACATACTTATAAGACATTTATTGCATAGTCAAACCATGGATCTAGTGAAACAAGTCAATAAGTCAATATCAAGATGTGCATGTGTGGCGAATGAATGGTGTATGGTGTTGATGGTGAAAATAATGGTGAAAGTCTAATTCTACGTTTGCTCTTTTGAGGGAATACATACTTTTCTTGCACTTTGAAGCTTTTTGAGGGGAATGAGATGCTCTACATTTTCTTTTTCTTTCCTCTCAGGTGGGTACCTTGTACCCCTAATTCTACTGTTGGACACTTGTCCATTTTTACCTCTCGTCTCACTTTTTCTTTTCTTCGAGGTTCTGCCCCTTTTTATTTCCTCGCAATCACTTTTTTTTAGAGCACTCACCCTCCTAGAATAATGTAGCAAGTGGTAGTAACCAAAATATCTTGAGCATTTATTTCATAGGGAATAACTGGCATAGGATAATCTTTTTGGCTATTCTCTCCTGGATAGGAGTAGAATATATTTTGGGTGAATCTGGAGATGGAAAGGAGTGGATGTATGTGGATGCGTACTTCCGGACACTACAAGAAGTGTGTGGCTTTTTGACATTCTATTATGTCATAATATATGCAATTTATGTCACAAATTGAGTTTTATGACATCAAGGTGACATAAACTGTAATGTCAAAAAGCCACTGTCACAAAATGATTTTATGACATCTGTTTTGCTAAATGTCATAAGTTTATGACGTGTGATTTTAGTGTCATATAATCTTATGACACTGGTTTAGTGTCATTAAATCCTAACTTTGCCTTTAGTGTCATTAAATCCTAACTTTGCCATATAGGCAATGCCACGTAGGATGACTTGCTGACATGGCAGGAAGGAGAAAAACGTCACAAAATAAATTTGGCCTGCTATAGCTCGCAGTTGTTTTTGAGCCCACTCACTCAGCAATTACACAATCTTGACAAAATCCCAGGTTGCAAAAATTTATATTGTCAACTCATACATCCAGCTAGCAATATACATCACGCTACATCTAAGTCACATGTCCAAAATGACAAATAGCATAGCCCTTTCAACATCTTGAATATTCATCAAGCTAACAAAAAGAGTTGTAGCTAACCCTAAACATTACTGAGGCTTTTCACTTCACTGAGACATCCTCCAGACCACACCATTAACCACTCTGAAAGAAGCAAACTGTAGCCAAATTAGTCAAAGATATAAAGATTAGAGTTAGCTCTAGGTTCATGCATATCTATTTGATAGAACCAAGCTCCCTGGTCAACATATAACAGTTAATGAAACAAATCTATCTACAAAAATAATAATACGATATAACGCTACGAGCTTATATTAGGAATGCACATGAAAACAACTGAACAATGATATTTTTTATAGTTCAATCCAAAAAACACTCAAGAATAGCAAGGCATAATAGGTCATGTTATCACTCAATACTGTCTAGATTAAAAAAAATCAGGTTTATTAAAAGAAGACTCCCCTGTCTGTTGTTTTCTATGTGGTATCTAGTAAGAAGTTGTCCACTTAATTTAAGCAATATATGTTCATCTGGCAAAATGTGGGGCTGCAGCGACAAAGGATATCTGGCAAAAAGGATGTTTGAATTAAATTAGATAAATAAGTACATAGTTTCAGCAATAGTTATCTATATGCCGGATACCTGCAGTTGATCTGAGCTATATGTGCCTATAATAGTGTTCAAAAATTAAAGTGACTACATAATTCTTGTCAATGTTTTGATTTTGAAAGATTCAAAAAAATAAGGAGAATGTAGGATTAGTAAATTTAAAAATGGAGAATGCAGCACTGTCTTACCTCCATACTCTTCTTCAGGCAGTAGATCAAAACTTGGGAGTTTCCTATAATTGTGAAAATAGCTATTTCAATGTAAGGGAAAATAGCTATTTAAAAGGAAAAGCTATTTAAATGCAAGGGAAAATAGAACTTGCCTGTACACCGGCATCAACTTGCCTGTACACATACGGTACAACTTGCCTGTATACGCAACCTCGTCGTACGGCACGGATGAGGCCGTCAAGAAGCAAAATACAATTTAGCCCACAATTCACCCCATACAACATACAGCCCACATACAATTTAGCCATACAACATACAACTAGATTCAAATAAGCTGCTATCCAATGCAACTCTACTTCCACCATGGAGCCTCTCATCTGCAGATTTGTGGATTTTATCATCTCCAAATATGGCATATTCTGTTGCAAAGAATGGAAAACAGCACACTGGGCATTAGAATCTATAATACTAAAAATCACGGCACAATTAACTGACTAAATGAGAGTGCCACACGCCTAAGGGTGTGATCTATAATACTAAAAATCACTATAGAGAAATGTTCAGTGAAAAGTGCACATAACAAACAGGTCCTTGAGTGAATCATCAAAACATGGATACTCTGTAATAGCTTAAATAGTGTAGCATACACTTCGTATCTAGTGAAATTTGGTGAAAACAGTAGAACATCCCGCCTACTAGAAAGCAGTGTATATACAACAATATATAAGAAACACCACACTGCTTGCCACACAGAAGTCCAAACTGCTCAACGCATAGACAAGATTATTCACGGTTGGTTGTACTAGTATCATTGTGTGCAGGTTTTGGTGTCACTCTAGTGTGACAGCAGGGGAAGATTGTATCTATGTTTATATGTTTTTCTGTCGGCACTCACAAAACTATTACCCATCTAAAGAAATTTCAGAAGGCACACGTACCTTGTGTCCTATAATGCAGGATGGATGCAAGCTGTCAAGGTAGGCTTAGTCAGACCTGAGAAATGAGTAGGCAATAATTAGCATGGTTTTTATTGCTCCTCAGATCTTGACAGAACAACTCCTCGGATCTCCCCGCATGGATGAACTATCAGGATGGAGCTGGATGGGTGTTGGGGGTGAGCTTGCTGGAGCCCGCTCAGTTCATCATCTGGGCTCAAGTGAGCTCTGGAGGGAGTTTTGGCTCAGGATATAGAGAACATCATCCACGCAACCACACATATGGCCCAAATTGTTAAGCCATTTGACTGCTTGGGATATTTGAAGTTTGCAGCGCTTATTTTCAGGAAAATGATGGCAGCGGCACTTTCAAAGTTTTCTTTTTGGCAAAAAAGAAGGGATGTTCTTGCCAAAAGATAAATCAAACTACACCGACACTCACTGTTTAAAAAGGGGGGCTAAACTTGCGAGAAATCTGATCGATCTATGTATTTTCAAATAAAACACCCCACCAGCAATGGGCTGATATTCAACTTCATGTAACTCATACTCACTCACGCTGTTCATAGCAATGCAGCGGAACCTAATCAAGAAAAAAAACAGAAATGCAGATGCCACACTACCAGCGCTGAAACTGAAAGAAAACTACAGTTTAACTTCCTGGAGTTTGTGCTTCAGAGTTCATAGTAGTGAACTACAGTTTAACAATTTGCTAGTTCCAGCCAAAGACAGAAGGTCACCTCAATGCCAATCTCGATCTCCACTGGCCACCGTCTCGTCCATGGCCACCTCTGCACGCCACCGCGAAGCGTCGGACGGTCGCGAGCAGCAGCTTCATCAACGGTGGCCGCCACCGCTCCTCCCCGCCACCTCTGCCAGCGCCTCACACCCAAGGGCGGGCGTCTCCCGCGTCCATCGCCACTCACGCTCGGGTCGCCGCCACGCCATGCGTTTCATCTCTCCCTGGAATCCTATTCTGGTGGCTGCTGTGTGTAAGGAGAAGAGGAGAGGGAGTGAAGAGATTGGAGGCTCTAGGGTTTGGCCGGCTTTTATATGAGCTCATTTTAGAGTTGGTAAAATCTCAGTCATCCATCTCAGATCAATGGCTCACGTCGCTTGGTCATTACGTTTTCCTGTTTGGGCCATTGTTGGGCTTCGGAGAGCCACACAGGCCTTAGCAAGCCACGTGCATGAAGCTTGAATCATGCGTTTTTTTTCGGCCGTTTTTTTATTAAGGGCTAAATTGAGTTTCTTATTTTCCAAAAAAAAAAGTTTCTTTCATTATTTAATATAAGTGCATTATTTAAGTGTTTTATTTAAAGTTTTCAGCTTATAATGTTGTCGTTTTTGCCGAATGCCTAAAATATTGCACTCGATAAAGACAAGATTTCCTGATAGTGCATGATAGAAGGTCAGGCGGGAAGCAAGGCAATTTGGCACGCGAATGGAGTTAATCATAGCGACGTGCGGTGGGTCGTTAAAAGACAGTCCGACAGTCTGTGGTCAAAACGAGATATAGCGACCGATGGTCCGTTACCAATCTTTAATGTCTAATCTTTCGATGTTAAATCGACATTTTTTAGCTTTTTGTCGGATTTGTGGTTCATGAGAGATCGGTGGCCCAACTAGAATGGAGGCCGAAATAAAATTTTTAAAAAAATCTGATGTGGCAACAAGGCATGCCAACATCAGAATTATTCTTTAAAATAATTCAATAAATATTTTTGTGACACAAAGTTTTTGTCAAAGGCTCATGACACTACAAAATAGGCCTGATGATGTAGAAAATAGTGTCACTAAATGAACTTGAAATAGGTGTATGACATATATTATGACGTATAATTTTCAAAGGTCACTAAATCGAAATTCTTAGAAAATAACGTCAAAAAATAGTTAATATAGTGACGTAATGACCCATCGTCATACTAAATACGTCAAAAAGCCACACATCTCTTGTAGTGGGAGTAGAAGCAGCATGTATGAGTGAACGTGCAAGTGAATCTTGATTTTAACTGCATGACAAGCTCCTAAGGGTCTACACAGCTTGACCACACTCAATGCTCATAAGCAGTAAAAAGTAAATGTATGGTTCATAGTCTAATAAGCATGTATATATGGCTTGGTAGGATTTTAAACTCTCATCATACAGGAACTCATCATGCAACATTTTAAAGATTTTCAAAGATAAAATTCTCCAGAATTCTAGCTTCTCTAGGAACAGATAAACAACAGCTCAACCTTCCCATATCATATCCGTTAACGGCTTAGACTTTAGATCAAGTACTCTTCTCACAAGTTCAGGTTTAGAGCAAATCTTAATTCATAACAGTCATGCCTAAACTTGAGAGAGAATTTAATTTTGAGAACTAGTCATGGCAGAGCAACTATTCATCATTTCCATGTGAGAGCTTATCATGAGGGTTCATAGCAAACTTTATTTATTTATTTATTTAGCAAACTAAGCAAAGATATATATAAGCACAAAAATCTTTATTTGGGTTTTTATGATTATGCATCTTTTTATTATTTGAGTAAAGTATAAACGCGAGTAGAAACACTTAGCTGGATAAATGGGGGTGTTCTCCCCCAAGCTGGATTTTGACGTAATTTCTTCTGATGTAACTAGCAGGTGGTGGAGGTGTATTTGAATGTCGGCAGCACCCTGACAGCGATTAGGATGTCCTCCGTCTGCTAGTTTTCTAGATCCTTGAATTATGTGGAGCTAAAATAGACAACAAAGCTGTCGAGGGTATCAATAAGGGGTACCCTCACCGATGCACGTAACAAGACTATCCGTACGCAGGACGAGGCCCTCGACTCGACGCTCTGGCCATACGTATACGCAGCCTTCGACGTCCACAGCCTCGAAGACGGAAATAGCGTCGAACGAATCGATCAGGGGTCGAGCGCTAGCTGCCGTCGAATACGGAAACGGGCTCACACGAACCGGGAGGCGTCGAGCGTAAGGACGCCGCCCGCCGCCTGACGCGCGCACGCGAGCCGGGGCATTAAATGCGCCTGACGCTTCCCCACCTAACACACAGGTCACGGGAGGCGTGATAGGGAAAAGGCATCCGTCCCATCGTTCTTTTTGCAGCCTTCCCACCAAACGACCCAGGGCATGTTAGGACGCAGGAAACAAGGATGGAACGTCTAATCGGGACCCCCTCGAGACATCCAAGGTCAGCGCTCCGGATATCGGCACATTACACGGCGTCCGACCCTCGACCGAACAGGGTTCCATCCTAGGGACGAGTTGGGCGTCGACTAACAACACCACAACCACCCCGCTGGATCTGCCGCCATACCGTACAAGCGTGCGACCGTTGAACCAACACAAGACGGCGCACAGAGCAAAATGCAGGGGCACGCGTAATCATCACCAGGATATCAAGACGGGACGGCTCGAGGCCATGCCGGTACAGAAGCCTCGAGTAGGTCAGCGCTCCATGCTGCTATCGACCCCTACTCTGACACCTATACATGTACCCTGGGTCTCTCCTTGGAGCTATAAAAGGAGGGACTAAGGAATAGAACGGAGGGCGACACCACACGCAGTAGAGCTCACACACTCCATATCACGCTTGTATTCACCCCTGTATCAAGCACTTAGGTGCAAGATAATACAGACTTCCCTCCCCCGCTGGACGTAGGGCCTTCTCTTGCCCGAACCAGGATAAATCTTTGTGTTTTCTTGCATCACCATCTAGGAAAGGGAGCACGCATACAAATTTACTCGTTGGTGTGACCCCCCGTGGGGAAAACACCGACAGTTGGCGCGCCAGGTAGGGGTCCTGCGTGTTTTTCACCGATTTCCCACTCCTTTCCAGATGGCTGCTCTCGCTTCGCCGATTCCGCGCTCCACGGTGATTTGGTTTGGGAGTCTCGAGTTCATGTCTACGGGCTCCGGCTCCGACATGATCTTGCTCTCAGTCAAAGGACCGGGAGGAGCCCGCGTTGCATCAGCTCGGTTGAGGGCCCCGAGACGCCCTCGCCACCATGCCTCCCCGCCCAAGAAGAGGCGCGGACAGCACCACCGCCACCCCTCTGCCTCATCACAACCGGCAACTCGTGCGAGGCAGGAGGCGGGCCACGAGCCGGTAGCACCATGTGCCGGAACCACGGGCACGACGGCTCAACACCGCACAACGATGGGAGGGGACGTGTCTCGCGCGCCCTCCCCCACCGCTGCTAAGCTACTTCCACACGGGTTGTTTACTCCAAGAAGGGCACTGCCATTCGAATTAGACAACGCCGCGGCGTCGCTCGCCAGAGCAATATGCCCAAACGCCCAGACGTACGTGGGGAGACCAACGGTCCTCCCACGCGACTCTGGAGTACTACGGCCGACGTCCGAACTGCCAGATTTCTCCCAGGTGCGAGGCCTCTGCCGCCTAGGCCCCGGGCGATACACGATCACCTCACTCAGGCAGCGGCTGCTGGAGGAGGGACGTGGATGTTTCTACGCCGCCGAGCCGGACTCCGACTTCGAGACTGATAGCTACGACCCCACAAGGGAATGCTATCATGTCGACGGGGCGGTAGAAACTACCGACGAGACGCAGGATGCTGCTGCGGGCGGTCGAGCCCCTGCAACACGGGAAGACCCCAGGACGCCTGGGAACGACGGACAGGTCGACCCCCCTCCACAGGAAGACAAGGCTGCACAGCTAGCACAGCTGCGGGAGCTCAAGATGAAGCTCGACGAAGACCGTGAACGCCTCGTCCTGCTCGAGCAAATCCTTGAGCAAGACCTGCCCTACCCGTCAGGCGGAAGTGTCCGCAGACGCGCTCGAGAGGTACATCGACAAATCGTCGGAGACGCAGTGCCAGAGCAGCCTGTCAGTCGTTTCCCTCGAGCGGGCCAGAATGTAGTGGCGGCGACAATGCTACTACGCAACATGCCCGAACCGTCAAACTCCCAGGCTCGACGCATTCGAGACAAGGTACAGACTCTGCTCCAGGTGGCGGCAGTTCAACAAGCCGAAAGCTCAGCTTCTCTACGACGAGGAGCTGCACTGAAAAGCGCGACGAGCCACCTCAAAACGAAAAGGAAATATCAGTCCATCAACAGCCGCCCCCTCGAGGAAGAAAGACCACTCTCGTCCTCCCCATCGACAATCAGCGTCGACACGACGCACGGCATGACATCGAAGAGAATCGATACCGCCGGCACGGAGACGTGGAAGAGCGCGGTTACAGCGCACATCGCGGTGGGAGGTACGACAGCGACGAGGACCGGGTGGCCCCCGAGCCACCAGGCCCACGGGTGTTCAGCAGGGCGATCCGCAGCACGCCCCTGCCCAGTCCGTTCCGACCCCCAACCAGCATCGCGAAATACAATGGCGAGACCAAACCAGAGTTGTGGCTGGCCGATTTCAGGCTGGCCTGTCAGCTAGGAGGCACTCGAGGGGATGATCGAGCCATCATCAGACAGCTACCCCTCTTCCTCTCTGACACCGCCCGCCGATGGCTCGAGGAACTTCCGGCAAATCAGATCCATGACTGGGTCGATTTGGTTAGGGTCTTCGAAGGTAATTTTAAAGGGACTTACATACGGCCCGAGAACTCGTGGGACCTCAGCAAGTGCAAACAGAAGTCAGGAGAAACTCTTCGAGAGTATGCTCGACGCTTCTCAAAGCAGCGCATCGAGCTGCCACACATCCCCGACCACGACGTCATCCTGGCCTTTGTCTCTGGTACCACCAGTCGAGACTTGGTGCGGGAATTGGGTCGGAATCGACCTCAGAGCGTTGATGAGCTCATGGACGTAGTGGCCAACTACGCGGCAGGAGAAGAAGCGGTCGGTGCCTTCTTCAGTGGTGAAGGAGGTAAAGGCAAGCAGCCTGCTGATGAAGAAGGGACCCCAGTCGAGGGCTCAAGAAGAACAAGAAGAAGCAGAAAGTGCGGCAGTACAAGTAGGAGAACTTCGACGACGATCTCGTCGCCGCCATGGAGCGGAAGAAGTCTCGAGGCTCCCCAGATGGAGGTATTTTCGACAAGATGCTCGAAGAGCCATGCCCTTACCATAAGGGAGGTGCCAACCACAAGCTCAAGGATTGTCGTATGCTAAAAAGGCATTTCGACGGTCTAGGGTTCAAAAGGGATGAGCGTGACGACTCGAAGAAGGAGAAGGGCGGCGACAAAGAGGGCAACAAGGACGACAACGGCTTCCCCACCGTCCACGACTGCTACATGATCTATGGTGGGCCTTCGACGCAGTTGACCACGAGGCAGCGCAAAAGGGAACGCCGTGAGGTCTTCGCGGCAAGAATGGCGGTACCCCAGTACCTCAGTTGGTCGAGCACCCCCATCACCTTCGATCGAGAGGACCACCCCGACAAGGTAGTCGCCCCAGGCATCTACCCGCTCGTCGTCGACCCTATCATCGTCAACACCCGGCTCTCCAAGGTGCTAATGGATGGAGGCAGCAGCCTCAACATCATCTACCTCGAGACCCTCAACCTCCTTGGCATCGATAGGGGACGGCTCCAGCCAAGTGCCGGCAGTTTCCATGGCGTCGTGCTAGGAAAAAAGGCGCTGCCCGTAGGTCGAATCGACCTACCGGTCTGCTTTGGCACGGCGGCCAACTTCAAGAAGGAGACCCTCACCTTTGAGGTGGTCGGGTTCCGTGGCACGTACCACGCCATCATCGGGCGCCCGGGCTACGCCAAGTTCATGGCCATACCCAACTACACCTACCTGAAGCTGAAGATGCCCGGTCCCAAAGGCGTCATCACTATTAGCTCCTCTTTCGAGCACGCTTACGAGTGCGACGTCGAGTGCGTCGAGTATGGGGAGGCGGTCGAGAACTCCACCGAGCTCGTCACGAAACTCGAAGCCCTGGCCGCTGAGGCTCCAGAGCCCAAGCGCAACGCGGGCAACTTCGAGCCAGCAGAGGGAACGAAGAAGATCCCGCTCGACCCCGATAACTCCGACGGCAAGGTGCTGACGATCAGCGCCGACCTCGACCCCAAATAGGAAGTTGTGCTCGTCGACTTTCTCTGTGCGAACACCGACATGTTTGCATGGAGTCCCTCGGACATGCCAGGCATACCGAGGGAAGTCGCCGAGCACTCCTTGGAGATTCGAGCCGGTTCCAAGCCAGTGAAGCAGCGGTTGCGCCGATTCGACGAGGAGAAGCGCAAGATCATTGGCGAGGAAATCCACAAGCTTTTGACGGCCGGATTCATCAAGGAGGTTCATCATCCCGACTGGTTAGCAAACCCTGTATTAGTTAAGAAAAAGAATGGGAAAATGAGGATGTGTGTCGATTATACAAGTCTAAATAAAGCATGTCCGAAAGTTCCTTTTCCATTACCATGTATTGATCAGATTGTCGATTCTACTGCGGGATGTGAAACCCTTTCTTTCCTTGATGCGTATTCTGGTTACCATCAAATAAAAATGAAAGAGTCCGACCAGCTCGTGACCTCTTTCATCACACCTTTTGGGATGTATTGCTCTGTAACCATGCCATTTGGGCTTCAAAACGCGGGAGCCACGTACCAACGCTGCATGCTCCACGTATTTTGCAAACACATAGGATCGACGGTCGAGGCCTATGTCGACGACATTGTCGTCAAATCGAAAAGGCGAGGGGACCTGATCCAGGACCTCGAGATCGCTTTTAGCTGCCTACACACCAACCAGATCAAGCTCAATCCCGAGAAATGCGTCTTCGGCGTGCCTCGAGGCATGCTCTTGGGTTACATTGTTTCCCAGCGCGGCATCGAGGCCAACCCCGAGAAAGTCTCGGCCATCACGAGAATGGGGCCAATCCGAGACATCAAGGGTGTACAAAGAGTCATGGGATGCCTGGCGGCTCTGAGCCGTTTCATCTCGAGACTAGGAGAAAAGGCGTTACTGTTGTACCGACTTCTGAAGAAGGTCGAGCGTTTTTCCTGGACCCCCGAGGCCGAGGAAGCTCTCGAAACGCTGAAGAATACACTGACCTCAGCACCAGTCCTGGTCCCACCTCAACCTGCGGAACCACTGCTCCTTTACGTTGCGTCGACGACCCAGGTCGTCAGTGCAGCGGTGGTGGTCGAGAGGCAGGAGGAGGGGCATGCGCTGCCAGTCCAGAGGCCAGTCTATTTCGTCAGCGAGGTGCTCTCGGAAACCAAGGCACGTTACCCCCAAATCCAGAAGCTGATCTACGCCATAATCCTCGCCCACCGCAAGCTGCAGCACTACTTTCTCGGCCACCCCTTCACGGTGGTCTCGTCTTTCCCCTTGGGCGAGATAATCCAGAGCAAGGAGGCCACGGGAAGAATAGCTAAATGGTCGGTCGAGCTCATGAGTGAGACTCTCACTTACGCGCCTCGCAAGACCATCAAATCGCAAGCCCTGGTGGACTTCATCGCGGAATGGACAGACTCCCAGCT
The DNA here is from genome assembly GCF_000003195.3 of Sorghum bicolor. Taxonomy (NCBI): domain Eukaryota; kingdom Viridiplantae; phylum Streptophyta; class Magnoliopsida; order Poales; family Poaceae; genus Sorghum; species Sorghum bicolor. Next base: position 37,679,421 of record NC_012879.2, read on the forward strand.
TTCCCCGACTCAGGTCCAGTCTGAGTTGTGGACGATGTACTTCGACGGGTCGCTCATGAAGACGGGGGCCGGGGCTGGCCTGCTGTTCGTCTCGCCCTTAGGCGTCCATGTGAGGTACGTCATTAGGATTCATTTTGCCGCATCCAACAATGTCGTAGAATACGAGGCCCTCGTCAACGGTCTCAAGATCGCCATCGAGCTGGGAGTCCGACGCCTCGACATCCGAGGTGACTCCCAACTCGTCAACGACCAAGTGATGAAGACTTCAAGCTGCCATGACCCAAAAATGGAGGCGTACTGCAAGGAAGTCCGTCGACTCGAAGACAAGTTCCACGGCCTCGAGCTCGTCCACATCGCCCGACGCTACAACGAAGCAGCTGACGAACTCGCCAAGATCGCGTCGACCCGAGGCACGGTGCCACCTGACGCGTTCTCAAGAGATCTTCACGAACCATCCGCCGACTTGGGCTCGGGGGCTGGCGTCGATGCCGCTCCCGCCCAGCCAATCAACACCGTCGATGCACTGCTGATGGCAGCAGAGGTGATGGAGGTAGAATGGCGGCCTGGTCGACCGTTCGACTGGCGCACACCGTTCCTCGACTGCCTAATCCGCTGCGAGCTGCCAGAAGATCGATCAGAGGCCCGCCGTGTCGCTCGACGGGCCAAGTCATACGTGATCTATGGCGAAGGCAATGAGCTATATCGATGAAGCCCAACAGGGGTCTTACAACGTTGCATCACCGTAGAAGAAGGCCGAAAACTCCTCGAGGACATACACTCGGGGGCTTGCGGCCACCATGCTGCTCCACGGACCCTCGTGGGGAACGCCTTTCGACAGGGTTTCTACTGGCCAACGGCCGTGGCAGATGCCATCGAGCTTGTAGGTTCTTGTCATGGGTGCTAGTTCTACGCCAAACAGACGCATCTGCCTGCCCACGCTCTTCAGATGATCCCCATCACCTGGCCATTTGCGGTGTGGGGGCTCGATTTAGTAGGACCTCTACAAAAGGCGAAAGGGGGTTACACCCACTTGCTGGTGGCCATCGACAAATTCTCCAAATAGATTGAGGCTCGACCCATCACCAACATCCGCTCCGAACAAGCCGTCCTCTTCTTCACCGACATCATACACCGATTCGGAATCCCTAATGTGATCATCACCGACAACGGCACCCAGTTCACCGGCAAAAAGTTCTTGGACTTCTGCGATCAGCATCACATCCGTGTGAACTGGTCCTCGGTTGCTCACCCTCGAACTAACGGCCAGGTCGAGCGTGCCAACGGCATGATCTTGCAGGGGCTCAAACCAAGGATCTACAATCGCCTGAAGAAATTCGGCAAGAAGTGGGTCGAGGAGCTTTCCTCGGTCTTATGGAGTTTGAGGACGACGCCAAGCCGGGCCACCAAATACACCCCGTTCTTCATGGTCTATGGCTCTGAGGCCGTGCTCCCAACGGACCTCGAGTATGGATCTCCTCGACTCAAGGCATTCAACGAGCACTCGAATAAGGAAGCTCAAGAGAATGTTGTCGACCAGCTTGAGGAGGCTCGAGACATGGCCCTCCTCAACTCTGCCAGATACCACCAGAAGCTTCGATGCTTCCATGACAAACACGTATGAAAGAGGGACTTAAACATGGGTGACCTTGTCCTATGACGACGGCAGAGCAATCAAGGACGCTACAAGCTGACCCCGCCATGGGAAGGCCCGTACGTGGTGGCCGAAGTCTTGAAGCCAGGAACGTACAAGTTAGCGGACGAGAAGGGGGCGGTCTTCACCAACGCATGGAACATCGAACAGCTACGTCGATTCTACCCCTAGAAGTTCAAAACTTATGTTCCTACGTACATTTTGTACCAGGACTTTGTAAACGAATGCATGAATAAATGAAGTTTTTCCCTCGAGCAACTTCTTTTTGTACCATGGATTTACAAGTCATAATTTCAACGTTAGAAGGGGGCGCCGACTATGACCCATCATAGTCAACACCCCCTCGGGGGCTACCAGGGGGACGACCCCCCCAAAGCGTCGAAAAAGCCAAGAAATTTTCTCTTCTTACTTAGTAAACCTTGCACGACTCGAGTAGCTAAGACGCCTCGAGCCCCTCAAAGGCCGAGGGACAACGAGCCTGAGAACTCCTACGCTCCCGGGCTACGAAAACTCTACTCACTTCCTTACCCTTGAGGTGATCGAGGTTGTTTTTGACGAAAGATCGAACAAGGAATACAAACGTAGGCGCAAAAAGAAACAAAAAGCCTCGAGCGGAAAGACAGATAAACATTTAACAAATATTTAAAGACACTGCATCATTTAAAAAGCATGTTGACGAAGTATTATACAAGGGGCCCCAGGCACCCTGAGCAGGCTCGCAGGCCTCACTCCATGGCACGATCCTCACCACCCCCGCCTGACCCCGAGCCAGTCTCAGGAGGAAGCACCTCAGGCTCAAAAAGCTTAGCCAGCCTTTCCCCAGGAGCCTCCGCGTCGTCGATCAAGGCGTGGAGCCTCTCTTCGTCCTCCGCGTCGGTCTTGGTGATGTCGGTGACGAAGCCGTGGGACACCACCTCCATGTCATAGGAGAAGCCCGAGCAGACAACTGCCATCGCCCGCTTCACCCCGATGTGGAGGGCGTCCCGCACTCGGTCTCTCAGCGTCGTGCCTAAGTAGCACAGCTGGTCGACCAGTGCGTCACCTCGAGCTCCCTCCCTCGACTCGTCCATAGGCTCGACCTCCCAAGAGGTCGAGAGGTCCCTTATCGCCGTCCGCACGCGACGGTTCAAAGCAACCTCCGCCTCGAGCTGGGCCTTAACATTACGGGCCTCGACTTGGGCGGCTCGGAGTTCGTCCTTAAGCCCTGCAAACGCCAATACAAGAAACTTTAGGAAAAACCAAGCACACCTCGAAAAAGAAATCCGACAAAGAAAACGTACCACGGACGCTCTCTTCCAGGGCCGTGTTCTCGCCGACTAGTCTCGTGTTGGCCCTCTCGATCTCTCTGTTGGAGCGTGTTGACGGTCCTTTAGTATCAAATTTAATTATCAAATAAACAAAGAAAAGGATCCAAATGAAATCAACATCTAGACTTAGAGTTTTATCTGACAGAATTCCACGAGTTTTGGTGTTTGTCTATTTCTGCAGGGGGTTATCAGAAAATAAGGAAGAAAGGCCCACATGTCGGGATTACATAGAGATATCAACCCACCGCGCAATTTTCTACCATCTAGAAGACTCCAGAAGCCATGGGAAGGAAGCGGAGCCCGAAAGGGGCCAGGCCTAGGGCGCCCGCCCTGAGGACCTGGGCGCCCGCCCACCTCTGGACTCCGTTCCGGACTCTCTTCGCACACGACGTTCCACCGACCTATTGGATCCAGAATAACATAGTACCACCTTGCCTATCGACCCAAAAACGCATAGAAGGGGAGGACTATATAAGAAGACCCCCTCTGGCCCCTAGAGGAGACAAGAAATTATCATAGAGATTGAGGGGTGCCCTCGAAGGAAAACCTCTTCTCTAAATAATATTTCTTTTTAGGCTTAGCAACCAATGTAAAGTAGAAATAGATCTTCTAGTTTCTACTAGATTGAGAGAGATAGAGTGGAGGCGTGGATCGGAGGAAGGCCGGCCTATCGGTGTCTACTCCGAGTTGTACCTGCGGGATCAAGTCTCCTAACCCGAGGCTTGCTTCTAAGATTCTTCAGTAATTCGACTTCTAATACTAGTAAGTTCTTGTTTTATTCTTCTTTGGTTTATGAGTTTACTTTAATCCTCTTCCGGTTGAGTATTAGAGTAATCACTTGCTAGCGTAAACGTGGTGTTTAGGCTAGGGTACTCATAGATATCCCCTGACTAGCTGGACCGTGGTAGTAGCGAGGAACGTGACATTTCCGAGTTACCTTTGCAGATCACATCTCGTTAGCAGGACGGGTAGGTTTATAGGTGCGGGTCGAACATCCTTTGTGTTGTCTAGATTCCGTGAGCCTCCCCAATAGAACAGTAGATCATCCTTACCAAGGTTTGAACGAGACTACGGTTGCAGTCTTCTCTATACATCACTCACATCGAGAGACATTCTTTGTGGCCTAAAGGGATAGTAGCAATAGATTTGGTTAGTCAGATGCACCCTTTCTCCCAGTGGTAAAAATATAAATACGATAACTCTGGATAACCTCCCGGGTGAAATGCTCACCGATATCCGTGCGCTTGCGGATCATTTTCTAATTGCGTTACCAAATATCAACAAGCATTACTGGCGCCGTTGCCGGGGAGAAAGACGGTTTGCTGAGATAACTTTGAGTCTTGCTATTATCTTGTATTATACTTTTATACTTTTATTCTTTTATCTATTTATTTTTATCTTTATGGATAACTTAAATTCCATACCTATTGTTGAATTCTTTGCACCTTCGGAGACCAGCCATAGACCATGGGAGTCAACACGTCCTGCCCCTAATTATGATCTGTGTCCGGAGTTGATTGCAATAGGTCAAAACCAACCCTTTTCTATAGCCAAGGTCCTATCTTTTAATCAAGAAGATAATGCACTTTTAGCTACACCTAGGGAATCTTTTAATCTTTCTATAAATTCTAGTTTAGACCTAGCCCTACAAGACCATGTTTTCCCTAGATATTTTCACATTGGTCTTAATCATATAACCTTTGGTAGAGTCTTTCTTTCTTTATCTATTAGTAAAGGAAGGTATGTCTTCATTTGTGGACATCCTTCTTGCACAAGTCTTCATAGAAAAATCTTAGAGATAGAGAAGGAATCATCTTCCAGACGAGGAAAGGAAGTTTCAATAGCCAATTTCCAAACATTTCAATCCCATGATTCGGCTATCCATCCCATCATTAAGCTAAATAGTTTCTACTATGCTCTTTCTCTTGAACCTCCCGATAATTCTATGAATCTCTCTAGACATCCCATGCATAAGAAGGAGGATCGAGAAGAGCAACATCAATGGCTAGAGGGAATTAAAAATCCATGTGCTATCACCATTGAATGGATAGATAAAACCAACTTGAGAGACAATCCTAGAGGAATTTTAAGCATTCATGAAGAATCATCCTTGGAGTTTGAGAATGAGAGAAACAACAGTGAGCATGGAAGTTATTTCATAAATACCTTACCAAGTCCTTGCTCATATAAAACATCTCCCCAATCAATTGGTCTCTCCATCCTTACCACATTTGAGATCTCCAACCCCCTCTTCCTTTCTATTTATAAAAACTTTAAAAGGGTGGTTGTCGATCCATATGTCTATAATAAATATTGCAGATCTCGCAGAGTTGATATAGGTCAACGTTGGAGGGGAAACCACTTCACCAACATAACTTGATGGTTTCCCAAGGATAAGCTTAGCAAGCACTTATCAGATCGTAACATGAACTTCTAATTATTTGCAACATTGCCTTGTGTATTGAGCATATTGAGATAATTATAGAAATATTCCTTCGGGTATTCTTGCCACTAACCTTTCCAGGATTGGAGCAAGAAGATCGGATGAATGACAAGCGCAAGGTATGTCTAACCAACCATCATACAACATTAAATTAAATTCATCCAATCTTGAATTTTGCAAAATTCAAGCTTGGGGGAGTACTTTACATAAAACATCCTTTGCCATGCTGCTATGTTGGTTGTCCTTATCTTTGAGACATGCTCAATTTGTTAAATACTAATCACACTACTTCATCTCCACTTGAGTAGATCTCTATAAAAGCCATCATGCTACCTTTGTTTATCCTAGTAAGTGTTAGTTTGGAAGTATTGGACACACTTCCAATGGCATTTAAATTAAGCGTGGTGCTTAGGTTAAATAGCCTTCCTTAATCTGATTAGACATGGAGTCTAGTTTGGTTACTGAACTAAAAACTGCTTGAGTAGATATTGGTATATTTTGTGGGACTAACCCCTGCAGGAGAACTTTCAATATCAACCTGGGAAGTCCTGAGATAAACTCACATTGGTGATGAAGAAAGTGACACATGAAGTTTAACAATTTGCACAAGAAAGACGTAGCTCATAAGAGATGATTCATGGAGGGTGCCACAAACACGATGCACAACTACTAAGAAAGGAAAGCTTCCACAAGGTGATACTATACCATCACTCTTCAATAACATTTTAAGGTACTTGACTATCATTTTTATAAGCTTCTCCTTGGTTGTAGCATTCGCATAAATAAAGAGACAAACATGTATGATTTATAACTCCAGGTTAACCAACCTAACAGATTCAACATGTTTAGTCCTTTAATCTAGTACTACCTTCGTGATCCCACACTCCTAATCATATAAGCTAAAATGTTGCACATTCAATCTTTGGAAGATATAAACAAAACATAAATATAGATAGATTATCTTTCCATTAGGTTGAGCCATCTGATCTAACAAATGTTTTAAATGCTACACTCATGATCCATCAACTTTGTCTTGCTCACTATGCTTAAGGTTAGAGAAGAACAAATACACTTTTGGTTCTATTGGTGTTTTCCACCAACAGGGCCCATGCACTTGATCTCTGCCTTGTCTCTATGAATAGGTACACTTCAAACAAAACATGGAGGAGTTTTATAACTCCCAGATTCCACCAAGTAAAGAACCGGGATCTACGAGCACAAACACAATGGAGATCACACACTTAGTTTCCCAAAGGAAATATTGAAGAACCTCCGTGTCTGAGTTGGTACCTTATTGAAGCGCCCCTGGTAAACCAGGAACTCAAATGTGATACAATACTAGTCCCAGGAGGCTAGTAACACATTTATTACATCAGATAAGTTTCAGCGCAGTAGTCTTGGAAAGCGTGGACAAGGAAGGCACGCTATAATAATAAGACACCAAAATACAACACAGGTCCAAAGGACCCAGAAACAAACGATATCGCCATCGAACATCTGACGAGTCCCAATGCCACAGGCTTAGTTGGGTGCAGACACGACCTTACTCGAACGCCACTTCGGGATCGAAGTCCGGATCTTACTCTGTTTAATAAAGCAAGGGTGAGTACAAAGTACTCAGCAAATCCAACCTTACCCTACGGAAGGGGATAACAGTATATATGCATATGGATAAATCAAGGATGAGGCTTAGTTTTATTTGCATAAAGCTATCTTTTTACACATGCAAGGTTTCATTTCACAAATACTGTTGTAAAAGAACTCTTTTTCCACATATGATAGTATTTCTAAAAATGGGGGTTTGATCACAATTTTAAGTGTTGTTGAACCCTTGTTCCCACAACACAATGGCAGTCAACCATTTATTTCCAAAATCACACTCACTCTCATGTTTTCACTCATTCCAACCAATCTAGTTGTTGAAACCAAACCATAACCCGTCCGAGACCGCGGACACGGCTATCCAGATAGATTTACACTCTGCAGAGGTTGTACACTTTTCCCACAAGTAGGATACCATAACTTACACCGTCGTGCAAGCACAGATCCATCAAAGTCATTACCCTGCATAGCTAAGTAATGGCGCTCACCACGGGAACACTAATGCCACATCTCATGATACTGCAATAATTCACAAAGCTCTTTTCATATATTTCCACAATTTCACATACATCACTTAGTGTCCCGTTGCACACCTGCCTCCAGGTGATTGCCATACTAACTAGAGGGATTTAGACTAAGCCTTTCCCATGCAAGGCGAGTGGTTGTACGATAAATGAGTTAGGCAAGATGAATCATCAACTCAGTCCTTAATCGAGACAAGGCGGATATCTTCACGCTTAACCCCACAAGGTATAAGCCACAACACCAGGGCATCCCCAAAAAAGATCCCATCCGCCCCATCTCCATAGTGATCACATCTATAACTTGTTCATTAACCCTTTCACAATACCCACAATTTATTTTCACCACTCACACTTTTTACTTTTAAAATCATTATATTTGAGAAAATATAGCGATGAGTATCCACGATGAGTAACAAGTCCTAAGCATACTAAGTAATGATATTTCTGTCATAGCATATTATTTGTTCCTAGGTTCGAACAAGACAATTACCGGATAATATCAATTCAAGGATGGCTATTCAAGAGGTTTTAACTAAGCAGCGAAAATACTTCGTACATATATCGTACATGCAATATTTAAAACGGTTTCTACGGGTTGTGTTTAAAAATAGGATCAATATGCATCAAAGGGAATCGGTTGGACTTGCCTCCGTCGGCGTCGTCGGCTATCTCCTGCTGACAGTCCGGGTCCTCGGCGTCAAACTCGCGGTACTCGTTTCCAACGTTCTCGTTTTCCGGCTCGTTCACTCCGTCAGCTAAAATACGCGACGACCGACACAGACAACATGCACAGATAAATAATCATATAAATTCAAATAAGCTCCAAAAATCATGAAATTAATATGGGAGGTAGATCATGATTTTAGATGAATTTAGGAAAAAGAATTATTAAAATCAGAGTTAGCATGTGGTATTTGTGAAATGGCCGGACTTTAATTATGCGAAAAAGGCTAACGGTGATTAAAGAATAGATGCTTCACGAGATGTTTTTTGGCTGGTAGTGCATGGTGCATGCATGTACTATTTAGAGTTAATGCTTATGGCCCACGCATGCATGGTTAGAGAGAAATTAGCAGGGGTTATTAGAGCTCTTCTGTATGTCATGGTTCTATTCGTGGAGTTCTTGGCAGTGAATCGGTATAGACAAATACAAGAAAAAATACAGAAAAATACTATAGAAAGACAGAGAAGAGCAAAGAGATGCTCATGAGCTGCTCACCCCGTCTTGCGACGACAGTCGAGCTTGGCTTGTGCATATGGCCGTATACGGTATAAGCGAAGTGAGAGCGAGTGAGCGAGTGAGTGAACGTGTTTCTCGGGTGGTGAGAGTGAGCACCCGAGGCTGGCTTTTTATAGGCCAAAGCGCTCAGCTGCGTGCCATTAAAAATGCTACTGTAGCGCATGGTCGGTGCCTAATTTCATGCGAAGGACGATGTCCCATTTGCATGCACGTTGCATGCAAATGGACGGTGCCTAATCACCGTGTCCTTGCATGCAGGTGCATGCAAATGGTCGGTGGCATGTCCTGCATGCATGCATGAGATATATTCATGTGTGTGCACTGCTATGTTTTCTTGCATGTAAGCTTGATGGTACTTGCTATTATTTGTGCGCGAAAAAATATGGATGGATTAGATGGAGATACTATAGAGCTCAAATTATTTTATAGTTTTTGAAATATATTTTGAAAATAATTTTTAATGCGAGTGATTTTTGAATGTGAATTTTTGGGATGTTACAAAACTACCCCACTTAAAAGGAATCTCGTCCTCGAGATTCGGCTGGGTTCTAAACAGGTGAGGAAACTCTTTTCTCAGGGCATCTTCTCTTTCCCATGTTGCTTCCGCTTCCATGTGTCTACTCCATTGAACACGACAAATTCGGACTGTTGTCGTTCGAGTTTGCTTGGTGACTGTATCTAGGATTTTTATTGGCACTTCTTGATATCTTAGGTCATCTTGTAAATCAACTGTATCTGGCGATATTTGTTCCTCTGGTACTCTGAGACATTTCTTCAATTGGGAGACATGAAACACATTGTGTATATCTGACATTTCTTCAGGTAGCCGAACACGATAGGCTACAACTCCAATCCTCTGTAATACTTGATATGGTCCAATATACCGAGGTGCTAGCTTGCCTCTGACTTGGAACCTTCGAGTTCCTCGAATATGAGACACTTTGACATACACAAAATCTCCAACTGCAAAACTTAACTCCCGCCTTCTTTTATCAGAATAGCTCTTTTGACGTGATTGTGCCTCTTTCAATTTTTCTCTGATTTCAGCTACACGATCTTCTGCTTCTTTTATAAGGGCTGGTCCAAGCAAGGTTCGTTCTCCAACTTCTGACCACATCAATGGGGTTCTACATTTTCTTCCATATAGGGCCTCAGAAGGTGACATGCCCAAACTAGCTTGGTAACTGTTATTATAGGAGAACTCTGCATAAGTTAGGCTTTTCTCCCAATCTTTACCATACGTGAGCACACATGCTCTTAGCATATCTTCCATAATCTGATTTATTCTTTCAGTCTGACCATCTGTTTGAGGATGATAAGCTGAGCTAAAATCTAGCTTGGTTCCCATAGCTTCATGCAAACTTTTCCAGAACTTAGAGGTAAATTGGGTACCTCGGTCAGATACAATCCTACTTGGCACACCATGCAATTTGACTATGTTATCCACATATAGCTGGGCTAACTTGTCTCCACTATATTTGGTGCGTACAGGTATGAAGTGAGCAACCTTGGTAAGGCGGTCCACTATTACCCATATTGAATCATTTCCTTTCAGAGTTTTGGGTAATCCATTCACAAAATCCATGCCTATCTCATCCTATTTCCAAACAGGAATAGGCAATGGCTGGAGCAAGCCTGCTGGTTTATGATGCTCCGCTTTAACCCTTTGGCAAACATCACATTGGGCAACAAATCGTGCCACATCATCTTTCATGCCATTCCACCAATATCTTTCTTTTAGGTCCATGTACATCTTGGTGGCACCAGGGTGGATAGAATAAGCTGAGTTATGGGCTTCATCAAGGATTAATTCTTGAAACTTTCCCTCCTTGGGCACACAAATCCTGTTTTTATACCACAATACTCCTTTGTTATCCACTATAAAGTATGGAGCTTTATTTTCTCCAGTTTGCTCATGAATCTTCATCAGATCCTTATCCTTATGTTCTGTCTGCTTGATTTCTTCCACAAGAGTTGGCTGCACCATCAGACTGCCATTTTGAGGTTGGCATACTATATGCATGTTCAACTGTGCTATCTCTTCTTGTAGGTGAGTGTTCTTAGGCACCAACTGCTGACCATATGACCTTCTACTTAGGGCATCTGTTACCACATTGGCCTTTTCTGGGTGGTAATGAATCTCAAGGTTGTAGTCCTTGATTAATTCCAACCATCTTCTTTGCCTTAGGTTCAAGTCTGACTATGTGAAGATGTACTTCAAACTCTTGTGATCAGTGTAGATTTCACACTTGTTTCCAATGAGATAGTGCCTCCAAATCTTGAGAGCATGTACTATCGCTGCTAACTCCAAATCATGGGTAGGGTAATTTTCCCCATGAGGTCTAAGCTGACGGGATGCATAAGCAACCACTTTTCCTCCTTGCATGAGAACACATCCTAAACCTTGTCTTGAGGCATCACAGTATATGATGAAATCTTGGTGAATGTCTGGCAAAGTTAACACTGGTGCTGTTGTCAGTCTCTTCTTCAACTCTTGGAAACTCTTCTCACATGATTCTGTCCAAGTGAATTTCTTGTCCTTCCTAAGAAGCTCTGTCATAGGTCTGGCTATCTTGGAAAATCCTTCTATAAACCTTCGATAATATCCAGCTAATCCAAGAAAACTTCTAACCTCACTCACATTGGTGGGTTGCTGCCAATGGGAAACAGCTTCTACTTTCTCAGGGTCAACTGCAACTCCTTCAGCTGTCAAGATATGGCCAAGAAATGCAACCTTCTCAAGCCAAAATTCACACTTGCTGAATTTAGCATACAACTTGTGTATTCTTAGCTTTTCCAACACTACTCTCAAGTGTTGCCCATGTTTTTCAACACTCTTAGAGTAGATAAGTATGTCATCAATGAAGACTACAACAAACTTATCTAACTCTTCCATGAATACCTTATTCATGAGGTTCATGAAATAGGCAGGGGCATTGGTTAATCCAAAGGACATCACTGTAAACTCATATTGTCCATATCTGGTTACAAAGGCTGTCTTGGGAACATCACTATTTTTGATCTTGAGCTGGTGATAACCCGATCTTAAATCAATCTTAGAGAAATACTTGGCTCCTTTAAGCTGATCAAAAAGGTCATCTATCCTTGGCAGGGAATACTTATTCTTGATGGTGACTTCATTTAGGGACCTATAATCCACACACATCCTCATACTTCCATCTTTCTTCTTCACAAACAAGACTGGGGCTCCCCATGGTGAAGAACTAGGTCTAATATAACCTTTCTGCTGTAATTCTCTTAGCTGCTCTTTCAGTACAGCTAACTCTGTCGGAGCCATTCTGTAAGGTCTCTTGGCTATGGGGGCAGTCCCGGGGACAAGATTGATGATGAACTCTATATCCCTGTCTGGTGGCATTCCAGGTAGTTCCTCAGGGAATACATCAGGATATTCTTGCACTATTGGTACTTCCTCTATGGTCCTTGCATCCAAGTTGAAGACCATTGGATTAACTTTAGACCCTCGGGTTTGGCATTTCACTTTAATCCCTTCATGGTTAACTAATGATACTTCCTTGGTTGCACAACTAATAATTCCATTGTGTCTGGTTAACCAATCCATTCCAAGGATAACATCTATTCCTTTGGACTTGAGCACTACTAAGTCTGCTAAGAAAACTACCCCACTTAGAATGATCCTTACATTTGAACAACCTAGATGACATTTGATGTCAGACCCAGGCGTTCGGGTTATTAGGGGTAACTTTAGTAGTACTGTGGGTATTTGATGCTTCTCAACAAAACTTGATGATATGAATGAATGTGATGCTCCAGAATCAAATAATACTGTTGCAAGTACTGAATCGACTAAGAACTCACCAAGTACCACTCCTGAAGCAGTCTGAGCATCCTGAGCATGAATATGGTTGACACGGGCTCTACCATAGGATTGTTGAGGTTGCTTCATCATCTGGCTATTATTGTTGGTGTTGCTATTGTTGCAAGGGAAACCACGGTTGACTCCAGACACTGCAGGTCTTGGTCCATTAACAGTGTGGGACTGAGTGGATACTGCTGGTGGGTTGTTCTTGTAGGGACAGTTGGCGATGTAGTGTCCAGTCTCATGGCAATTAAAGCAAGTCCTAACATTGTTTGTGACTTGACCAGTGCTATTCTGTTGAGTCTTGCCATAAGTTTGATTCTGATAGGTTGTCTTGGGCTGATATGATGACTGCATTTGGTTATTGGAGACACTAGCAGGAGAGCGAAACTGCATTGGGGCTTGAGTTCGCTGGCTTGGTTGGCTAAAGGTTTTCAGCCTCTGGGATCTAGCACCATCTTGAACCTTGCGCTCCAGAAATTTGCGCTTGTTTTCTTTCCTTTCTTCAGTCTTGGCCACATCAGTCAGAATGGTCCTAACCATCAATGTGTTGAAATCTGGATAGATCTGTGGGGTCATGAGGGTTCTGAGCTCACAGGTCAATCCTTCTATGAACTTTGTCTGTTTCTTGGCATTAGTGTTGACCAACTCTGGGGCATAGCGAGACAACTCAGTGAATTGGAAGATGTACTCACTCAGAGTTTTATTTCCTTGCTTCAAGTTGCGAAATTCATCAGCTTTCAGCTTCATGATCCCATCTGGAATGTGGTACCGGCGGAATTCATCCACAAATTCTTCCCATGTGATAGTGTTTGCATTGTCCACAGCTCCACTATAGGCTTCCCACCAAGAAAGGGCAATTCCTGTCAGCTGATGAGATGCTAGCAGAACTCTATCCCTTCCATCGCAGTGGATTGTGTCCAACTTCCTTTCAATCACCTTAAGCCAATCATCTGCTTCCATGGGGTTGTCAGATCCAGTAAAGGTGGGTGGCTTAAGCCTCATGAACTCAGTCATCTTGTCTTGGACTCCGGCTCCACGGTTGTTCCTAGGGCGGTTCATGCCTTGAGCCAAGGTCTCCAGAAGACGAGTCTGAGTTGCCATGACTTGTGCTAAGTCAATTACTGGAGGAGGGGGCAAGTCATCTCCTTCATTATGGTTCCTAGTCTGACTCACTTCATCTTCATGAATACCATCAACATTTGCATTGGCTTGACTTCCATTTGGATTTTGGCTTTGCCTACTAGCTGCACGACCACTTGGTTGAGAGCGGGTAGCTGGTTTGGGAGGCATCTGTTGGTTAAGATGAGAAAGCATTAGATAAGGGTTAGATCTATTGAGTGATGTTGTTTTTTTTGTTACGGCGTTATATTTTAAAAAGGTGCAAGTTTTAACACTTGCTATCCCGTAGGGAAACAACATAGAGCACTCAATTATTTAGCACAACCAAAAGCACAAATATATATTTTGAATAAGAGGACGGTTTACAACATAGTAATGGAGGAAATAAGCGTACTACAATACGGTTCATCTACTTTGGGGGGGTTGAACAAAAGTAAAGTAAACTTCACTTCCCCAAGACATAAGGAGGAACTAGGTGCTACTATTCTTCAACTTCTTCGGACAGAACGGCTTCATTCCCTTGGTGTTGAGGTGGATCATGCTTCTGACATCTGTGGTTCTTCCTTTGGACTAAGAGGTGGGTCACCGTCTTCTTTTGGTGGTGGCTGGGTGAGGAGGGGAAATCCTTCTTTCTTACTGGGCTCCAACTCTAAAGCTTCATGAGAGGCTTCTGTGGGTGGGGGAGCTGATGGCCCTTCTATGTCCATCTTTCTTTTGGTTTTTAGGGACATGATTGGGATACCTTTTAGGACTATGGGCTCTTGGTCTTCCTCTGCTAACATCCTTCTTTTGATCCTGGTGATAAGGTAGGCATCCTTCAACTCCTGAGCATGACGGTCTTCAGCTGCCTTCAAGATTTCAGCAATGGTAGTTTCACGACTCTCGGCTGCAGCTGCTTGGGCCTGAGCTTCTGCAAGCTGCACATGGAGCTTTCTAACTATGATCTCGGCTTCCTCTGCACGATGGATGCACTTCCTTAACTCTGAGGCCTGCTCATCATATTGCTTATCTAGAGCAAGAAGGTACGTGGTCATGAATACCACAGTTGGGTCATCTTCAAGTGAGTAACGTCCTTGCAAGAGCTCCATGCGGGTCCTCCAAACTGGTCGGTCTTTTTCATTGGGTGGAAAGAACCTCATAGGTGTACGGGTGATGGGCTTCTCGTAGATCTGGCATAGGTACCTCAAGGCTTTGCGTGCGACGGCTTGATATGTATCTGCAAACCGAAATCCGGTCGCAGTCATACTCCAAGCTTCAGCTATGTTAGGGAAGTCCTCACTTTTCCCAATATAGACGGTAACTTCACACCGCTCGGTCTCATGCTCTTCATATTCTCTGCCTTCATATTCTGAGCGATCCTTGATTCCAAGTTTCTGCGTGGTAGCATAAAAGAGCTTGGGAAAGCCTTCTACACTTAGACAGTAACTGCTGGTCCAAACTTCTTCTGCCATCTGAGAGACATAGATGAGAGTAAATATTTTTTTCAAATAGAGGGAAGAGGATAAGAACTTTTGTAAAATACGTTTATTTAGTAAAATACTGGTCCAGAAAAGCCTAAGGTCGCGTCCTACAGCCAACTACGGCTCTAATACCACCTGAAGCGCCCCTGGTAAACTAGGAACTCAAATGTGATACAATACTAGTCCCAGGAGGCTAGTAACACATTTATTACATCAGATAAGTTTCAGCGCAGTAGTCTTGGAAAGCGTGGACAAGGAAGGCACGCTATAATAATAAGACACCAAAATACAACACAGGTCCAAAGGACCCAGAAACAAACGATATCGCCATCGAACATCTGACGAGTCCCAATGCCACAGGCTTAGTTGGGTGCAGACACGACCTTACTCGAACGCCACTTCGGGATCGAAGTCCGGATCTTCCTCTGTTTAATAAAGCAAGGGTGAGTACAAAGTACTCAGCAAATCCAACCTTACCCTACGGAAGGGGATAACAGTATATATGCATATGGATAAATCAAGGATGAGGCTTAGTTTTATTTGCATAAAGCTATCTTTTTACACATGTAAGGTTTCATTTCACAAATACTGTTGTAAAAGAACTCTTTTTCCACATATGATAGTATTTCTAAAAATGGGGGTTTGATCACAATTTTAAGTGTTGTTGAACCCTTGTTCCCACAACACAATGGCAGTCAACCATTTATTTCCAAAATCACACTCACTCTCATGTTTTCACTCATTCCAACCAATCTAGTTGTTGAAACCAAACCATAACCCGTCCGAGACCGCGGACATGGCTATCCAGATAGATTTACACTCTGCAGAGGTTGTACACTTTTTCCACAAGTAGGATACCAAAACTTACACCGTCGTGCAAGCACAGATCCATGAAAGTCATTACCCTCCATAGCTAAGTAATGGCGCTCACCACGGGAACACTAAGGCCACATCTCATGATACTACAATAATTCACAAAGCTCTTTTCATATATTTCCACAATTTCACATACATCACTTAGTGTCCCGTTGCACACCTGCCTCCAGGTGATTGCCACACTAACTAGAGGGATTTAGACTAAGCCTTTCCCATGCAACGCGAGTGGTTGTACGATAAATGAGTTAGGCCAGATGAATCATCAACTCAGTCCTTAATCGAGACAAGGCGGATATCTTCACGCTTAACCCCACAAGGTATAAGCCACAACACCAGGGCATCCCCAAAAAAGATCTCATCCGCCCCATCTCCATAGTAATCACATCTATAACTTGTTCATTAACCCTTTCACAATACCCACAATTTATTTTCACCACTCACACTTTTTACTTTTAAAATCATTATATTTGAGAAAATATAGCGATGAGTATCCAGGATGAGTAACAAGTCCTAAGCATACTAAGTAATGATATTTCTGTCATAGCATATTATTTGTTCCTAGGTTCGAACAAGACAATTACCGGGTAATATCAATTCAAGAATGGCTATTCAAGAGGTTTGAACTAAGCAGCGAAAATACTTCGTACATATATCGTACATGCAATATTTAAAACGGCTTGTACGGGTTGTGTTTAAAAATAGGATCAATATGCATCAAAGGGAATCGGTTGGACTTGCCTCCGTCGGCGTCCTCGGCAAACTCCTGCTGACAGTCCGGGTCTTCGGCGTCAAACTCGCGGTACTCGTTTCCAACGTTCTCGTTTTCCGGCTCGTTCACTCCGTCAGCTAAAATACGCGACGACCGACACAGACAACATGCACAGATAAATAATCATATAAATTCAAATGAGCTCCAAAAATCATGAAATTAATATGGGAGGTAGATCATGATTTTAGATGAATTTAGGAAAAAAGAATTATTAAAATCAGAGTTAGCATGTGGTATTTGTGAAATGGCCGGACTTTAATTATGCGAAAAAGGCTAACGGTGATTAAAGAATAGATGCTTCACGAGATGTTTTTTGGCTGGTAGTGCATGGTGCATGCATGTACTATTTGGAGTTAATGCTTATGGCCCACGCATGCATGGTTAGAGAGAAATTAGCAGGGGTTATTAGAGCTCTTCTGTATGTCATGGTTCTATTCGTGGAGTTCTTGGCAGTGAATCGGTACAGACAAATACAAGAAAAAATACAGAAAAATACTATAGAAAGACACAGAAGAGCAAGGATATGCTCATGAGCTGCTGACCCCGTCTTGCGACGACAGTCGAGCTCGGTTTGTGCGTATGGCCGTATACGGTATACGCGAAGTGAGAGCGAGTGAGCGGGTGAGTGAACGTGTTTCTCGGATGGTGAGAGTGAGCACCCGAGGCTGGCTTTTTATAGGCCAAAGCGCTCAGCTGCGTGCCATTAAAAATGCTACTGTAGCGCATGTTCGGTGCCTAATTTCATGCGAAGGACGATGTCCCATTTGCATGCACGTTGCATGCAAATGGACGGTGCCTAATCACCGTGTCCTTGCATGCAGGTGCATGCAAATAGTCGGTGGCATGTCCTGCATGCATGCATGAGATATATTCATGTGTGTGCACTGCTATGTTTTCTTGCATGTAAGCTTGCTGGTACTTGCTATTATTTGTGCGCGAAAAAATATGGATGGATTAGATGGAGATACTATAGAGCTCAAATTATTTTATAGTTTTTGAAATATATTTTGAAAATAATTTTTAATGCGAGTGATTTTTGAATGTGAATTTTTGGGATGTTACACTTGTATGTTCCAGCAAACTTCGTGGTGATAGAGACTGGTAGTGAGGAGAGGGCACCCATCATCTTAGGGAGGCCATTCCTAAACACCAGAGCTGTCATCTACGCTAATGCTGCCAAGATCAGTCTCTACACCAAAGGGAAGAAGGAGACTTTCCTTCAAGAACAAGACTACACAAACTTCAGAGCAATCCTGACATGAACCAAGGAAGAGGACCAACAGGAGGAACAAGAACAAGCAAATGTGGACCGAATCAGCTGAGATGGTCACTGCAGCTCAAGGAGGTCAAGATCGTCGACTCAAGTCACCTTTCTTGATCAAGAAGGACGACCCTGGTGTTCCAAGCATTGAGTGCACAATCAATGGATACTCTTTTTAGAAGACACTCTACAACACCGGATCTGACGACAACATAATGGCCGCAGTCACTTATCAGCTCCTGCATGGAACCATGCCCCTACAACCAATATATTCAGCTCCAGATGATTTTCAGGTCATTGACATGGGAGAAGACGAGTTCGATCCACCGATCATCCTTGGAAGACCGTTCCTCAAACACTATCAAAGCTATCATCTCTATTGGAACTAGAGAAGTCCACATGCACTTCCCCTCTGAGAAGGTACGCCACTACTTTAATGATTCTAACTATATAGTTGAAGATTCTAACTAGGTCAGGACAAGAAGAAGACAACGAAACCGCAACCAGAGGAGGCAAATCATCAAGGACGGATGGGTAGACTACGAAGGGGAAGTGATAAGGACTGAAGAAATACAACTTGAACAGAACTGTCCTGAGAAGACCGTAGCACCGAGTCAGGTATGGAAAGAGAAGATAGTTATACACGAAGAGGAGGCGCTGCCGGAACCACCGACTACGCCACCTAGCGAATCCCAGGACGACTGAGAAAACGGAGAGTCCCGTTCGGAGGGCTTAAAAACACCGAACGCCTTGCCAAGAGGTAAACTTGGTAGTTATCCTTTTCCTTTCAATTATTCAATTATAGTTTGCTTAGTTAATCAGGTTCATGCTATCTTGAAAAGAAAATAAAAATGTTAAAAAAATAGTAAGCCCCATGTGAGAATGCTCATGGCATAAAACCCATAAGTACATTCACTGTGGTGGCATAAAAATAAAATAAAAATGTTTTCATCTTACAATAAAAATATAAAAATAATAAGTGCATGATCCTGCTAAATAAGTAATATTTATTGAGGAGGCTCAACATGATAAAGGCTAGATATTTATGCTAACACTTAACCAGTTCCACAAAGCTTTGTTGTCTATTTGAGCTCCACATAATTCAAGGATCAAAGAAGACTAGCAGACGGAGGACATCCTAATCGCTGTCAGGGTGCTGCCGACTTTCAAATACACCTCCATCACCTGCTAGCTACATCAGAAGAAATTACGTCAAAATCCAGCTTGGGGGAGAGCACCCCCATTTATCTAGCTAAGTGTTTCTACTTGTGTTTATACTTTACTCAATTAATAAAAAGATGCATAATCATAAAAAACCCAAATAAAGATTTTGTGTTTTTATATATATCTTTGCTTAGTTTGCTAAATAAATAAATAAATAAAGTTTCCTATGAACCCTCATGATAAACTCTCACATGGAAATGATGAATAGTTGCTCTGCCATGACTAGTTCTTAAAATTGAAATCTCTGTCATGTTTAGGCATGACTGTTATGAATTAAGATTTGCTCTAAACCTGAACTTGTGGGAAGAGTACCTGATCAAAAGTCTAAGTTGTTAACGGATATGATATGGGAAGGTTGAGCTGTTGTTTATCTGTTCCTAGAGATGCTAGAATTCTGGAGAATTTTATCTTTGAAAAATCTTTAAAATATCACATGATGAGTTTCTATATGATGAGAGTTTAAATTCCTACCACGGCCATATATACATGCTTGCTAGATTTTGAGCCACACATTTACTTTTTACTGCTTATGAGCATTGAGTGTGGTCAAGCTGTGTAGACCCTTAGGAGCTTGTCATGTGGTTAAAATCAAGATTCACTTGCACGTTCACTCATACATGCTACTTCTACTCCGGAAGTACCATCCACATATATCCACTCATTTCCATCTCCACATCCACCCGAAATTATTCTACTCCTAACCCGGGAGAGAATAGCCAAAAATATTTTCCTATCCCTGTTATTACCTGTGAAATAAATGCTCTAGTTATTTTGGTTACTACCACTTGCTACATTCTTTTAGGAGATGAGTGCTCTAAAAAAAAGAGAAAGAGAAAAAGAAAGAAAAAAATAATAATAATACGAGGAAATAAAAAGGGACAAGTGCCCGGAACCTCGAAGAAAAGAAAAAGTGAGACGAGAGGTAAAAATGGACAAGTGTCCGACAGTAGAATTAGGGGTACAAGATACCCACCTGAGAGGAAAGAAAAAGAAAATATAGAGCATCTCATTCTCCCCAAAAAGCTTCAAAGTACAAGAAAGCTATGTATCCCCTCAAAGAGCATAAAAAATAGAATTAGACATTCACCATCATTATCACCATCATCACCATACACCATTCATTCGCCACACATGCACATCTTGATTTGACTTATTGATTTGTTTCTCTGGATCCATGGTTTGACTATGCAATAAATGTCTTGTAAGTATGTATTAACTGTCTCCCACCTATGAGCTCCAGATATTAAAGCCTTATTAGAGTAGGGTGAGAGAGAAGGCAATATCACTATGCCTTATACCACAAATACCACATATCTTGAGAGAAGGCATATACCATCACTGCCTTGGTAAGGATCCAGAAATACCACAAAAGAGAGATTTAGAGAGTTATAAAAGGAATCTCTGAGTTTTATTTGAAAATCTACAAAAACCCCAGAGCTATAGCTGATCAAGAATAAGAGACATAGCACTTGGCTAGACTGTTCTATCTTTTAACTACTCAAGACAGAAGTGACGGTTACAAGTCCCATGGTGAAAGGTAAAGTAAGTAAGTTTTAGTTCTTGACAGTTTACTCTAACTCAGAGATGAGATCTTATTTAAAAGCATGTGTACCGTCAAATTTTTAAGATATTGCAACAACTTCTAATCCATTGCTGAGTCTATCCTTGCTCAGGGAGGAGCAAGAGGTAAGCTTGGGGGAGTTTGTTGACGGTCCTTAAGTATCAAATTTAATTATCAAATAAACAAAGAAAAGGATCCAAATGAAATCAACATCTAGACTTAGGGTTTTATCTGACAGAATTCCACGAGTTTTGGTGTTTGTCTATTTCTGCAGGGGGTTATCAGAAAATAAGGAAGAAAGGCCCACATGTCGGGATTACATAGAGATATCAACCCACCGTGCAATTTTCTACCATCTAGAAGACTCCAGAAGCCACGGGAAGGAAGCGGAGCCCGAAAGGGGCCAGGCCCAGGGCGCCCGCCCTGAGGACCTGGGCGCCCGCCCACCTCTGGACTCCGTTCCGGACTCTCTTCGCACACGACGTTCCACCGACCTATTGGATCCAGAATAACATAGTACCACCTTGCCTATCGACCCAAAAACGCATCGAAGGGGAGGACTATATAAGGAGACCCCCTCTGGCCCCTAGAGGAGACAAGAAATTATCATAGAGATTGAGGGGTGCCCTCGAAGGAAAACCTCTTCTCTAAATAATATTTCTTTTTAGGCTTAGCAACCAATGTAAAGTAGAAATAGATCTTCTAGTTTCTACTAGATTGAGAGAGATAGAGTGGAGGTGTGGATCGGAGCAAGGACGGCCTATCGGTGTCTACTCCGAGTTGTACCTGCGGGATCAAGTCTCCTAACCCGAGGCTTGCTTCTAAGATTCTTGAGTAATTCGACTTCTAATACTAGTAAGTTCTTGTTTTATTATTCTTTGGTTTATGAGTTTACTTTAATCCTCTTCCGGTTGAGTATTAGAGTAATCACTTGCTAGCGTAAACGTGGTGTTTAGGCTAGGGTACTCATAGATATCCCCTGACTAGCTGGACTGTGGTAGTAGCGAGGAACGTGACATTTCCGAGTTACCTTTGCAGATCACATCTCGTTAGCAGGACGGGTAGGTTTATAGGTGCGGGTCGAACATCCTTTGTGTTGTCTAGATTCCGTGAGCCTCCCCAATAGAACAGTAGATCATCCTTACCAAGGTTAGAACGAGACTACGGTTGCAGTCTTCTCTATACATCGCTCACATCGAGAGACATTCTTTGTAGCCTAAAGGGATAGTAGGAATAGATTTGGTTATTCAGATGCACCCTTTCTCCCAGTGGTAAAAATATAAATACGATAACTCTGGATAACCTCCCGGGTGAAATGCTCACCGATATCCGTGCGCTTGCGGATCATTTTCTAATTGTGTTACCAAATATCAACAGAGCGTACCAGCTCAGTGTTGGCAACGCGGAGATCCTCGATCGCCTTGCCAGCCTAAGCAATGGCCCCACTCTTCTCCAACAGCTCTCCCTTCAGACGTTCGACGTCGTCAGAGAGCCTGCGGGATTGAGCCCGCTCCGCCTCGAGAACTTCGAGGGCCTTCCTCTTGGCTTCCTCCGCGGCGCCCCTAGCGATCTCGCCGTTCACGTGCTCTGCCTTCAACTTCTGGAAGGACTCTCGGAGAGAGTCCAGGTCAGTTTTAAGAAGGCCCTTCTCTTTGTCCAGGTCCGCGATAACGCTCTTGTAGGACAGGGCCTCCTCCCGGGCTCTGGACGCGGCCTCCTCGACCGTCAGAGCCCACTCCCGCAGCAGCATCGTCTCCTCCTCCGCCCTTCTTGAGGCCTCTCGAGCCTCGGCCAAAGCAGCCTCCCTTGCCTTCTTCTCCTCCTCGAGCGCTATGAGGTCTTTATAAGCCTTGAGGAGTTTCTCCTGCGACTCGAGGAGTTGGTCCTTGAGGACGGGGAGCTGCTCCTAGCCGCCTCTTGTGGCGTGAATGAAGCTCGACTTGATGCGGGAGGTATCTTTCATGTCCTGCGAGCCGGCGATCGAACAGTTAGAACACAAAACCAAAAGGTTCCATGATGATCAAAGATCGAAAAACACTTACAAAATAAGCCGGCCCGAGCCCGTTGTTGATGATATCCGACAGGAGCCCCACCACGTGCTTCATCCAAAGGCGGAGCTCCTCGACATGCTCCCACTTCTCGGCCTCCTTCTTGTTGTCGAGGAAGATGTTGGGCTCGGACGGGTCGATGGAAGCTCGGATACGAATCCGATCGGGACACCAGTTCTCCATCTCCCGATCAGCCCGTGCCTTGACGCCGCGTATAAGGTTCTCGACGGTCTCGAGGGAGCCCCCGTGGCGCAAGAACAGGTTGACGAGGCATGGGAACCGCCCGTCGTCATCCACCGTCTTCCAGGTACCGTCCTTGCTTCCCGACGTCCCGATCTCATCCTCCTCAGAGGGACAGCAGTCCTCCCACGCCCGATGCTCCCGAAGGAACCCTGGGGCGATCCCGTCCATGCCGTAGATCGTCCTCCTGATCTCGGACTCGGGGTCGGTGGGGGTGCGCATCATGCAGGCGAGTGCCACCACTCCGTCCGCTCGCCCCGACTCTGCCCGGATCGCGGCGGGCGCCCCCGGGAGGAGCCACGCTGGGGTTGGAGGGCCGTACACCGGCAAATCTTCTTCCTGCTTGCCGGGCCCTTGCGGCGCCAGTGGTACCGGTTGGGCCAGACCTTGAGGCGGGGGCTCGAGTGGTCCGTCCTCTTGGCCCCCCTGCTGCTGCTGCTGTTGCTGTCCCTCGAGCATTTGCTGCTCCTCTTGCAGCTGCTGCTCCTCCTGCTGATGTTGCTGCTGCTGCTGCTCCTGTGGCGGCCGCGTCGCCTCGCGCTCCCGCTCCTTCTCTTTCTCCTTCTGCTCCTCGAGGGCTCGAAGGCCATCGGGCCAGGGAGTCCGTCCCGAGATGAGAGAGGTCGACGCCTCCTCCTCCATAGGTTGGGCGTCCCCAGACGCCTCGTTACCACCAGACGTGTCGCTGATGGTGATGGGGTCCGCCTCGACCCCCCCAATCGGGGAGGCTCGGGGGCTCCTTCCTGCCCCTGAGTTTGGGGCGCCTCGTCACGCGTCGACGGCATCAGAGTAGGCTCGGGACGAGACGGAGCACTCCCAGCGTCGGCCGGAGGTTGAGAGTCGGAGGAGCCTGCAAAGTAAAGAATAAAGGTCGGTCACTGTAATAACCGACACAAGAACGTCACAAGACCCAGAAACAAACTACAAACCTAGCTCCTTGGAGGCTGCTCCTACCTTGAGCCTCTTCGCCATTGAGGGCTGGGCCTGCTCGAGCGTCCGCTTTAGCCTAAAAAGAAGGGAACGAGCATGAAAAGACCAGAATACAAGGAAACGCAAGGGAATAGGTAAACAAAAGTCACAACTTCAAAAAGCTTACCCTACGGGAAGAACAGCCCACCTACCGGTACCCCGACCGGTGGGCCTCGAGCCACCCCGCGTCAAGGCTCCGGGCCCCTCGAGTGCAGGCACTGGCCCTGGCACAACAATTCCCGCTTGGCGGGCACCGGGACTGGCGCTCCTGCGGCCGACCTCTCCTTTCTCGGAGGCCGCAGCGTGACCGCGAGTCAGTGGCCCCATCGCCTGGGGCCTAGCATGGCCACCCCCCTGGGCGCAGGGGGAGGGCGCGGCGCGACCTGGCCAGTCGAGGGCGTAGGAGGCATGTCGGCCCGAGGGCGGTGGGATCCGCTCGGGCCCTCCTTCGGAGTCTCCGTCCGGGGGACGTCGACGTCACCTCGAGGCGGGCCCTCGAGGATCCGGTCAAGACGTGACGCCATCCCCTCGAGTCGTCGCTGCCCTCGTCGTCATCGTCGTCGTCGCTGGGGGATTCTTCCTCAGGCTCCCCCCTCTGCCTGGATTTGGCTCGACGCGCCTCCAATGCTTGGCGGTCGAGGTTCTTCTTCTTCTCCCCTTTCTTTACGGAGTCCTTGGCGGACTTCAGCTTTTCGGCGGACTGGCGCCGCCTGTCACGATCGACCTCGTCCTCTTTCACAGGGGGCCTCGAGGACCGGACATCAATACGTCCCTGCCAGAATAAAGGAAGGTTTAAAAAAGGGTTGAGGAAAATCCAGAATCGGAGCTATGTGCGAGGAAAAGAACATACCAGGTCGACCGAACCTTCGTCGGGCCTCATAGGGAAGCCGTTGACGTGCTTCGACTTAAAGTCACCAGCGATGGCCGCCCTAACCCGGGCAGCGATCTCATCGTCCGCCAGAGCCACGTTGGACATCCGGCAAGCCTCGAGATCCCGGGACGAGACGCCCGGCCCCATCTCGTCCATCCTCAACGGCCGAGACATCAAAGGGAGGACCCTTCGACGATGGACGGCCGAGAGGACGAGAGCGGCGGACAGGCCCTCCAGGCGCAGCTTCTTCATGGCGTCGAGGAGGGGGTCGAGCCGCGACTGGTGCTCTTGGACGACATCGTACGTCCAGTTGTCCGAGCGCTCTATAATCAGACGGCCCGTGTAAGCGGGGAAGAGACCGTCGTCGTTCCTCAAGTAGAACCACTGGGAGTCCCACCCAGCGTGGTTCGACGACAGCCCCACCGGGATATACTCGCGCGGCCTCTCCGTCTTCTTCGTCTTCAGCACCAGGTTGAGGCACCCGGCCCGCACGTGCTTCCTCACGCCGGTGGCTCCGGTGGGGGCGTTGAAAAGCTCGCCCCTATAGAGGTGGAGCCACAGATCCCAGTGGGGCATCATCCCTAGATAGCCCTCACACACCGCGGCAAAGACCGCCGCGACGGTGATGGCGTTCGGGGAGAAATGCTGGAGCTCCACCCCATAGTTTAAGCAGAGGGCCCGCAGGAAGTGGCTCAGGGGAGCGCCCAGGCCGTGGCGGTGGAACTTGGCGAACGACACCACATAGCCCTCGGGCGGCTGGGGCTCCCTGTGACTCGCCGGCAGCGCGATCCACTCTGGCGACGACAGCGATGTGCGGCTGCGCAAGAGTCCCTCACTCTCAAGCTCTAGCAACCGGCGCTCCATCATCGACGACGGGTGCCAGTCGTCGGCGGCGACGAGTGTCACAGGCATCTTGGTTGGAAGGACGATGGATCCGCTACCACTCGAGGGGGTGCACGCGCGCGTAAGGCAGCAAGAGAGCAAAGGCAACGAGAGGATGAAGGCGAGAAGGCGGAAGGAAGAAGAAAGAACGGCGGCGGAGCCACGACGTATTTATAGGCAGCAGTCCGCCAACGGACAGATCCGAGAAATGAGGTAACTCCCCCCCATAAATGCGCCACCTAACCGTCTCTTTCCCCTCACAGGCGGGGCGCTCCGAATTCCACGCCGACGCAGTGTCGTAACGTCACCCACCTGAAAAGGCGCGCCCAACGGGCAAAAAGGCGAACCGCCACGGCCACTTCCTTCCCTTGTAAGCCAAGGGGGGTACCCGCGAGAGTCTCGAGAGGTCGATGGCTGGCCCGACGAAAGGGTTCAACAGCCGATCTCGAGCACCAGAGTCGGGAATCCCCAGCGAGCGGTCGAAGATCGAGGCCCGCCTCGAAGACTCGCTGGCGATATCCAAGGTAGGGTCGAGACAGTCGAGAGGAATCCCCCCGACAGGAGGCATCGAGCTGCCGGACTCTATCGAATGAGACTGGTATCCCCGACCACGTCGATCCCGCTTTATGAGAACGCCTCCAGGCTACAGCTGACCCCCTCGAAAGGGGCACAGGTTCTCACTTGGACTACCCGCTAGGAACTCCATCTGGGGGGAAGACGCTCGCTCTATCGAGAGTACGTCGGAACCTCCATGTAAAACGAGCCAATCAGAACCTACCACCACTGGTGTCGATAGCGTTTCTGCAAACTAGGCAATATAACCCTCGAAGGAGTCAAAAACTCCTTCAAGGGCTCGGGGGCTACCCCCGCGGGGTCGCTCGCGCACCCCCACGGAAGCTCGACCTGAGAATGCAGCCTCCACTCAAGCGCCAGCGCTCGAACGGAGACTCGGGGGCTACTGTCGAGGGTATCAATAAGGGGTACCCTCACCGATGCACGTAACAAGACTATCCGTATGCAGGACGAGGCCCTCGACTCGACGCTCTGGCCATACGTATACGCAGCCTTCGACGTCCACAGCCTCAAAGACGGAAATAGCGTCGAGCGAATCGATCAGGGGTCGAGCGCTAGCTGCCGTCAAATACGGAAACGGGCTCACATGAACCAGGAGGCATCGAGCGTAAGGACGCCGCCCGCCGCCTAACGCGCGCACGCGAGCCGGGGCATTAAATGCGCCTGACGCTTCCCCACCTAACACACAGGTCACGGGAGGCGTGATAGGGAACAGGCATCCGTCCCATCGTTCTTTTTGCAGCCTTCCCACCAAACGACCCAGGGCGTGTCAGGATGCAGGAAACAAGGATGGAACGTCTAATCGGGACCCCCTCGAGACATCCAAGGTCAGCGCTCCGGATATCGGCACATTACACGGCGTCCGACCCTCGACCGAACAGGGTTCCATCCTAGGGACGAGTTGGGCATCGACTGACAACACCACAACCACCCCGCCGGATCTGCCGCCATACCGTACAAGCGTGCGACCATGGAACCAACACAAGACGACACGCAGAGCAAAATGCAGGGGCACGCGTAATCATCACCAGGCTATCAAGACGGGACGGCTCGAGGCCATGCCGGTACGGAAGCCTCGAGTAGGTCAGCGCTCCATGCTGCTATCGACCCCTACTCTGACACCTATACATGTACCCTGGGTCTCTCCTTGGAGCTATAAAAGGAGGGACTAAGGAATAGAACGGAGGGCGACACCATACGCAGTAGAGCTCACACACTCCATATCACGCTTGTATTCACCCCTGTATCAAGCACTTAGGTGCAAGATAATACAGACTTCCCTCCCCCGCTAGACGTAGGGCCTTCTCTTGCCCGAACCAGGATAAATCTTTGTGTTTTCTTGCATCACCATCTGGGAAAAGGAGCACGCATACAAATTTACTCGTTGGTGTGACCCCCCGTGGGGAAAACACCGACAAAAGTTTTGTGGAACTAGTTAAGTGTTAGCATAAATATCTAGCCTTTATCATGTTGAGCCTCCTCAATAAATGTTACTTTCTTTGGTAGGATCATAAATTATATTTTCATTTCTATAGGACAGGGATATATTTATTTTATTTTTACGCCACCACAGTGAATGTACTTATGGGTTTTAAGCCACGACATACTCACATGGGGCTTACTATTTTTAACATTTTTAGTTTATTTTCAAGATAGCATGAATAACTAACAAGCCATTTAAGGAAAGTAAATAATTTAAGGGAAAAGGGAATGCAGAAAGGTTAAATATGGATAACTACTGATTTTACCTTTCGGCGAGGGTTCAATGTTTTAAGTCTTCTGAACAAGACTTCTCACCGTGTTCATTCTTTAGGTGCGTCGTTTGATTCAGGTGCGGACCTTGACGTCTGCACCTCTTGATACGGTGTCACCCATGTTCTTCGTTTGCCCAGCAGTTCGAAGTGCGGCGTTGGCAACATCCTGCTCAGTGTGTTTGTGCTCATAGCTCCGGGTCCTTGACTTGGTGGAATCTGGGAGTTGTAAAACTCCACCATGTTTTGCTCCAACTGTTCCTACTCATAGAAACAAGGCAGAGATCAAGTGCATGGGCCCTGTTGGTGGAGAACACCAACAGAACCAAAAGTGTATTTGTTCTTCTCTAACCTTAAGCATAGTGAGCAAGACAAAGTTAATGGATACTCAGATCATGAGTGTAGCATTTAAAACAATTGTCATATCAGATCGCTCAACCTTATGGAAAGATAATCTATCTATGTATATGTCTTTTTCTTTATATCTTCCCAAAAATTGAATGTGCAACATTTTAGCTCATATGATTAGAAGTGTGGGATCACAAAGGTGGAAGGACTAAACATGTTGAATCGATTGGGTTGGTTAACCTAGAGTTGTAAATCATACATGTTTGTCTCTTTTATTCATATGAACGCCGGAACCAAGGAGAAGCTTATAAAAGTGATAGTCAAGTACCTTAAGATGTTACCTAACTTGAAGAGTGATGGTACAGTATCACCTTGGGGGAGCTTTCCTTTCTTAGCGGTTGTGCATCGTGTTTGTGGCACCCTCCATGGATCATCTCTTATGAGCTATGTCTTCCTTGTGTAAATTGTTACACTTGATGTGTCTCTCTCTTTGTCTCCAATGTGAGTTTATCTCAGGACTTCCCAGGTCGATATTGAAAGTTTTCCTACAGGGGTTAGTCCAACAAAATATATAATATCTACTATAGCATACTATCGGCTCAAAAATCAACCTAGACACAAGGTCTAATTTGATCTAGGAGGGTATTTTAACCTAAGCACCATGCTTAATTTAAAATCCCTTAGAAGTAAGATCATCATTCCTAAACTAAGCACCATGCTTATTTAAGAGATAAATGAAACTACTCCAAACCTAGACATATACTAAAGCAAATAAAGGTAGCATGAGAGCATTCATAGAGATCTACTCAAGTGGAGATGAAGTAGTGTGATTAGTATTTTAACAAATTGAGCATGTCTCAAAGGTAGGGACAACCAACATAGCAACATGGCAAAGGATGTTTTTATGTAAGGTACTCCCCCAAGCTTGGATTTTGCAAAATTCAAGATTGGATGAATTTAATTCAATGTTGCATGATGATTGGTTGGACATACCTTGTGCTTGTCATTCATCTGATCTTCTTGCTCCAATCCTAGAAAGGTTAGTGACAAGAATAGCCAAAGGAATATTTTTACAATTATCCTTATATGCTCAATACCCAAGGTAATGTTGCAAATAATTAAAAGCTCATGTTACGATCTGATCAGTGCTTATTTTAGGACACTAAGCTTATCCTTGGGAAACCATCAATTTATGTCGGCGAAGTGGTTTCCCTTCCAACGCTGACCTATATCAAGATCAACTCCATGAGATCTGCAATATTTATTATAGACATATGCATCGACAACTGCCCTTTTAAAATTTTTATAAATAGAAAGGAAGAGGGGGTTGGAGATCTCAAATGTGGTGATGTTGGAGAAACCAATAGATTGGGAAGATGTTGCATATGAGCATGGAGTAAACGAAGTGGCTATGAAATAAATTCCATGCTCATTAATGTTACCTTTGTCTCCAATCCGAATGTTCGGAGTTTCTCCTGGATTGGTCTCACCTATGTCCTCTTCTGTAGTTGGATGAATCTCATCTTCAAAAGGAGGCAAGAACTCACCATTTGAAATTGAGCCAAAGTCATAATCCATTAAGGCTTCTTCCATATCCATCCATTCTACACATTCTAACCATTTAGAACTTGTGATCAGGAAAGGGGAGGTGTTAGAATTTTCTATATGGCTTAGCTCTCCTTCTATGACATTACTTGACATGTCATTCTCATGGTCTTTATGACTCCTATGGTTTGATCGTCTTGATGGATTGCTTGGATCATCATGAGACTTAAAAGGAGAAGGATAAGAGGGGTCTCTAAGTTCAAGGATAGATTTAGAATTTGTGAACATGGAAGGGGAGCAGATAGAATCTTCTATATGGTTTCCCTGCTTGAAGGTCTCTTATGGAGCCAGAAGTCTAAACCATCAGCATCTAAAAAATTTAAGGTCGGAATTCCTTCCTCCCTTGGAGAATTTTGGGGTATTGATGTTTTAGGATCGATAGCTAAAGTTTGGGATTGTAGTGGTCGTGATCTGGCTATTGAAACTTCTTCTTCTTGTCTAGGAACTGGTTCTTTCTCTTTCTTAGGGATATAAATGCTAAGAAACTTTCCACTCAATGAATCAATTAAATCCCTAGCTTCACTAGCAGGTAGGTGATAGAAGGATCCTCTAGAGGCTGTATTCAAGGTTTGCTTATTTTCTCTACTAAGGCCCTCAAAAAAGTGAATTAGAAGAACTTCTTCTAGAATAGAAAGCTTTGGGCCACTGAGAGTAAGGTTAATAAAGCGGTCCCATGATTTGCCAAGAGATTCTTCTTCCAGTTGTCTAAAAGAAATAATCTCACGCCGAAGTTCCGCCACTTTGGAGATTGGAAAATATTTAAAAAGAAAACTATTATATAACTCCTTCCAATCTCCATGAACACTCCCTACTTTGAGTTTGTACCAATGTCTAGCTTTTCCTGTTAAAGAGAACAGAAAGAGCTTCCATTTAAGGGTCTCATCGGACATGCCTTCTACGCGAAGGAGGTCACAGACTCGATAAAACTCTCTTAGGTGTGTGTATGGGTTTTCCTCACCTTCTTCTGAGAAAGGTTGTTTTTGAACAAATTCTATGTATTCGGGGTCTATCTCAAAACTAGATGCTATGATAGTCTTTCAAGATTTTGGTGGTTCGAGATGTGTGCCCGTAGGTCTATGAAATTCATAGATAGACATGTTTGAATTCATGATAGACCAGAGATCAAGGATTAGATAAGAAGAAAGAATAGCAGAGATAAGGCAAAAGATAAAAGGAAAAGTATATATATATATATATATATATATTATTTTTTGTTATTTTTTAGAAAATGATTAAGCTAGTTCGTAGTCAACTCAGCAACCATTTCCCTGGCAACGGTGCCAAAAATGCTTGTTGACACTTGCTAACACCACTTGAATACTAGGTTGTCATCCCGAGCATGGCACTAGAGTGTACTATAGTATTTATACGCACACAGATAAATCCGCAAGCACACGGATACCGTTATAGCTTTTACCAGGTTAAAGGTTTTATCGTATCCATAGGGAAATGGGAGAACTGATCTATGCTCTAACTTAACCTACATAGATAAGTAGGTGTAAATAGGAGAGATGGTAGAATTGAATAAGAACAATATTAAAGGTAAGATAACAATGGGTGATAATATGGGAATAGAGAGTATAGCAATCTAGTGTATTGGCGATGGTAGGAGAATAGAGAGGATAACTATGGTTCCTCTACTTCAAAGGGGTATGTCAGTGTCTGGGACGAACCACGTGATAAGAATACACCATAAAGTATGCTTATCCATAGGCCGATAAACCCTACCAGTCCTGCTAACAGGAGGTGGACTACAGGGGACCAACGTAACTGTCACCTATGCGGCCTACCACACGATCCGGCTAGACAGGGGATATCCACATGTAATCTAGGTCTAAGCACCACGCTTACACCTATACTACAACTCTCACCTATAGCGTCCTATAGATTAAAGTACTTAAAAGAGTTGTGAACCAGAACATACATGGATAGTAAGCATAATGAAATAGAAGTAGATTACCAGAGTCATTCCATGAGCAAGCTTGATTAGAGCTTGTAACAGAACCGACCAAATTATAAGAGATTAAGCCTAATAGTGACTATTTGCATAGTCGAACCATCACGCTTAAGCCCATATAATCCCGGTAGTCCGTGAAATCTCGATGGATTTCAAACCGCACATCGCATATAGCCAAGATCGTAATAAGTTTAGCGGCCGCCATCCATAAGTACATCCAAATTACAACATTCATGAAACACATCGGAGTACTTAAGTTATTACAAACCAAGTTCTTCAAGTAGCGGAAGTTTCATGGTTCGAAATTACAACACACACGATAAGTCCGATACAGTGCCATAGTTTGGTCATTCCCACAAAAGCAAAGGAAGAGACGGAGTGACCATCGCCCTTGGTCTAGTCATCACCCATAGCTGGGTACAGACAGAGGATGCAATAACCATAGTACATTTGACCATCTGCAAAACAACATGGGAATAGAACCCTGAGTACGAGAAGGTACTCAGCTAGACTTACCCGTCATAAACTTAAAATAGAGACTCATCAAGGACCATGAAGGCTATTTGGTGGGGTA
The DNA here is from genome assembly GCF_000003195.3 of Sorghum bicolor. NCBI lineage: Eukaryota > Viridiplantae > Streptophyta > Magnoliopsida > Poales > Poaceae > Sorghum > Sorghum bicolor. The sequence goes on from NC_012879.2 coordinate 37,712,117, forward strand.
GCTGACAACCATTTTGCAAAGACCGCAAGGTTTTATTACCCGAACCTACATAAATCTTTTCTTCTTTTAATCTGCTCAAGTTGAAAGTATCATTATCTATTATCTAGGTTTGCTCCTGTGCTATTACAAGCAAGTATGAGACTATGATAGTACCTCATCACAGCAGTCATAAACCCGTTTCATTATAACCCAAGTGTTCCATAGTCCTTACTACGAGGACGAAGCTCATGTCAAGTGCTCACTATCCAGGAGCGATGGCGATTCGAATCGATTTCTAACCAGCTGGCGAGGTATTCCCCACACAAACCACACTCACTGATCAAGTGAGCTACAGATCACCGTATTACACTATCCAGGACCAATTCGCGGGTTCGGCAGGCACCGCCAGTACCCGAGGACCGTTCCGGCGACCGAGGTATCCAAGGTATACCAAGGTTGCGCGCCGCGCCCTCGTCGTTCTCCTCAACCACCACCAATACAGCGCATGGCGGCTCGATTCCCGGCCCGGATAGTGTTCAGGCTTCGCGGTCGAAAACGACTTATCCTTCCAGCTAAGTGTGGGGCATGCGTTCAACATGACAAGAGGGCCGTCAACGATCGGTCCTTAATCGACACAGGCAGGGGCACTATGGGCAACCCACCATAAGACCCTGCCCGGTCTCCAACTACATTCCACACTTGGTTATTTCTTTCCCCAAGCAACCACTGCTTAATCAAGCAGGTATCCACCTATATCTCACAGGTGACAGGGAATCACCCGACTTCTACCGAATTAAGCAAGCTAAGCATAGACTTCGTGCCTATCTACATAGGACAAGGTAGTTGAATGAGTAGGAATAACAAGGAGTACTCAAGCAGCAACGGTATCAGGCAACTCCTATCACTTAATATGCAATACAGTAGAACAAGTATAGCACTTTATATAAGTTAGCGAGAATAGGGAGACTTAGAATGCTCCGGGGCTTGCCTTTCTCAAACGTGCTGGGTCGGTGATCCGGACACTCCTGCAGTTCCTCTCCGGGTTCCTGTGCTTCCGGAGGTTCCTGCTCCTGAAGCTCCTTGGGTTCCTCGGTTCCCACCTCATTCTCCTGCGAGCCTGTATGATGCATATATGCTCATGAGTGGAGTGCGAGATGCCCGAGTGGATGCTTACATGAGGGAGTACCAAAGGAGTCATGTTATGATGCATAGGTAATGCACTTGGTCATGCTTATTACAAGGTAGTCAACGTCATCCAAGAATAAACAATTGAATCAAACATCTATTACATTCTCTTCTATAATTATTTTTCAAATGAAATCAGCAACCTACATGATGCTTCAAAGATACACCAAACCCAACTTAGTCCATTCAACCCACATACACAACCATTCATAATTTTCTTTATTCATTTCTAAGCCCATTAAAAATCACATGCAATTCTGTTCATCAATAAATTCCAGAAAAATTACAGGAGACTACTAGCTAATCATAAAGTCTACTGTAAATTTTTCATAATTTTTGGTTACTTATTTTGAGCCACAAAAATCACAAGATTAATGGATAAGGCAAATATAATCACCCTACTGTGATATAAGTGTCAAACAACAGATTTCATATTTTTACAATTTATCTAATATCATAAGAAACACCCACAAAATTTTCCAGATTTATTGCATGACCCATTTAATTATGAAAAATCATAAAGCACTGCCATGCAAGCATTTAAATCACCATAAATTCATTTATACACCAAATAATATGTAACAATATTTTCTCAGTTATTAAACACACATGCAGAGCCAGCAAAACAAGTTTTACATTTTTCTGAACCCTATTTTATTTACTATGCATTTTCCAAGTTTAGGAAAAACATGGATTAATTATATTCTTACAGGAAAGTTACTCAAACATGACATGCAATCATACTAGGCTATAGATCTGGAAATAAGGAACACACCAAAATTTATTTCACCATTTTTGGAGCTATATTCATCAAGATATGGATTTTTGAACATTTAAATCATTTCCTGGAAAAACTTTTAAAACGGAAAGTCACCCAAAACGCTAAACGCACCCAGATTCAAACCCTCGGAGTCACTGACAGGCGGGACACGCGAGTCAAGGGACCCCACCTGTCATCCACTCTGTGACCCCGCGGCCAAAGATCGGCCGGAATCTCGCCGCCGGTGAGGTTTCCGGCGACACCGTGAGCACCTACAGCTTCGCGCGAACGAGACGAGTCCAGCCGTACCCTCTTTGGCACCGGACGAGCACCGGAACTACCTCGCCGTCGTGAATGGCGGACGCGGCGGCGCTGCTCGCCGTGGTCCGGCCGTTTCACGGCGGTAGAGCGTGAGCTAGTGACGGGAAAAGGTGCGCGAGGCCAAGGCGGATCCAAAGCACCTTCGAGCGCAAGCTGAGACAGAGAGGAGAGGGAGAACCGTGCGAGCCGAGAGGTCGCCGGAGCTCTGACTCACTCCGGTGAGCTCTAGCGGGCACGCAGGGCTTACCGAGCGCGGAAGAGCGCAAGCACGAGACGCGGAAGGACGAGGCGGAGCCGGTGGTGGTCGCGAAGGGGAAGGAGAGGGCCGGAGCTGGCCGGGAGGGAAGCTCCGAGCCGTCGGCGGCTATGACGTGCGGCGGAGCGGCGAGCGCTGCGCGAGGGCGAGCAGAGAGGCGAGAGCGAGCGGTGGAGGGCGCAAATGGGAGCGGGGGCTTCGGCGGGCGCGTCCAGGGGCTCCTGGTGGCCGACCAGGGCGTCTCCATGCCGCCGCATGCCCGCCACGCGGCGGCCAGGCTCTGCCGGCGCGCCACGGCGGCACGGCAAGGCCGTCCGCGCACGCGGACGCGGGCGCGAGCGCGAGGAGGGAGAAGGGGAAGGCGCGGGCGGGCCAGGCCGGCTTCGGCCAGCGGGCCAGAAGCGAGGCCGCGGCCTGCTAGCGCCCCCTTTCCCTTTTCTATTTTTTTTTTGAATTTCTTTTCTCAAATTCTCCCATAAATTCATTTTAGCCATTTTCAAATCATTTTCACCACTTTCTCCCAAAAGCAAAGTGGTGCCAAACTAAAAACTCTACAACTTTGCTTTAATAAGTAAGACCAAATTCTAAATAGAATTTGAATTACAAATTAAAACTTAGTTCTAGGTTTTTAAAAAAAGTTATTTTGGATATTTTGTATAAATTCCATTTCTCAATTTCCATAGCTCCAAAAATTGCACAAAAATGTTCTTAATTCTTCTTACACATAAAGCAACCTAATTTGAATTTTTCACAATTTTAGAAGCAAGCATCATATTTTTAACATATTTAGAACACATGAGATGATGCACATAAAATCATACTTTAAAAAGAGTGTCATGCTCATGATGCTTATGCTTGATGGGAATGCTTATGCATGATTTTGGTAAGACTAAGTGCATGCTTAACACCTAGGGTGTTACAGCCCTTCCCCCCTTAGGGAAATCTCGTCCCGAGATTTTGGGTTACTAACCATTTCTTATGAAACTTTGGGTAAACTGTTTTTAAGTAATCCTCTGTTTCCCAGGTGGCATCCCTATCGTCATGATGACTCCTCACCACCTTATATGTTCTGACAATTCTGTTTCGGGTTACTCGCTCCTTGGTATCCACGATTCCCACTGGCTGCTCTTTATACTCTAAGTCTGCTTTTATTTTGATCCCTCGAGGTTCAATTCTTTGCTCAGGCACTTTCAAACATTTCCGTAGTTGCGACACATGGAAGACCGGAAAGATCGAGCTCATCTCTACAGGTAACTGAATCTTATAGGCCACTGGGCCTTTCCTCTCTAGCACTTGGTATGGTCCCACATATCTGGGTGCAAGCTTGCTTCGAACTTGGAAACGTTGAACTTTCTTCATTGGCGTAACCTTGAGGAACACATAGTCACCTATGTTGAATTCAAGTGGCCTTCTTCTCTTATCAGCATAACTATTCTGTCGTGACTGTGCTGCTTGCATATGTTGTTGTATAATCTGCACCTTTTTCTCGGCATCATTCACAAAGTCGATACCATAGTATCTCCTTTCACCAGGTTCCACCCAGTTTAACGGAGTTCGACATCTCCGCCCATACAAAGCTTCGAACGGGGCCATCTTGATGCTCTCTTGATAACTATTATTGTATGAGAACTCAGCCAGAGGTAACCATGATTCCCACGATCCCCTGGATGATAGCACACAGGCTCTCAGCATATCTTCTAACACTTGATTTAGCCTCTCGGTCTGACCTGAAGTCTGGGGATGATACGCCGTGCTTCTTATCAGACTGGTCCCCAAGCTCTTATGCATGCGCTCCCAGAAGTGAGCAGTGAACTGCGGTCCTCTATCCGATATGATGGTTTTGGGAATACCATGCAATTGGACGATCTCAGCCATATATATATCAGCATACTCGGGAGGTCTGTATGTGTTCTTGACTGGAATGAAATGAGCCGACTTGGTTAATCGATCTATGATTACCCAAATCGAGTCATTCCCCTTCCTGGTTGTCGGTAAGCCAGTGATAAAGTCCATACTGACCTCTTCCCATTTCCATTCTGGAACTGATAACGGTTGTAACAGACCTGCAGGTTTCATATGGATGGCCTTAACTCTGCAACACGTGTCACAATGGGCCACATAAGCGGCTATTTCTTTCTTCATCTTGGTCCACCAAAAGTGGGGCCTTAGATCTTGATACATTTTGCTGCTGCCAGGATGAATAGAAAGCTTAGAGAGATGGGCTTCATCCATGATGTGATTCTTCAACTCCCGATCTTTCGGGACCACTAACCGCTGTTGAAACCACAGTACCCCCTTCTCATCAACCCGAAACTGAGTCTTTGGATCATCTTTGATCTTCTCTTTGATGTGGAAAATACCCTTGTCTGTTTTCTGACCTTCAATGACTTGACTCTCGAGTGAACAACTGAGTTGTATATGACATAAGACCTCAGGATGCATAAGATTGAACCCATCTTCAAACAACGGTTGAACTATTTGATAGTGCGGTTTGCGACTCAAAGCATCTGCGGCCACATTAGCTTTGCCTGGATGATAGTGAACTTCCAGGTCATAATCCTTGATTAGCTCTAACCACCGTCGTTGCCTCATATTCAGCTCGGACTGCGTGAAGATGTACTTCAAGTTCTTATGATCGGTATAAACGTGACACTTATTTCCTAGCAGATAATGTCTCCAGATCTTCAAAGCATGTACCACTGCTGCTAACTCAAGGTCGTGCGTTGGATAGTTGACTTCATGCTTTCTCAACTGTCGGGAAGCATAAGCTATCACCCTGCCATCTTGCATCAACACACACCCCAGGCCACTCTTCGATGCGTCACAAAACACATCAAAAGGCTTCTCTATATTAGGTTGTGCCAGAACGGGAGCAGTGGTTAGCAACTTTCGCAAGGTGCGGAAGGCTAACTCACACCCTTCCGTCCAGACAAACTTATGGTCCTTTTGTAGCAAACTTGTCATTGGCTTAGCAATCTTGGAGAAGTCAGGTATGAAACGACGATAATACCCGGCCAGACCAAGAAAACTTCTAACTTCCGAGACAGAAGTTGGTGCCTTCCAGTCCATGACTTCCTGCACTTTTGATGGATCCACGGCAATCCCTTCTTTAGACAAAATGTGCCCTAGGAACGGAACTTTCTTCAACCAGAACTCACACTTGCTGAACTTGGCATATAACTGATGCTCTCGTAATCGTGTCAGCACGATTCTCAGATGTTCGGCGTGATCTTGCTCATTTTCTGAATACACTAGGATATCATCGATAAACACTACAACAAACTTATCCAATTCAGGCATAAAGACTGAATTCATCAGATACATAAAGTATGCAGGAGCATTTGTCAACCCAAAGGACATGACAAGATACTCATACAACCCATATCTGGTGGAAAAAGCAGTCTTCGGGATATCTTGCGGACGAATCTTGATTTGGTGATACCCAGATCTCAAATCTATCTTAGAAAACACTCTTGCCCTGGATAACTGATCAAACAGGATATCAATCCTTGGCAAGGGATACTTATTTTTGATTGTCACTGCATTGAGTGGACGATAGTCCACGCACATGCGCAACGACTGATCCTTCTTTTTCACAAACAACGCTGGACAACCCCATTCCGACGAGCTGGGCCGAATGAACCCTTTTTCTAGTAACTCCTTCAGTTGTTTCTTCAACTCTGCGAGTTCGTTTGGTGGCATCCGGTACGGCCTTCTAGATATTGGTGCTGTACCTGGTATCAACTCGATTACAAACTCTACCTCCCTATCTGGGGGAAGTCCTGGTAACTCCTCGGGAAACACATCGGGGAACTCACAGACTACTGGGATCTGTGATAAAGGGACCACGTGCGTAGCACAGGAGATGCTAGCAAAGTCAAGACGACGGGGCAGAGGTACTTGAAAAGAGTTACTGCCCTGTGGTTCTCTGAGAGATAACATCCTCTTTCCAGTATCTATGACCGCATCCCATTCTCTCATCCAGTTCATGCCCATGATAACATCCAAAACTAACCCAGGCATGACCACTAGATTTACCCGAAAGACTCGGCCACTTATCTCCAGGGTTGCCCCTCGGACCACTCTATTGGTCAACACATCTGCCCGTGCTGAGCTGATGCGGTAGCCATAGCCCAGATCTGTAATTGGTTGATTATGCTTTTGTGCAAATGCTTGACTCATGAAAGAATGCGACGATCCAGAATCAAACAAAACAACTGCAAGATGTTGGTTGACAGAAAACATACCAGCTGTTACCAGTTCTCCTTCCGGGATTTCCTCAATCGAGGTATGATGCACACGAGCTGGATATGTTGGCTGCTGCCTCTTGGGGTAGGGACATTCCTTAGCAAAGTGCCCCATCTTGTGGCAGTTATAGCACGGACCCTTGGGCGCATTGTTGACGGCAGGTGCTGCAGCTTGAATTGCCTTTGGCTTGGCAGGAGCTATCGCCACCTTGTACGGCTTCTGCTTTGTTGGATGCCCGGTGTTCCTTCTCTGCGGTGGTCGGAACCTAGCACCCGGGGCAGGAGGACGATACTGCTGTCGCCCTGCCACTGGTGCCCTGGACTGGGATGATCCTGCTTCAAAAGCCCTTTTACGTGACTTGGATGCACTGTAGTTGTTGTTATTGTTCTCTTGGGTCAGGCAATCACTGATATAGGCATTGAAAGTAGCCCTGGCCCCTGTACCCATGGTCTTCAGCATCTTTGGATTCAAGCCCCTCTAGAAACTAGCAATCTTCTTGGCCTCCGTGTTCACAAACTCAGGGGCATATCGAGCGAGATTATTGAAGGCATGTAGATACTCTTTCACAGATTTCGTCCCTTGGGACAGCCTCATGAACTCCCCAACCTTCATTTCAACCACACCAGGAGGAATGTAATTTCCCCGGAAAGCGGTGGTGAAGCGGTTCCAGGTGATTGGTGTCCCCTCTGGGTAGGTGGTACGGTGATGGGACCACCAAATCCCAGCGGGTCCTTGCAACTGATGTGCCGCATACTCAGCCTTGAGTTCTTCTGTCATTCGGAGAAGACGAAACTTCTGCTCCATGGTGTTGATCCACTCATCTGCTTCGAGCGGTTCCAAGGCCTCCTTAAAGATTGGTGGCTTGGTATCCATGAAGTCCTTGAACGAACTGTACTGGTTGACCTCCCGACCACCCTGATTATCTCCAAGACGGGTGTTGTCAGCTATGTTGTGCAAAGCTTCTTCCATGTTGCGCTGCATCTGTTCCATGTTGCGTTGGCTTCCCAGAAACTGCGCGAAAAACACATCCGCAGTGTACGGGGGAGGCGGTGGTGGTGGCGGTGTTGGTGCTCTGTCCTCATTCCGTTGAGCCCCACCTCCGGATGTACCTGCTCCAAGGCCCGGATTGCTGTTACCCCCGCCACGTGTTTGTACCATCTGCATACGCCAATGATAAGCAATCGTTAGGAGTTGCCATCAACCGGTAGAAAATGTGTAAAATCGTGCCATACTGAATTTACTGAGGGAATAAATTCACACAATAAACAAAGGCACAACAACTCATCATCCACGCACAACATCACTAACAGATTACTTAACATTCACGCAACAAGGTTCGCGTACATCCAACTTGCCAGCATACATACACTGGACTTTCAGCATCAACTCATAAAGTCTTACACAGCCCAGATCCAAAAGTACATGACATGCCATGCAACATACATCACAAAAGAGGAAAGACTAGCTCTAGAGCCCTAGCATCTACTCGCTGTGGTCACTGTCCATGCCGGAGCCATCCTCATCTTCATCACCACTAGCAGCTGCTCCTATCTCGGGATCCGCGTCCATCTCGTCCTCAGAGTCTAGCTCCGCTGCTCCAGGCAGGTGGTGAGGGTGGAGCTGGTTATGCAGCTGGTGAATCTCCTCATGCAAGTTCTCATTGTACTCCTCGGCATTAGCTAGCTGCTGCTCTAGCTCTAGCTGTCGGGCCCTCAAAGTGTCCTCCTCGTGCCAGGCTTCATTCCTCTGTCCAAGCACATGGACTAGCATGCGCTCGCAGTTCCTGTGAGCAGTAGTCACCCTGTCCTTCTGCTCTCGCACTGCAAGCAGGTCCTGACTCAGCTCACTGTTCTTCTGGACTGCCTGGTCTCTCTCTCTGGTCACACGAGCCAACTCTGCCTGTAGCCTCTCAACCTCAGAGTCAAACTCACGCTGCAACTGACGCTTCTCATCCTGGACGGTGAGAAGAGACCCGGACAAGCGACCCAAACAACGCTCTAGGCCTCCATAGGTCTTCATCAACGCGTACATGGCACTCATAGCTGCACTGTCACTGTGCTGGTCCTCATCCGCACTCCTCTCTAGAGCATTCACCTCGGACTGATCCCACACCGAAGTGTAAGGGTCACCCCGGGGAAACACCCCAGCGAAGGCGTGGGCCAGCTCCTGTGGAAACCTCTCCATGAGGTCCCTCAGAACTGCGAAAGCTGTCCTGCTAGCACCGTGGAAAGGCGTGACACCTCGGGACTCGTACACCCAGCCGCCCCAAGCAGGGTCTCCTCCACTAGTAGGGACAACTGCCTCGATCCCCACCAGGGTCTCGTCACCAAGCGGCTCCTTATCCCAATAGTAGCGAGGCTCCCTTCCTTTGGGATACCCCATCGAACTGAGCACCCTCCAAAGCAAAGTGGGCATCCCAAACTCCTCTAGGAACTTGCTCTTATGTCGCGAGCTCCTAGCTGCCAACGGACGGCGAGGGGCCCGCCCACCAGTGGACTTGCGAGCGGTGAGCCTAGTGCGTGCCATCTGCTGCAAATGGAATACCGTGGGTAAGAGCGAGGATTACCTTTAATTATTTTATTTAGAATTGGGACAGATTAAATTAAGGGGGAAAGTAAGCAATGATATGAAATGAACATGATGCATGCACGAACTTACGATCTCACAAACTTAGAAAACAAAGGTTAACACTAAGCGGTATATGCGGTGGCACACAACGTTCTCCCATAACGTAACTAGCGTTCTAAGCGAGAACGTGGTTAGGGTACCTGCAGAAAACTCATTTCAGCCCACCCACAGTATGATCGTGCAGAACAAAATTTAAAACTATACACTTCACATACACAGACACCCGTCCATGCATGCGATGTGTCACTACCCACATCATCGCCCTAATGACGGCATCGCCTCTCAGGACGGAATTCCCAGCATGCGGTACTGTTCCCAAGACACACCAACATGTGTGCATGACACAGCACCTGACAACACTTCCCTAGACCGGCAGTGTATCCGATCATGCTCTCACAACTCCCACTTACCATGGCGTAGAGGGAGAATTGATCCATACATTACCACTCAAATGAATGGCACTCATACTATTGCACGCTGTATGAGCGACGAAATAAAAATATGATGCATTAACCCCCAAGTCAGTACTTAGCTAGCCACCTTAGAGTCCTTAACTGGGCATAAAGGATATGACCATGGCACACTAGATAATTTTCCCAAAACTTAGTTTAACACCTTGATCATTATTAATTAATTAATTAAATCTTTTACTAAACCGGTTTAGACTTTTGTTTAAAACATACTTATGAACAGTAACTCGCTAAACCTTGCTCCGATGCCAGCTGTAACAGAACCGACCAAATTATAAGAGATTAAGCCTAATAGTGACTATTTGCATAGTCGAACCATCACGCTTAAGCCCATATAATCCCGGTAGTCCGTGAAATCTCGATGGATTTCAAACCACACATCGCATATAGCCAAGATCGTAATAAGTTTAGCGGCCGCCATCCATAAGTACATCCAAATTACAACATTCATGAAACACATCGGAGTACTTAAGTTATTACAAACCAAGTTCTTCAAGTAGCGGAAGTTTCATGGTTCGAAATTACAACACACACGATAAGTCCGATACAGTGCCATAGTTTGGTCATTCCCACAAAAGCAAAGGAAGAGACGGAGTGACCATCGCCCTTGGTCTAGTCATCACCCATAGCTGGGTACAGACAGAGGATGCAATAACCATAGTACATTTGACCATCTGCAAAACAACATGGGAATAGAACCCTGAGTACGAGAAGGTACTCAGCTAGACTTACCCGTCATAAACTTAAAATAGAGACTCATCAAGGACCATGAAGGCTATTTGGTGGGGTAGCTGACAACCATTTTGCAAAGACCGCAAGGTTTTATTACCCGAACCTACATAA